>NW_027175843.1:8320339-8360339 GCF_023055335.1 Clinocottus analis
AACAAGCTGACCAAGAACAAAATAAGGAGTGGCTTGTCTCTAACAGGGACCCTTACTACTGAACAGTACCTTTCCCGAAAAAAAATAATAAAACAGATTTATATACTATATATGTATGTATGTTGACTTGCTGTTGCTCCAGAGTGCCTGCTATATTGTTCTGATAACATTACTTTATGTTTACTTTAGTCAATGGGCTGCTGTTGTAAACAATGCAACTACAGGCCGTAAGGTCAACCCCATTGTCGTTTCATTCCGCTCCACAGTCGTGCATCTACACGATCTTTAGCTCATAAAAAAGTCGTGCTAAACTACCAAAATAAAGTTTGTCGCTGAAATGCCAGTTGATTATTGATGCGCCAATGTTTTATGCCGAACTAGTTTCTTCAGAGCGTAACAGGATATTCGTCGTGAGTGAAGGTGACAAGGTGCTCAGTGTTGCCAGATTGGTGATGAAGTATCATACCAAAGGCTCATACTGGTTGTATTTGGAGGATAACTAGAAAGAGCATTTCCTGCAGAAAATGCGTTGGAATGCAAAAAGTTGAAGCTTATAGCTGAAATATTTGAAAGAAATAGCTGAATATAGCTGAACATAGTGGAATATAGCTTAAAGTAGCTAAATATATTTGAAAATGAAAGAATAGCTGAATATATGTGAAAATAGCTGAATATATAAATATAGCTGAAAAAAGCGGAATATATGAATATATAAATAAATAGTAAATAGTTACTGAAAATATAGAAAAGGCAAAATACCTGCTTAAAAATGTTACAGTTCAAAATCATTTAATTGAACTGTTGAAAATTGTTGTCATTTAAATGTATAATTGGAAAAGTTGAAAGGGGTGTCAAACATACGACCCGGCCCGACAGGGTGTCCAGTCTGACAGAAGAATATTTTTTTTATTTTTTTTAAATAAAAGTTAGCCAAAGGTGGGATTTGAACCACAGGTCCACTGCTTCTAAGACAGAGTTGCAAACCATTGATCCACAGGTGCAGCTGATGAGACCAGTGATATTCTTGGGTTGCAGAGTATTTACAAAACCATCTGTTAATCCTCAGAACATGAACGTCAGTTGAGCTGTTAATCCTGACGTCTATAACCAAAGTGACCTGCACACACACGCGAATGTGCACGCGACCATAATAACACGTTAGCGCGGCCGTTCACGTGCGTGCCGGTAAGGCGCGTGCGCACCCGTTAGTGCGCATTTACACGCGCGGCCGTTTCACGTAAGTGGGCGTTCACGTGTGCTGCCGTTCACGCGCATACACCGCCATTCACGTGCGTGCACGTGCGCACCCGTTCGCGTGTGTGGCCGTTCACGTGCCTGCAGCCTGCAGATGCACAGACCAAAAGGCTGCTGCTAGGGACGGATTTGCTGTCACATTCAGTCAGACTTGCTCTCACATTCAATCGGATTTCAACACGTATGAATCTGTTGGATTCCTATCGACCGCAGTTTACGGCAGAAGACAAGATTTCCCACGTTTTGAGCTATAAATTATGTCCAAAAAGTATACGGTTTGGAGTACAGAGCAAGTTTAAAAACAAGACCCTCACGTATCTCCCCGCTTTAGGTATGACGTCACCCGCTCTGAGCTGCGAAACTCACACTAATGAGAAAGGCAGAAAAGGTGCGGAAAAAACATAAAACGAAAAAATGCAGACAGTTAAAACACTATAAAAGATATCAAAAAAGCTGAGTAATACAGTAATAGCTGAATGTTTTGTCAACATTTTAAAGGTGAAATGGTGTCTCTAGCTGAAGGCATGACAGAGCCTTTACCTTTTTGAAGTTGAAAAGTTGAAAGCAGATTTGAAGATGTTCTTCATTGGAAACCATTCATTTTTATTTTGATAAAAAGCTGAATAATCTTCAAATTTGAGAAAAAATATGATGAATGTAAAAGCGTAGATGAATAGCAGAAGGTTTTGTCAACATTTGAAATTTTAAATATTGTCTCAAGCTCAACTATGAAGAACCTGTAAACGTTTGAAGATGATTTGAAGATTTCCCCATTCGGTCCCATTATTAAAAAAAATCATAGAAAGCTTAATAATTTGGAAATTTGAAAAGTCAGAAATATGAAAGGTCATAGCCATCGTGTCCTTAAGTAGCTGAATATTTAAAATATTGAACTTTTTTCTGTAGCTGAAAATATGAAGGAGTAGTTGAGGTCCAAAATACGGATGGAAGAAATAGAAGAAGAAACAATTGAATAAATATTTGAAGAACAATAGTTGGAATGCTTTCAGCATTCCAACTAATTGTCATGCGTCTCGCAACCCTGAAATCGGTCAACCAATGACAGTTCTCTCTACCGTCAGAGCTTGCGCAAGAAGGTGGATCGTAAGGGAGATACCGTTTACAAAACTTGTAAGGGTGTAATAACTAGTTTGTGAAAGACCCAGAGAAACACAAATATCCAAGGAGGCAAAATCCTGGACGTTTTGGAATCCCTGCCGGACGCATTTTTTAGGTCTCAAAAAGAGGACATTTCCGTGAAAAAAAAAAAAGTCCTGGTCACCCAGGTAATTCTCATTACTCACAAAAGTCCAGTGATCCCGTCAGCGCCACATGATCCGTAGCAGCCAAGTTATTTTCCGTTTTGTTCTTTTCAGCTTGATACAGCGCGTGGATTTGTGTCATGATTGTGCGTCTTTGCGGTGCTTTGATGCTCGGGTCCCCCGTTGCCACTCGCAACACTTTGGTGAACCCCTTATCCTCAACAATATTAATTGGTCGACAGCTTTTTTGCAATCCATTCCGCAAGTGTGCTACTCAGCTTGTCACTGGCAGGCTTAGTGAGGGGGCTTTGTTGTTCAGTGAAGCTGGTTTTACACATTCCTCTTGAACGCTCCTCGCCGACCAACGCATGCTTTGCTTCGAGATGGTACTTAAGGCTAGTTGTGCTGGTGAAACGTCAACGTCTTCCCGAGTGAACATCTGACATCTACGTCTAGCTGCATTAGAGCGTAAATAGTTCAATAGGTATATTAGAAGCTCATTCTGCGCATGCGTTAAAAAAATGTACGCATTAATACTGTAATTTAATTATAGCGAGTTAACGCATTATTTTTGTTTGTGTTTATTTATATATAGTTAAAAAGTTTGAACCTGTAGTTTGAAGTTAAGTGTTTTGTATTCATTTATATTTATAGTATACTTTAAACAGTTAGTTATTGTTGAATTTGAAGGAAAAAAAATGTCGGTAAAAAAAGGTTTAGGCACCGGTATCGTTTTAAAAGAATCCATTTAGCACCGGTATCGGAAAAAAACAAAACAATACCCATCCCTAATAATGTGTTAGTATGTGACAAGCTTTGTTCTGTGTACTACGTGATTTCATGTTTTGTTAAGTGCACTGAAACAAGTTCCAAATCATAATAATGTGTTTCACATAACAATAATTAATCCAATTAATATCTCTAGCCCTGATATTAAACTATGTGTAATTTATTTTTGTCACCAGGAGTGTCGGAAGAACGAGATGCTGCTGTCCAAACTGAGAGCGAAAGGAGCCTCTTAGACAACCATTTAATGTCTGACTCAAATGAAATGTGTTATCTTTATGAGTGAAATTGATCTTTTTGTAACGTTCCACACTTGGTTGTGTTGTTTTTTCTTTAAGGCTTATCCAGTTTGTTAACTCTGCTCGCATCTTGTCAACTCGTCGAAGTGTTGATTTGCTACATGAATTGGTAGGAGCCCTGTAACAGCCCCATACATGTGTTTAATAATATCTGATAAATGTTTCATAAACTATTCAAACGTAATCCTATCTGGATGGTCCTTTTATAGCCGAACCAGGCTGCTGCACAGAATCCACCTCTTGTGGATCACAGGGAGGACCTGGAGAGAAATTCCTGAACCCGTTGTGCTTGCTGTTGTGTTAAAGCATCTTTATATTTCATATCGGAGGCATTGAGGAGAGGAACGCAGACGAGGCAGTGGAGCTCCCTAGAGGAAGAGGAGGCCCAACCTCAAAATAACTCTTCGTATGTGGAGGTCTTGGCAATGATGCCCACCTCTTGTCTTATATGGCCATGTGCAACCAGTATTTAATAAATAAAGCTATCTTTCTATTCAGGATTGAAATGCCTTTGCTATTGCTCATTCAGATAGGCTGTGTTCTGTCTGACAGCGCGTCCTGATTGAAGGAAGCACACTATCAGAAGATGATGAATCTGAAGGAAACATCCTGTGTATCACCAAAGAACTTCAAATCTCCTGGTGGAGATGCACAAGGCGGCCAAATCATTGTGAGCAGGGTTCCTTTGGAGCATTCAGTTCATAGAACCCTCTAGAGAACATTGTACTCCTTTAACTTGTACTAGTATAATTCTATTAGAACCACTGCTGCAGTCATTTGTCATTATTATTCGCCTATGTGCTATTTGATTTTGCTCCTCTAGCTGCTATAGCCACATCCTTATGAATGATTTGTGTCATTGCTGATACTGCTGATGTGAGGTCCCGGGATAGAGGATGTCTGTGTACAGATTGTAAGGATGAACATTTGTGATTTGGGGCTGTACAAATAAATAACATTGATATTGACATTGTCGGACTCATGATGGGCATACTTCTTAAAAAAAAAAAAAAATTTAAAGATTGATTCAACAGAACCGTCTTCCACACATTGTGCTTTTCTTTTCATAACCCAAAGGCAGTTCAGCCACAACATGTTATGGTTGGTAATTGTTAAATGGACTTTTCATGATGCTGCATTGCGGTCACACTGCTCACAGGGGCGTGTGTGCATGCGTGCGGGGCAGCACTTTGAGTGGTCAGAAGAGTAGAAAAGAGATGAACAAGTACAGTCCATTGACCATAACATGACAACCCTAACGCAGCATATTCAACCCGTACACTGCTTGTTCAATCCTCACACGACTTGTTCAACCCTCACATGGCACGTTCATAACTCACACAGCACATTCATTACTATTCAACCCTCACAAGGCATGTGGTGTAATTGTCATGCTATAAAAGGAAGCGTTACTTTCCACTGATCCCTGAACTTGTTTGTGTATCAAGCATGTTATTCTGCCTCAAAGTGTTTGCCTGCTCTCACTATCAGCTCCACTCGCTCTCCAATCTCAGTGATTATGATACTGAACAGACAGTTTGCGTGTCTCTCACCCTTCAGAAGCCTGATTGGGCGACAAGAACACATACACGCCTGCGTACATGTTCATGTGAACCACATGAACATGTTCATGTGTACATGTTCATGTACGCAGGCGACACCCAAACAGTAAAAGGCTACAGTTTGCATGAGCACTGTTTCAGTGGTTGAAGTAGAACATAAAGCAGATCAGTTAGCAGGTTAACACTGCAGAGGTTCTGTTTGTGGAAATAAGACCAGGGCTTTGCTCCAGAGAACATCTCCAATGTTGAGGCTGTTGTTTGTGGCGTTACTGATATGTCACTGATAAGGATAGGGTCCAGTTGGGGAGCTCACTGTGTCACTGTAAATCAGTGCTTTAGTGTAGAAAGAGGCGTTGAGCAGATAAAAGCAGGAAGTGTGTGTGTCGAGGGGTTGAGTAGACAAAGCAGTGGAGCCTAAGTGTTTTAGAAGAAGAGGGCCAACCAGATCTGCTGGAAGACACTCACTTGGCCCTGGACTGTCTGTAGACAATTATGGCAGCTGTCTGATGGGGTTCATTATGAATGTTTCCTTGCTGCTGCTGCCGGGCTTTCAGCTGCTCCTGGTTTTTAGTGTAGGAGCCAAGATACAAAAAGCAGGAGTTTCACCGGAGCATCAAGGCACTCGCTTGCGAGGCCTCTGGAAGCTGCACATGAGGGAGCGCCTGCTGAAGGGAAAAGGTAAGCCAACAAAATGGAACCAATCGTTCTCTTGATTGATCTCTTTTTGTATCTTTGTTTCAAGTTTCCAAAATGTCATGTCAGCGTAGTTACTAACTTTGGTTATGGCTCTATTTAGGTATGTGTCTGCTAGGGGCCTTCTTTGTTACAGAAGATATTTAAGTTTCACTGTATCACTTGTGCTTTTCTGGCTAAAACAAGTCAAAAGGTAAATTGCTTACTAACATGTATGTTCGCAAGCTATGTAACATTAGTATATTTTCTTTGGCTAGTAAATTGTTTTAGCACTAAGCTTTCAGCCCTATTTAGAACCGTAGGGTTGTGGTGCACCTTTGCCGAAATCAGTATTACAACAACGAACACAAAAAAAACATATTCACTTGACAAAACGTTTACCATATTACACAGATTTTTAAAAAAAATTCAAAAATTATTGTGCCATTATTGTTTCTGGCCAGTTCTTAATTATAAACTATACCATAAGATCATATTTAAATAATGGATCTCCAGAATGTATATACATTTTTTTGCACTTGCCTGAGAACTTCCATACTTTTCTCTTTATCAAAAACTGTCTGTGAAAACAACACGGTTACATGAAACACTGTAAATGTGTACGCCTTAAATGAGCTCAGCTGGGCTCCCTCTTCAGCCAGTAAGAACAAGAGGAATCGTGACCATAACACATTCCTCAGAAATTATTTTTGCAACAGCACTGCAAGATGCTTCCAAAATATTGTATTTGTTGTATTACATGAAAATAAATACAGACTCTCTGTTTCATGGATCCAAACAGTCATTCATCTCTTTGTAATGCAGCTTCTAATCATCCAATCAGAGAAGGGGTCAAACAACAGCTGCTCTACTGCCGTGTTGGGATTGGCTACCATCTTCAGATTCTTCCCAGTGGCTCTGTAGGAGGAGTCCACACACCCACTGAGCATTGTGAGTCCTTCACTGTGCACAAGTGTTAATTACATTCTGTATAGTCACTTTTCCAGTTTTCTTGACGTTTTTCACTTGCAATATGGTCAATACTTGTGTAAAAATACTTAAGGGGTATCTGTGATACAACCGCAACTTCATCCTGCATTTCTTCACCTCCTCCAGGTTGGTTGAACGTGTTTGCTATGAGACAGGGAGTGGTAGGAATCCGAGGAGTCAAGAGTGCTTTGTACCTGTGTATGAATGGAGAAGGACTAACATATGGAACGGTATGGCGCTCACACCAGTAACACAGAAGCACTTTCTTAGACTTTTTGAATCAGTGTCACAGTAAGGAGGATTTTATGATGGAGCTTCCTCACTGAACACCAAGTCCCGGCTGCATAATGGAACCAAAACAATCAGACAGTATGAAATGTCTTGCTGCCTTGTCTTTTCCAGGAGCAGTTTTCTGACGACTGCCTGTTGAAGGAGAACCTGGAGGAGAATCACTACACCACCTACTCCTCCGTGTCTCACCCAGGCATCTATCTAGCTCTTTCCCACAAGGGAGAGCTCAGGAAGGGCAACAGTGTGGGCCGCCACCAGTCCTGCACCCACTTCCTACCTCGGAGGACATTGTGATCATGGTCCACGACAAGCCAGCTTCTGCAGAATTCAGGCCCGATAAGGAATTAAAGCAACAGACTAGACATTGGCCTCCACACAGCAACAGGGTCTAAGAGTCAACAGGGTCTAAGACTGCAACATGAAAAAATGTTACTTGCTGTAAGGACGACTGAGCTGCGTGACACCATCCCCTCAACCTGCCACCGCACTCGGCTCGCTCCACAGACCAGACAGTCTGAGGATCACTCAACAAACAATGGCTGCTTGTGGGACGTGTTAAGGGTCTCTACTATTAAACACTAGGAACAAAATATAACGTGATTAACACTGAACAGCACCTGGTGGGACAAAACATTGTTCAAACTAACGACAATGTACAGTGATGCGGTATTCTTTTCTAATATGTACTAAATTGCACGGGCCTGGTAAATAGCTAAAACCGTTCAAGCTTATTTGTTTCTGTCCTGCACCCTGCACCAATGAATGTTTTATATGAGCAAATAACAGAATTAAAGTCACAGTGATAAACCAACATAGACTCATCACCAACCCCACACCCCCTACTCTCTACAGAGCTTTTTTTTAGGGGAGAGTATAAAACTCTTATTTCATGCGCAGTATTTCCCTGTCCACTCTAGCACTAACCAGCAGACAGACAGTTAGCAACTAGCTGGTGAAAAGAGTTGGAGCATTTAGCAGCTGACACTGTTCATATAAAGTAGTGAGAATACACATTGTCTGTATCTCAGTATTGATGGATGACTAGATGTAATAGACACATAGTTTACACAGTTTTGTTTGATCCTAGTAAAAAAAGAAAATGTAAAAATGTATCTTTTCTTTATAATTCATATTTATTTTGTTTAGTTTTATTTATTTTTGTTCAGAATGCAGTACTGACAGATAGTGATTTCAACACTGCCAACCCATTCTCACTCCCAACTCTTCAAATACAGATGGTTGGTCCTCAGCATAGCAAATTTATGCATGGAGCCCCTCTCCCATTATCTCTACTGACCACCAACGGCGACTCCTCGCACTAGGCTTTCAACTGACCCCGATGTAAAGCCTCTTGCTGCATTTGTGGAACTGGCCCCGATGTAAAGCCTCTTGCTGCATTCGTGGACGGAAAGAGCATGTGACGTAATATGATGTGTGGGAGTACCTGGAATGGGCTTCTGCCATCAGTGTATGGATGTGTGTTTGAATGTTAACATGTTTGTATACAATGCTTTGAGTGATCGGAAGGAGGTGCTACACAAATGCAATTTCTTTTTACCATCTTCTGCAGTGAGTCATTGTCGCTGTGTTGTGTGACTCGTTTGTCCCTCGCTCGTAACCTGAGTCTGTAGTAAGTGAATCCATCAACCACACTTTTTTTTTCAAACCTGAGTACATGGATTTGTTGATTAAATCAAACTTCAAGTGAGACAAGTTTATTTTAAAGGGAATGATGCATGTAACAAGTATATATTGACCAGGCAGCAATCTCCAGTTCTGAAAAGTGAAGGCAATGTGGAAATGTCTTAAATTTGCGTTCTCTCTACTGACCACCAAGGGGGAACTCCTTTATGTTTCAATATCCAGTCTTCTTCAATACAGCGTGATGTTCATTTAGTAAATTATGCTCATTCAGAGTCAAACGGACCATAAATGGTTTAGGGCGGGGATCCAAGCCGATTGACGGGTTGATACCAGAGACGTATGTGATATCACTATGTCACTCCTCAGTAGTACCTGAGTCACTAATGTTATAGTTGCAGGTTAGGGGTTAATGGGCCATACCAACATCATCGTGTCTATCGGTACATTTGACAAAACTTGGTTAGTAGAACTCTATTAGCCTTATTCTGTTGAATCCAAAATGCCAAACTCGTGTCTTCAAAATTGCAGTCTTTAAACCAATTTCTGACATCACGATGACAACATTTTCTTTTTGGATACAGGCTATGATATTGACCCAGTGTCCCAACTTATTTTAAACTAACACTAGTTAGTCAATCTCTGATGCCAAGGAACACAGACCAGGCGTCATTATTTGATGAGTTGGGCGTGAATACTAAATAAAATATCTGCTTTCATAATTCTTCTTGTTGTATCTCTTGTAACGGCCTGAGGGGAAGGGTTGCCGCAGGCGTCTACATTCCAGCCAGAAGGCTCCACCCACGCATTAGAGGAGCATCAGGATCAGGTGGGGAACGAGACGCACCTGATCCTGATCTCCTCATCAGAGGCGCTTATAAAGGTCAGGGAGGGAAAAGAAGAGAGGGGCACATGCGACGAGGAAGGAGAGGCTTCTCTTCGTGCCGACGGAGGTGAAACCGGTAAGCCGGGTAGTGGCCTGGTTGAGATAGTGCTAGACAGAGCTACCTTTGAGTTATTTTTGTTTATTTCAATAAAACCCTTTAAAACCTGCAGAAAAGACTCTGCCTGTGATTGCTGCGCTACCCGACCGTCTGGGTCCTTCCTCCCATCCTGTTACACTCTATTAGGGCTGGACACATTAACGTGTTAATGCGTGATTAATCTGGCGATCCTTTAACGGCCTTAACTATTTGATCATGCCTTAACTTCATGTTGTTGTTGGGGTTTTTTTGCATTGCCAGAGGCTTATTGCTTTAAATCTCTCCAGACGGCGTAGTTCAGACCTGGGTGTCTTACGGCTCTCCCAGTCCGACCTGCGGGAGGTCAATCAAACATGAAAAATAAAATAAGATGCATGCTATGAACGCATTACGGCGACAATGCTTTTACTTTTTTTATGAAGGCGATTTATGTAGGTGTGCACAGGTGCTTCCGTATCCTCACCGACTGACGTGAAAGCAGATATTGTTATGTATCTTCTGTTCATAACGAGCAGCGGTGCTGTAAAGAGCCGCGAGCCGCTTCACCTAAAAAGAAAAAAAGCGCTCACAGGCTACCTGCAGCCTCCACGTCCAGATTAAAAGTTAATCGCGCATGCGCAAAGCTCCTGACTCAGCGGTCTGATACACTATGTAGAGCACTTTAAATCAGGATCACTTTTGGATCTCTACTCTTCTCTCAAAGAGGAGAACTTTCCACACATCACAAGATCTTCAGTGCACTTGTTCAAGACAACACAGACTGGACTTTTCTCACTGAGGAAGAAAAACTAAACTGAAAACATGAAAAGCACTTATTGCTTTTGTATAAAGTGAATCAATTGCTGGTCTTTAACATACATCTTTAAGGTTAACTTTTTAATCGATTAACAGCGTTAATTATTTGATCATGCGTTAACTGCATTAACGATTTGCCGAGTTGAGCCTGACGCGAAAGCACGTATTCTGTAGTTCCTGTTCTCAACAAGCACCGCAGAAGCGAAGTCGCCTCACAAAGCTTCACAGGAGGTCAGTCTACCGACACACTCGTGCTGCAAGCTCCACGTCCCCGGATTGAACATCAATCGCGCATGCGCAAAGCTGCCGCTGATACCTGTCAGCTGTCCTTCACATCTCCACCTCATTCAACCAGACGTCAGTGCACTTGTTCAAGACAACACAGACTGGGCTTTTCTCACTGAGGAAGAAAAACTGAACTGAACTGAACTGGAAAATATGAAAAGCACTAATTGCTTTTGTAGTTGCTGTTCTTTAACATACATCGCTAAGCAACAGACTGAACATGGACAAAAGAAGTAGTGGCTTGTCCTTCACAGGGACTCTTACTACTGAACAGTACCTGTTTAAAAAAAAAAGAAAACAGATTTATAAACTATATGTGTATGTATGTTAACTTGCTATTGCTCATGTAAGTATTGCATGAAGATTGTTCTGCATAATGCGATTAATCAGTTAATTTTTTTCAACTTGTCCAGCCCTTATCACTATATTTACAAATCTGGGTTGGGGGAATGAAACAAAGACACTTTTAATTAAATGTATTTCTTATGTTGGAAGGTCAACAGATTAGCTAGTTTACTTAAATAGACACCAACAAGTTTGACATTTACCAGAATAACTAGCTTGATAAAATGTAATAGATTTCTGCTGTACAGCATGTTTCCTGCTATGCTATCCTTTAATATTTCATTGCAGATGTTATCAGAAAAAGTTTATCTATGGCCCGCTCCACTGGTATTCACACAAGTCTGAAAATATTACATTTTTGATAAACTGAATTTCATTTCATTTCTTTCTTTAGGATAGCCAATAATTGTACACATCTGTGTACATCTTAATTACATTAGGGTATAATGTAGGTTGAACTTATGGGAAAATTTACCCCAATTAATTTACACATGTACTACAACTTACGTATGTAGGCAAGTTTAGATTTATTTTTCCCAAGTTTGAGATCTACATTTCTGTGTCTATCCACCAACAAACAACCCACATACCAAACTGTTTACACTTTCTGCTCAAGGAATAGTCCTTATGAAAACTCTTGAGTTTTTCAAAGGCAAATATCCAATGCACAGGGGACATTTTAGTAATTATTGTCACCCTTATAGGAATAGGAGCAGAAGTTACGGAAACTTTAAACTCTCTCTTTGAATTACATCTTGAGACATATTTAACTGATATACTTGTGTATGGGTTGATCGGTAGAAAGCAGATGGACAGTGTTCAGGCAGTAGCTTCCCTCCTCCACCTCCCTGCCTATCCAACTCCCAGCACCCGTAAGAGACACATGAGTATGTAATCCATCCACAGAGTGGGAGGTGCAGGGTCATTCGATCCCCAGTCTGAGTGGGGCACTCACCTGCTCAGGTGTCTTTGTACTAAAAGAGTAGGCACGACAGGAGGGCTGCCATTAGACTAGACCGAGATAGAGAGGAAAGTTAAGAGCGATAGAGAGGAAGAACAAAAAAAGGGCAAAGTGAGTTGAGGGGACATGGTCTTAGACAAAGCGCAGTTGAGTGTGGACAATGGCACCATGAAAAAAAGCTTCGTGAAGATCAGTATGTTAGACAAAACTTGGTTAATATAACTCAACTATCCTTTTTTCCTGAGGATTCCTTATTTCATTTTAACTTCTTCCCTAACTATCCTGTCTTTCCTCTATCATTGTCATCTCCACTTATCCCATGGATTCTCATCTCTTGTTTTGCAGATCCTGCTGCCAACTCTGCTCTTCCTGGCACATCAACTCCCACAACAGTAAGTGACAACAATTTGTGAAAGAAGTTAGTGCTGGAACAATCCATTGATCGACCTCAAATCCTTTGTTTTATATATTTGTGAACTAATTGAATATGTGTAGCCCCAGACGCTCCGTGTGGGCCTGGTGCATATAGTTCAAATCATTAATCTTAATGCCTTCATTTAGGTTCATCCATCTCAATTGGGACTGAGCACGCCCAATAGTTGTAATCAGCTGGTAATCTAACAGAAAAGTATTCTTTTGTCTAGTGAACACAGTCTCAGTATTGTTTTGATTAAATGATCTTGGATTGCCGTGCTGTCAAGCTATGCGAAGCTTTTTACAATGAAGACTTGACCAAAAGGCAGTAGCACAGTCCACACAAGTGTCCACAGCACAGATACAATACAGTATGACAAAACATGAGAAAATGGCGAAAAACAACATAGGTAAACAAACTAGGGCTGGGCAAGTTAACGCCTTATTATCGCGTTAACTTTTTAATCGATTAACAGCGTCAATTATTTGATCATGCGTTAACTGCATTAAGGATTTGCCGAGTTGAGCCTGACGCGAAAGCACGTATTGTTCTGTAGTGTCTGTTCTCAACAAGCAGTCAGTCAGTCTGCCGGCACGCTCGTGCTGCAAGCTCCGCATCCCCGGATTAAACATTAATCGGGCATGCGCAAAGCCGCCGATGATACCTGTCAGCTGTCCTTCACATCTCCACTTCATTCAACCAGACGTCAGTGCACTTGTTCAAGACAACACAGACTGGACTTTTCTCACTGAGGAAGAAAAACTGAACTGAACTGGAAAATATGAAAAGCACTTATTGCTTTTGTATGAAGTGAATCAATTGCTGTTCTTTAACATACATCGCTAAGCAACAGACTGAACATGGACAAAAAAAGTAGTGGCTTGTCCCTCACAGGGACCCTTTCTACTGAACAGTACCTGTTCAGAAAAAAATAAACAAGATTTTAAAACTATGTATGTATGTATGTTAACTTGCTGTTGCTGCAGAGTGCCTGTCATATTGTTATAATAACATTCCTTTAAAATAAAAGCGTGCAATACACTAGTTTTTACTTCATTGTTGAATTTTGCGCAATATGCAATTAATCGCAAAAAAATCATGCGATTAATCAGTTTCAACTTTGCCCAGCCCTAAAATGGCTGGGCAAAGTTGAGACATTCTGGGATCAGAATACTATGTACAAAAAAAGGCAGATTACTGGATGTTCTTTGTACAAATGAAAGAGAGAGAGAAGTGAGTGCTGGTCAGCAAATACAGCAGTCAACTATGACTTGTTGCAGCTTTTGTTTGAACATGTTGAGAGAGGTGATAGCTGCTAGTTTGAGCGTGTTTTGTAGCGAGTTCCAGTCATCTGCAGCGGCAAAATGAAAGGCGTTATCACCAAATACAGTACAGACTTTTGGAATGATGAGCATAATGAAGTCACCAAATCTTGGGTCATTCCCAAAATGGATTTGTAGACCATGAGCAGCCACTGTTGTAGCCGCCTGATATGAAGAGAGGGCCAATCCACCAATCTGTAAAGATCACAGTGGTGGGTGGTGAAGGATGATGCACATGTGGCAAAACAGATAGCTGTGGAGTGTGTCCAGTTTTCTAAGGTTGGTCTTGATGCCATTTTATACATTATATCGCTGGAGTCAAATAGAAGAAGGATGGTCATTTTAACAAGGGTGAATTTGGCAGTGTGTGTGAAGGAGGCCTTGTTTAGATACAGGAAACCCAGTTAAGCTTTGACTTTACGTATGATTTATTTGAATAAATTACAAAACAAGACTTAATGTACAATAGACCTCACAAATAAGGAGTGAAAGGATAGTATATCAGACAGCCAAATGGTGAGAATACACAATACAGACACCCTCACATCCCCTTCCCAGAACATATATACAACAATGCAATTTGATACACAAACAAAAAAGAAAATTCTAAAAGAAACCAAAGCCGAACATCAACAATTGGCTGTTAAATGCTTCCAGTGGCAGATAATATTGTAGAAACAAATGCTTATTCTTATATCCCACCTCCTCCGACCTTTAACGCTCTCACTCACAACCACTCACATACATCCACTCACTCACACACGTGCATGTCCTCTTGCATTAATTGAGCAATGTGAAGACTATAAATAAGAAAACAACAAAAAACATATACATAACAATAAATACAAAAAATAGAAAATAATAAAACATTTTAAATATATGAAGTATGTAAGGCATCAGAGGTTGAGGATTGGTGCGCAAGAAAAGTGTAGTAAATCCTTGATATGGTACCTTTCCGGTAAGGGTTAAAGTTGTCCAACGTTGAAGTCAACAAGTCGAACAATGTTTTGAAGTTGGCAGCAAGCACAAACCTGTGGTCCTCCAGTAGTGAGCTAATCTCCGCTATGCTAGCGCTAGCCAAAGTAGAGGACGGTTCAGGATAACTTTTATCTGCTTTGCCCTTAGGTTTTGACATTGTGAGGTTGCCTGTATGGTCAATGTTGTTTCTAAAACTTGTTGCAAAAGAATATTCTGAAAAAGGACTAGAATAAAAAGGTAGATGAAACATCTAGATGTGGGAGCGAGCAACGAAGACGTCTACCCCACTCGCTGCATTCCTGAAGCCTTTTCTTGCTTTGACTTCAGACAGTAGTTTATTGATGTGCATGTTAAATGAGAGAGATGAGTCCAACCAGAAGCCAAGGTATTTGTTGAAGCTGACAAACTCCAGTTCCGAGCCATCATCATTTAGATCTTTTGAGGGCCGGGGGGTTTTCAGCATACATTTGGTCTTTTTGGAGTTGATGAGCAGGTGGAGGTTGTGGAAAGACTGCTTGATGGAGGTGAGGCTTTGTTGAAAAGTGAACACACCAGAGTGAGGGACCAGCTGAATATATGATGGTGTCATCAGCATACAAATGAATCCTTGAATTTCCAGCAGCAAAGGCTACATCGTTAATATAAATGGAGAACAAAATAGGGCCTACGATGGAGCCGTTAAGGCATACCTTTAGAGATGGTATGAGGTTCAGACGTGATGTTTTCGGTCTTCACCCGCTGGACACGACCAGCCAGGTAGCTAGCAAACCAGTTGCAACATCTACTCGACAAGACAATGCTGGTAAGTCTTTGTGGGAGAATGTTATGGTGGACGGAGTCAAAAGCCTTGGCTAGGTCTATAAAGGCAGCTACACAAGTCTGTTTGTTGTCCATGGCGGTGATGACGTCATTGAGGACCTTCAGTGTAGCGGCATGGCCTTTCCTAAACCCAGACTGCAGGTCAGACAAAACATTATTTAAGTCAATGAAATGAATCAGTTGTTTATGTACCAGTTTTCTCTATAACTTTCTCCAGACAGAAAAAAATGGAAATCGGCCCATAACAGTTCAGCACAGAGCCAGAGCCTCCTTTAAAGAGGGGGAGGATTGTAGCCAGCATACGGGGGAAAACAAACAAATTAAATAGCAGGTTAAACAGTCTTGTAATGGGGAAGTAATAATATGATTTTAAGGGTTAAGCCCATCAGATTAAGCTGACTTGTTTGAAACTAACTTAATAAATTCATCCAGGACTTCCAAAACCTTAACAGGTTTAAAGGAGAAGCTGTTAACGCTGGGTGAGGCACTAGAGTGTTAGATCAGGAGTGCCCAATAGGTCGATCGCAATCGACCGGTCAAAGGTGGTGCAGGTAGATCGCATGCCATTAAAGAAAAAATAGACTTAAAAAAAAAATGAAAAATGTGAACTTTTAAAAAAAAAAAAAAATTCAAACTTTATTAACAAAACAAATTAACAGGCTAGTTAGAAAGAGCTGGAGGCAAAAAACTTTAGTCAAATCTGACAGTTTTAGGCTGCCTTCAGAGTATACACAGGAAGTCACAGAAAAAAATACTTCCTGTTAGTTACGATCTTTAGGCTACATGTAGTTAACAGATCACGTTTGGATTTGTTCATATGTGATTGTGAATATATATTTACGTAGAAAGGTGTGTGTATCTGTATCATTTGTTCTTTTGATGTCTGCCTGTGATATGCATTACTACTGGTTATAATATGTTGTATAAATACAATTTTGTATTATCAACCACGCAAGATATGTTTTTAGATTTAACATGAGACTAATATTCAACAATCGAGTGTTAAGTGTTACAACTACACATAAAATAAGATATTTTTACAACACATGGTGTTTGCTGTCAGATCTAAGAGCCAATCAGCTCTCTGATGTGGCGACAGCCAGGCGTTTCTCCATCGACTGGGCGACGCAGTAGTTGGAGAGCTGCTGCACCCACCTCGCTCTCATGAGATTAACGTTAACTACGTGTGCATGACGTCAGAGCAAATCGCAATCAAGTCGAACACAAATCTAACCAGCATGCATTGCACATTGCAATCGATTCTGCACAGAACTGGCTCATATTGTCAATCGGCAATAGGCTCTCTCTCTTTCTCTCTCTCTCTTACCATTGTTAATGTAGGTCAGGGGTGTCCAAAGTCAGGCCCGCGGGCCAATTGCGGCCTGCGGTCAAATTTCATCAGGCCAGCAGCCTCAGTCATAAAATCTATAATATGTGGCCCACCACTGTTGACCTGCGCATAAAATAAAACACGTACAAAAGTGATTTTATATTTACCCAGTAGAGGGCTGCAGCCCTCTGGTGAACTCTGGCTGCATGAATCCTGTGTGACCCTCTCCGGCCACGTTTTGAAATGGCGACCTAGAAAACAAAACGGAAAGTTGACGCGGAGAACCGGCGCTTCCAGGACAAATGGAATTTGGACTATTTTTTCACAGAAATACGTAACAACTGTGTCTGCCTATTTTGCCAAGAGATTGTGTCTTTAAGGAATATAATGTCAAAAGACACTACCAGTCGAAACATGCCGACAAGTACAACAAGCTAACGGGGAACGAACGCAGCGAAAAATTGAAGCAACTCGAAGCTGGATTAACGTCACAGCAGCGGTTTTTCACAAGAGCCTGAGAATCAAATGAAACTGCCACAAAGGCGAGTTACGAGGTGGCAACGCTCATTGCTAAGCACTGCAAACCTTTCACCGAGGGTGAATTTATCAAAGACTGCGTGATGACAATGGTGGAGAAAATCTGTCCTTCGAAGAAGCAAGAGTTTGCCAATGTTTGCCTGGCTCGTAACACAGTGGAACGTGTAGTGGCCGGCTATGGCCAGGTGAGGGCGCACTGATGTATGATGGTGGGATACGAAGACGAAGAGGAGTTATTAAAGTTGTCGAGTTGCATCCTGATCGTTGTGTCCTTGAATATGCAATATATAGACACAATACATGGTGTCAGAAGGTCATAACCCGCGACAGACAGAGTCTAGTGGTGCTAACAAGTAGTCGGAATAGTTTGACGGTGTGGAGAGAAGACAGTGACGTGTGGAGCTGGAGGGAAAGCTTGACGGTGAACGCTAACAACGAGCTAGCTGGAAGCTACTAGCACACATCATGGATCACATCTTTACCATTCCACCACCGGGACCTTTCGACTTTGAGCCAAGCTCGTGGCCCGCATGGATAAAAAGATTTGAACGCTTCAGGCTTGCTTCGGGATTAAAAGAAAAAGACGAAGCTTATCAGGTGAATTCGCTTGTTTACACAATGGGTGATAAGGCTGACGATATCCTGAGCGCACTGCAGTTGGCTGAGGATAAACAAAATGACTATGACGAAGTAAAAAAGGCTTTTGATGTACATTTTGTCGGGATACATAATGTAATTTTTGAACGAGCCAAGTTCAATAAACGAAGTCAGGAAGTTGGCGAATCTGCAGAGAACTTTATCACAACAGTGCATAAGCTAGCTGAACATTGCAAATATGGCGCGTTGCGTGAAGAGATGATCCGAGACAGGATTGTTGTTGGGATAAGGGATGCTAAATTGTCTGAAAAAATGCAGCTCAACCCAAAGTTGGATTTAGCTACGGCCATAGTTCAAGTGAGGCAGCACGAAGAAGTGAAAAAGCAGCAAGTTGTTCTCCGGGCAGCCGAGTCACCAGGGCAAATAGATGCAGTGGCGTACAACAGTAAGAGACAGGTTTATGGGAATAATTCTGATCAACGCGTAAGGCATTTTCAGCCTCAGCCTGCCTCAACCAACCCAAAACGATGTGGAAGGTGTGGCAGAACACCTACACATGCATGGACTGAATGCCCAGCAAAAGATGCTGAATGTAGAAAATGTCAAAAGAGGGGACACTTTGCATCTGTGTGCAGATCAGCTCAAAAGCTGGAATCCATTGAGGAGGATTATGTACCGTCTTATTTGGGAACTATTGACCGTCCACAGGTTCCTACATGGACTGAAATGCTTACCATTAATGATAGCCCGATGTGCTTTAAAGTGGACACAGGGGCATCTGTGACTGCCATCCCAGAAACCGAATACACGGAAGAGAAATACGGCAGTTACGCAGTAACATGCAGACCTTTGCTGGGCCCCGCCAATCAGCCTCTGAAGGTTAAAGGACAAGTGCATGCTGTCATTCAGAGAGGCAACAAAAAGATTGAGGAGGAGGTGTTCATTGTGAAAGACCTGACCACACCCTTATTGGGCCTGCCAGCTATTCGCAGACTGCAGATGATTCCTCAGCTCCATAGCATAGACAATGCAGAGGCACACTTCCGCTCAACCTACGCAGATGTTTTTACAGGGCTAGGTATGCTAAAAGGGGAATATAAAATCAAGCTGAAAGACAATGCACCACCCTATGCCCTCTCTGCCCCACGACGTGTAGCCGTCCCACTCCGGGCCAAAGTTAAAGAGGAACTAGACCGGATGGAGAAAATGGATGTCATAGCCCGTGTTGAAGAACCAACTGAATGGTGCGCAGGTATGGTCCCGATTGTGAAAACATCAGGTAAACTACGCATTTGTGTAGATTTAACCCATTTGAATGACAGTGTCATCAGAGAGAGACACATCTTACCGGCAGTTGACGAGACGCTGGCCAAGCTGGAAGGAGCCAGAGTTTTCACAAAGCTTGACGCAACATCAGGGTTTTGGCAAATACCACTCCATCAAGACTCAATGCTGTTGACGACGTTTATCACACCAGAGGGACGATATTACTACAAGAGGTTACCCTTTGGTATATCATCGGCCCCCGAGCACTTTCAAAGACGGATTTCCCAGCTGATTGATGGCATTGACGGAGTGCTGTGTCATGCTGATGATGTCCTCATCACAGGAAAGGACCAGGCAGAGCATGATGATAGGCTGCACAGGGTGCTACAGAAATTCCGAGTGTCTGGGCTCACTCTGAATGAAAAATGCCAGTTTGCACTGACAGAGATTCGTTTTCTGGGCCACATCATAAACTCCCAGGGCATCAGAGCAGACCCGGATAAAATAAAGGCGATCCGTGACATGCCTGAACCAAAGGATGTGGCAGATGTTCGCCGGTTCATGGGTATGGTGAACTTTGTTGGAAAGTTTTCACCACGCCTGCCAGATTTGACGAAGCCCATTCGCGATCTGTTAAAGACAGAGAACAGCTGGACATGGGGAGCACCCCAACAGAAAGCGTTCTTGGACACCAAGAAAGAATTGGGGTCAGAGACTGTGTTAGCCCAATACAGCCCAAACCACGAGACCATGGTGTCGGCGGATGCCTCTTCGTATGGACTAGGAGGCGTCTTGACACAAAAACAGCTAAGCGGGGAGTGGAGACCTGTGGTTTTCATTTCAAGAAGTTTGACCAAAGCAGAGTCAAGATATGCCCAAATAGAAAAAGAGGCTTTAGCTACAACATGGGCATGTGAGCGCCTGCGTGGATACTTGAGCGGCCTGGAGTTTACTATAAGAACGGATCACAAGCCACTCATAACACTCCTGAAGTCCAGAGCACTGGATGACCTTCCGCCGAGGATTATCAGATTCAGATTACGGCTGCTCAGATTCAAGTTCAACATCATCCATGTCCCGGGTAAAAACCTGATTACGGCTGATGCTCTGTCTAGAGCGCCTCTTCCAGCCACAGCCACTGAGGAGGAGCAAGACCTGGAAAAGGAATGTAAAGCTTACTTGGACTGTGTAGTAGAAAGCCTGCCAGCCACACCGACAAAGCTGGAACAAATTAAGAGCGCACAAACCTCTGACAACACCTGTAAACGTCTCAGTCGATACATTGCAAACGGCTGGCCTGAACACAGACGAGATGTGCATGAGCTGCTGTTGCCCTTCTGGCCTGACAGATCAGCCCTGCATGAAGGAGGAGGACTGCTCATGAAAGGTGAGAGGCTCATAATCCCTGAACACATGAGACCTGACATCCTGCAGAGACTTCACCAGGGACATCAGGGCATCAACAAATGCCTAGCTAGGGCTAGAGAATCCGTCTGGTGGCCAGGCATCACGTCTGCTGTAAAGCAGATGGTCGAGAGATGTGAGATTTGTGCACGTGAAGCTCAAACACCTGTCGAGCCTCTGCTCACGACTGACCTCCCAAGCAGACCATGGCAGAGGGTCGCAGCAGATCTTTTTCAATGGCAGAATGGGAACTATTTGGTCATGATAGACTACTTCTCACGCTATATTGAAGTTTGCACCCTACCTGGAGGCACGACAGCGAAACAGACTATTGAAAGATTTAAAGCTGTGTTTGCTAGGTATGGATGCCCAGAAGTTCTAGTCACTGACAACGGTCCTCAGTTTCACTGTCATGACTTCTCTCAGTTTGCAAGAGAGTATGACTTTACACATGTGACAAGCAGCCCCCGTTATCCCCGCAGCAATGGGGAGGCTGAACGGGCTGTCAGAACGGTGAAGTCTCTCTTAGAGAAAGGGGGTGACTTCCACAAAGCTCTGCTGGCCTACAGGTCTACTCCATTGGCACATGGAACCTCCCCAGCACAACTACTAATGGGGAGGAAACTCAGGACACCAGTTCCAGTGTCACCACTGCAGCTACAACCACAGTGGCCGGATCTCAAGGAATTCAGAGAAAAGGACAAGGCGTTGAAATGGCAACAGCAACAAATGTTCAACTGGAGACACCGCACTCAAACCCTGCCACCTCTCCAGTCTGGACAACAAGTATGGATCGGACCCTCACGCACCAGAGGGACAGTTGTGGGCCCTGCACCTACACCACGCTCATACGAGGTGGAGACTCCGGATGGAGGACGGCTGCGACGCAACCGTTCACACCTCAGGAAAGTACCAGTACCCCCAACATCAGGTGTCATGTTAATGACTAGGTCAGGGAGACTTTCTAGGCCTCCTGAAAGACTGGACCTTTGAACACTGAACACACTACGGAGGACAGGAAAAAAAAAGGGAGAAAATAAAAGAAAAGTCATAATGTTCTGTGTGAAGAGTGAAATGTCTTGTTGAAAAGCTAGGTTCTGAGAAGATGCATTGAGTGAGTAATCTAATACAAAAGCTACAGTAAAGTATATTTCCGTCGGTTAGTTTCTCAGTTTAGACTTTTAAGTTTTAATAAGGATTTAAGTGAACTCCTGAAGATATAGGACAAGGTGGGAAAGTGGAAAGTAGCTATGTTGTTGAATGCAATTTGTTATATTGTTAAATGCACTTTGTCATCTTGAAGTTCTGTTGAATGCAATTTGTTATATTGTTAAATGCACTTTGTCATCTTGAAGTTCTGACAAAGCAGTTAAACCTTCAACTAAAAGGGGGAGATGTAGTGGCCGGCTATGGCCAGGTGAGGGCGCACTGATGTATGATGGTGGGATACGAAGAGGAAGAGGAGTTATTAAAGTTGTCGAGTTGCATCCTGATCGTTGTGTCCTTGAATATGCAATATATAGACACAATACAGAACGGAGAATTGAAGATGTTTCGGCAGGTAGTAAGAGACAGTTGGGGGTCAGAGGAAAGGAGTTTGACTTTTTTTCGTTAGCTTGCAACGAAAGCACAGACGCATCTGACACCGCTCAGTTACTTATTTTTTTGAGAGGAGTGGACAGTGAAATGAATGTGACTGAAGAGCTACTTGACCTTCAGAGCCTTAAAAACCAAACAAGAGGAACAGATATATTCGTTTCTGTTTGCTCCGCCGTAGATGACATGAAACTCCGGTGGGATAAAGTTTCTGGGATTATTACAGACAGCGCACCTGCCATGGCTGGTGACCGGAGTGGATTATCAACCCGTATCTGTAACAAAGTCGTTGAACAAAGAGGTGAAGCTGTAAAACTGCATTCTATTATTCACCAGCAAGTTCTGTGTGCCAAACACCTCAAATATGATCATGTTATGAAACCGGTAATAAAGGCCATTATTTATATTCGCTCCAAAGCCTTGCGCCACTGTCAGTTTCAACAGTTTCTAATCGACATCCAGGCTGAATACGGAGATGTTGTCTATCACAACAATGTGAGATGGCTCAGTCGGGGGTCTGCACTGCAGCGCTTCTTCTCTCTTAGGCAGGAAATCGAAGAGTTCATGGCAAAAAAGGGACAACCAATCCCAGAACTATGTGTTTGGCTGGCTGATTTGGGTTTTTTAGTTGACACAACAAAGCACCTGAAAGTGCTGAATACTAGCTTTCAGGGGCCAAATGCAGTGGTAAGCCAACTGTATTCACACATCAAAGCCTTCAGAACCAAGCTGCAACTTTTTCAAAGGTGCCTGTCACAAACGCAGCCCAATACCACACACTTCCCGGCGCTGCAGGAAATCATGACCAGCTTTCCACAGAGCGATATCAACGCGCAAACAAGGAGGTATGCAGCAGACATCTCATCTCTGGCTGAGGAGTTCCAACAATGCTTTCGGGATTTTGCAGCTATTGAGAAGAAGATCACAATGTTTTCCTCTTCTTTCTCCGTGGACCCTGATGATGCTCCGAACCACCTGCAGCTGGAGGTCCTTGAGCTGCAGTGTGACGCCGAGTGCTGCAGTCGACACCAACAACTCTCTCTTGCGGACTTTTACCGCCAGCTGGATGAAGGCAGGTTCCAAGAGATTCGAACATTTGCAAAGAAAATGCTGAGCTTGTTTGGCTCGACGTACTTGTTTGAGAAGACCTTTTCGGTTATGAACTTTAACAAGAGCCGCGTGAGGACACAACTAACTGACTCTCACCTGCGTGACATCTTGCGCATCAAAACCACTGCCTTTGAGCCAGACCTGACCTATGTACTGCAGGCCAGATCTCAGTATCACCCTTCACATTAGTGCAGGCACGTCGTCTGTCACCTGAGATGAGTAAATTCTAAAATCTCAGTGAATATATTTTTTTTTGTGACTTAAAAGTTGTGATTTAAAAGTTCAAATGTTTGCACATGTGAATAAGAATAGCTATTTCCCTATTTTGTATTTAAAAGTTCCAATGTTTGCACATGTGAATAAGAATAGCTATTTCTGTTTTGTATTTAACATGGTTTTACTTTCATATTCCTTTGTTAATTTCTATTCCAACCTTGTTAATAGAGTAATGTATGAACCGGGTGGTTTAATCGTCTGCATGACGCAACACTGTAAGAACACAGATGAAGTATTTAAGATGCTTTATTGTGGTTCGAGATGGACTACAAGGTTGTAGTTTCACCGCTGCAGACAAACTGACATCACTAACATCGCCTGCCATCGCGTCATAACTACGTCGCTCGTGAAAGTGGAGTCTGATTCTCTAAACACTGTGGTTGTCTTTTCCTAACTCCTCATGAATTCTCCTTACCATCTTTCCTTGACCCCGTGACGTTTCCACAGAGGTCAAGGAAAAGTGCCTAGGGTTAGACGTTAGGAGGTGATTATTTGACTATTCGACCGCAGCCGATGTCTGGTTGGCTCAGATACAATTTGAAAGAGGTTTAAAGCATCCAATTGCTTTGTAACTAAATCAGGGGGGTTGATCATAGGTCACCCAGAAGGACAAACTCAGAGGAAATGTGAAGGGCCAACAGTTCACCAAGGGCATTAAATGTGCATGCTGGAGCAGAGGGTGGTCTATAGCAAACAGCAACAAACAGAGTGAAATTTGTTGACAGTTTAAGTTTTAACGGTAACAGTTCAAATTGCTTAGGGACTGATTTAGACAGCTTAACAGAACATTGCAAATGGTCTTTTACAAATTTAGCCACGTCGCCACCCTTGGTGGCTCGATCCTGACAAAAGACGTTGTATGCGACTTTCTAGATCCGAGACACCTTTCTTAAGCCATGATTCGGAGACAGCCAGAACATCAGGGTTTGCAGTGTGCACCAAATATTTTAAATAATCATGTTTTGGCAAGAAACTACAGATATTGACATGTAGAAAGCCCAATGATTTACGATCACAAAAATCATTTAACGACAGATTAGAGACAGTTAGACCATGGAGACCAGGCCCTGGGTTTGGGTGAACATTTCCAGAGGTGAGACCATGGATAGCGGGCCTTGGGTTTGGGTGAACGTTTTCAGAGATGAACAACATGAGAATGATTAAAACACGTCTGAGGACAGTGCTAAAATTTTGCATATGTTTATCTTTCATTGACGGTTTTGTCAAAATTAAAACGGAGTCGTGGAACTGCTGCAATAACATGTACAAATGAATACGCTTTGTTACTCCTTTGTACTCTTACATGTTATTGCAGCAGTATAAACTAATGCGTTATACAAACAGAAGCAAACCTTCTAGATTGTATGAGGGAATCTGCAGTCTTACTTGGTTTTCCACCTTCTGCATCCATTGCACTTGGATATTGTCGTTTGCACAGTTGACAATTCAAACCTTGAACCCAAATATCTCTTTTGGCAAGAAGTTCAATCCCAAATACATCTCAGAAATCTTGGATAAGTCTCCATACTGGTACCATTTCCATTTCCATCTCTTTTGCCCCACATTTAGGAGGAGACACCCCAACAACTGAACCCCTCCAGGATAGAGGTGGTTTCCGTGACGGAGGAAGACCTCCCCACTGTTGATACCCCCAACACACTGAATGTCAGCCCCCTGGGCAGCTTTGCCCAATCGGAGAACGATTCTACCAAACCTGACGAGCCGCGACCTTCAGTTGCGCCCGGCCCCACCATGCCAATCACGAAGGTGCAGCCATTTATCAATGGTGAGAGCCTGGGATGTTCTTGACTTGATAGTACAGCATTAAACCATGGTTATCGAGATTACTGCACACAGCTAGGCCATGTCCACACTACTACGTTTCCCACTGTTATTAACGTGGATAATAGTGCTACGCCTGTCCCTGAAAGTCATTTCCTTACCTTAAATACAAGTCTATGTTTTTTATTCACCTTTTTTTAATGAAGCTTTTATTTGAGACGAAGGACTAGCTGATCATGAATGAAGAGGTTTACAGGTAGTAAGCTGTGTTTAGACTCTGCAGCTTCGATACAAATTCTCCCATCGAGGGCAAAAGACTGACCAACATGCGGTAAGTGAGTTATAGGATGATATAACTTGATATATCTTAGGTTGCATTTACACCACACATGTTTTTCCAGCTGGTTGGTAAGGACAATATGAACTCTGTTAGTACCAAATAACTACAAAATCATACCAGAATGAGGCTGGTGTTATTTCCTATTTTGCAAGTTTAAAAAATAGAAAACCAAAACTAACCTGAATGTATCCACAAACAAGTATTGTGTGTAAATCCAAAATCTGTTCCTCATGGAATTGTATTGATGAACAGCTTTTCTCTGAGAACTCTGCTTGATGTTTGAACTGTTGGCTATTGTATCCTATCCAAACAGTGTAGATGTTCATAAAGGATTTTGTCTCAATAGAGGATGACTTGGAGGAAAGCTGGAGGAGCAGACTGTTGGCGCACCGCTTGGAGGCGCTAATGGCTTCGTGCGTCATCGTGTTGGTCATTCTGGCTCTTGGCCTTGGCCTTGGAGGTAGGAGCCATGTGCTGTGTAAACTTTGTGCTTTTAGCTTTCAAGGAGCCACTGTGGCATGGACTGCTTTTGCTCTATCAAAAGTTGATTCGTATACAATTAGTTGACTCAAAGAGTGCAGTCACTGACTCATTGTCTCACTTCCAGCTTTACTTCGATTGTCAGATAAGTCATGTGAATCTAGAGTTTCACAATTTTAATTTTGCAAGATGTTTTCTGCTTCCTGCTACTGCCTGCTTTTTGCACTCTTGCCTTGTAAGCTTTTTGCCTAATGAAAACAGCTTCTTTATATCTGCCTTTCTGAGTCTGCAGCTACGATTGAAAAGTATGAAAAAAATTATGTCCCTATGTCCTCATACGCACTATTCCCTGACCTCAATGTCACAAGGTCAAGGAAAGAAGCTATACAAAACCGGGGTGCTCAGAAAATCAAATTGCACTTTCACTAAGTTTTGTATTCATGATGCAATGGTAGTTTGTTAGGTTGGTGAATCTGCCTGGGGGAAACTATGATGAGTCTCTGATCGAAAATAAAAAGCACTTAATACACTTCATCCCCAACATTCTTACCATACTTGTCATGAAGACTATTATATATAAACTGCTCCTTCAAGACAATGCTGAAATTGTGGGGACATTATCAGAAAAAAATAGTACACATATGGAACAAATCATTTAACAACAAACAATTGATGCTGAATATGAAACAGAGTGCAATAAGAAGGGAGGGTGGATATTTAATTGGGAGTATTGAATATTTACAGGTGATTCTGCAGGAAATAAAAAGCAAAAAAAAAAAATAGAAGAAAACTAAGGATAAGTAAAAAAAAACAACAACTCTACTGCTCACTCCTGCTCAGCCGAAAGTACAACTGAAAACTCAAGTCATGCAGACACAATTTGGGGATAGGTATTCGTCGTACTCTCTTTAAAAAAGAAAAAAAAGAAAATGCCCGGTGAGTTTTTGGGAAAAACACCTGGTTTTTTTCAAGGAGTTTTTTAAGCGGCTGCGCTTTAAAAAGTTGCGTCCTGTGTGATCGGCCCCTCAGTCCCCTCACCTCAGAATCTACCTTCTCATTAACGGTAGCGTTAGCTAATAACTTTCCACCGGAGCGTTAGCTAGCTGGCTAACATCGCGTTCTCTCCTGCTGTGTTCAATGACAGAATTCATCAAGCTGAAGCTAACGTCAGCTAAGTCTATGTCAACAGATCTCCTGGGTAACCTAACTTAGATATAACATAAAATATTATATTACCATGCACTCGCGCTACCTTCTGGCACGCGCATCTGTTCGCAGTTCACTGAATATAAATACCCCCCCTCAAAAAAAACAACTCATTGAATCTACACGATTCACGTAGGTCACCTATTTTGGTTTCAAAACGGCGAATTTCCACACAGATACAGATACCACAGATGTTCACACCCCATTGTATGTTCTGTTCTACAATATAGTTCATACTAATTCTACCCTCTGATTCGAGTTTCTTTATTGTGTGGTCCTTCTCTGCTGACATTAACTTAAGGCTCTGTAGTATATGTATAACCATCTGATACTAACCCTGAGTTAAGCATATTCATCTACAAACTATACCTACCTTTTAGTCTTGTGATAGCAGTATCATTTTATTACATGTGTCCATCCAGGCTAATCGGTGGAGCCAAATGTCAAACATATGATGTGATTTCTTTGTAATCGTCCAAAATAATGTTAAGTATGGGTATATTTCCAAGTAAGTCACTGATCGATACGTGTGATGCATTGAGTGGAGCAATGCGCCATGTATTGAGTGGGCTGATCTGACACTAACTCACAGGCCACTTTTTCTCGCAGTCCGCCCCTGGTAAACTAAATAACAGAGACAGAACTTATAAAATACAAGATTTCATTAACTGCAACACTAGTTTTTGTCACATATCGCCTGTATTGTCCACAGAAGGAGGGCTTTTCCTACCTTGGCTGTACAAAATGTCTGAATGATTGCCTTGCAGAGCATAACTAGCCATTAGAGCATACACATACATACATACATACATACATACATACATACATACATACATACATACATACACATATATATATATATATATATATATATATATATATATATATATATATATATATACATACCCAAAGGTAAAGGAGCCAGAAAAGTAATCAGAGGGAAGCTGTTTACAATATCCGGGTCTCAATCAGGAAACTTTACATGTTTACTGTTGAAGATCTACAGGTGCCTGTATCCTATTTATGATGTGAATCATAACATCTTTTCTGCGCTATCACTTTCTCAGTACATTAAGTGTTTATTATTTTCAATTTGTTTGACCTAATGGGTTATTATCCTGGTCATGTGATTGCCTCCTATAGGTGTGACCACACCCATTTAGTTTGTTAAATGCCCTGAAGAAGAAGATCAGTATTTGGTCAAACAAAATAGGTGCGGACACACTAGTATGAACAGCTAGTAGGACATGACCAGGATAATAACGCATCAGCTCAAACACTGGATGGAGATACTGAAAGCCCCTTTAAGAGGTTAGCGCATGCATTACCGTTTTTTCTCCTTGGAGATTAATAAAGTACTTTTCATTCATTCATTTCATACCGTTGTGTGGCATTGTGTCTGCTTTTTTACTAATTTACATTTTGATCCAGTTTTTACGAAACTGGATAAAATAAATAAATTAGACCCCTTTTCTCGTAGTTACGACATCCTGATCTTGTAATTACGACATCCTAATCTCATAATCACGACAAAAGAAAAAGGAAACGTCTTTAAATCCTCTCTTAGTGGCAATGATGGCGCTATCGCAGTTAATCTGCTATTATTACCTTCTCGGTTTGATGTCGCTATTGCAGTTAATCTATTATTACCTTCTTGGTTTGAGTCACTGGGAAATACTGATGTTTCTGAAAAATGAGGATGGTATATTAAATTTAGTATGTCAACACTGCGCAGGCATCTCAAGGTGTTAGGATTGTTTAGGCGGAAAGCCCAGTTTAATGTGCTGGATGTCAATCTGTTTCTGCAGGAGCAGTTGAACTAACACGACATGCTTCATGGATCCAAATTCATGCATTTGAAATGCATCCAATCTGGTTTGGTAGTGACTCAAAGAACTCTGCGGCACCTGTTAAAAATCCTAGATCCTCAAGGAGTACAGCTGAGGCAACGGAACCGTCGAAGAAGACGCATGTCTTGTTGCATTCGGTCAATGTTTTCCTCTGCAACACCTCGCTTTCGAAGAAAATCCCATAAACCATTGTCATGCGATGTTTGCTCGGCCATTTCCTTGGTTTCCTGGAAATATATATATGTTTTGTTGCTTAATCAACAATCGTCATTCTCCTTGAGAACTGTGAGAGCTACCAACTCTCACGGTTTAGCTGTGTAACACACGCTTTTCCATGTTTTCACACGCACTCAAGCAACACAACCAATTTCTCATGGCAAAAAAAAATTCTGATTTTGAACCGAGGGGCGTTCATTCCTTTTCAAACTCCCGACGATAGATGGCGCTAAGGAACGCATCTGTAAACCTATTCACTGCATAGACATCCTATTTACCTCAAAGAGTCCCAAAGTTAGCAACAGAAGAAGATTTTCAAACAGGCACAGCCTCGGGAGAAACTCAGGCGGAGCAAAGAGACTTAGGTGTCAGGGCTCTCAAGTGTCACGCATTGAGCCTGACTGTCACTCATTTTGGACTTAAGTCACGCCCAGAGGTGGTCTTAACATAGATGCATAGGTAGGCGGCTGCTTGGTGCTCCTTACCAGTGGTTGTAGTAGGGGGGCCCCCAACCAACCTCAAAAAGAAAGAAAAAAAAGAAAAGAAAAAGCCCCTTATCATCTTGAACACTTCAAAAGAATGGTCAATTCTATTAACATTTTTAAGAAATACGTTGAAACGTAGAAGTAGTAGTTAAAATGACCAGTTCATGGTTATCCGTCGTGTCTCTACACCCCCTACTTTCACAATGAAATAGACGAGTCCATAACGGTGTGTGGCGCGAAAGATAAACACACAGTGACAGGAGGGCTGAAAATTACACAGAGACAATTCAGAAGAAGCAAGACAAGAATAAAAGCAAAAATGATACAAAGTTATCCAAGCGGCTCAATTAAAAGAAAAAAAAAGAAAAGACACTTTTTTTTACGGCTGCTGGGGATACAGGCAGGAACGTCTAAAGTGTTGAACATGCCATTACAGCAGTAGCAGCGCCGCACAGACATTGAGGTTTTATAAATATTACTATCTTCGCAAAAATACGTCACAGAGATATAGTTTCAAATCTGGCGGAATCAGTAGATGTTCCACATCTACTAAAAAATTTCTTCTTGGGGATTAATAAAGTACTTTTCATTCATTCATTCATTCCTTGTCCTATTCTTGCGTCATCGTAGGTGATTCACAGCGAGAGATTCTACACACTGCTGTGTCATATTATACGCTTCAACGCGTGTGTGTGTGTGTGTGAGAGAGAGAGAGAAGGGAGCAGGCAGTTTAGCCTGATCCTATGGCGGAAGATATACTGGAGTATAGTGCAGCTTCACAGCCTGAAGGATCCTATACCGGCGATAAAGAGGACAACACCTAAAAAAGGGATCCATTTGAAAATGGGTAAGGGTATTTACTGAACTTTGCAATAACATATTTACCAAGTACCTGGACATGTAAGCCACCTAAAGCTGCACCTAACACGGAGCTAGCAAGCTAACAAGACGTGGATGGCTTCAGGGTCTCTATGAGACTGAACAGTGCGTAATAAAGTATTGTCACGATCCCCGTTAACTTTCTTGAAGTGAATTTAGTACGACGAGTAGTGTTGAATCTTTGTGTGTTTGTAAGACTGTAACTATCGTGTTCACATTAGCGGTAGCTAAACAAAATTAGCACACAAGCTAACAACACTCAGATACCCCCGTTAACTTTCTTGAAGTGAACTTAGTATACATAGTTGTGTTAGATCACTGTTATGTGTTGATAAGACTGTAACTACTGTGTTTAAGTTAGTTTCTGCTAACCGGAGCTAGCAGAAGCATTTTTAGCTTGTTCCCTGACCATAGCTGGCTCTCTGATAGCTTAGCAACATTAGCACGTAGCATTCGTTACGTGTGGGGTATAATTACGTCTCTTTCAGTGAACTTATACTAACTATGAGTAATGTCTTTTACAAAGAGGATTCACAACTGCCAGGGTCCAGAGGACAACATACAGCATAGCTGCAGCAGGCTCTAGTCCGTCTCTGCAGATCACCAAGACACAAGCAGGCCACAAAGCCAGCCACAGCTCATCATCCCCAACATATAATAATACATTTGGTTTTAGACATTTATTTACATGTGTTCACAATGGTATTGATGTATACCACTGCTTTTGTGAATCCAAGACCTTTTGGTTAAAACTATTTCAAAAGACAAAAAAAAGGCATGAGGAGGAAGGGACAGAGACAAAAGCAGATGGAACACTCAGCACTCTAACACAGTCATAAAGAAGAACAGGAGAACAGAAAAAGGAGGAGAGAAGGAAAGACAAGGGCGAGAGAGTAAAAACAGGCATACGGAGGAAGAGAAACATGAGGGAAAGAATAGAAGGGACAGACACAAAAGAAAGAAGGTAATCATTTAACGATACAAAAATTCATATTTCTTAATCCCAATGATGGACTGCTGTTGTTTTTTTGTTATCCTCTCACTTCATGATGAAAGATAGAAGCGAATTTTGTTCATAGACCATATTGTTAGTTGGTGACAATGTTTTTTAGTATTACTATCATTATCATTTTACAGGTACAGTTCCTACATCTGCACATCATGTTGGTGTGAAGACCTGTGAGAAAATGTCAACTAGTAGGACTCTGTGTGAGAAGCGTGTGATGTGGAGAACAATCTCTCTCTCTCTCTCTCTCTCTCTCTCTCGCTCTCTCTCTGTCTCTCTCTGTCTCTCTCTCTCTCTCTCTCTCTCAGTGCGGTTACATGGATTCGAATAACTGGCTTAGTCCGACTAAAATCGAATTATCCAGTTCATGTAAACACCTTTATTCAAATAACTGCGGTCCGACTACGATCCGATTAACACCCCTGGATAACTCGATTCGATTCGATTGATAATTCGAATAACGCTGCATGTAAACGCTGAATCGGATCGGAACTGGACAATGCGTTTGTGCGCATGCTCAAGATCCCGCCGCCTCCTCCCTCCCTCCCTCCCAGGTCGTGACCCGGAAGTCGAAAGAGACGATAAGTTGTCACGGCCGGCAGAAACAAACAAACGTAAAAGTCGGGTTACGAGCCGATAGTACCTTCGGTGGGTGTCTCCGCTAGCTCCCTGCTGTAGCCAGCTAGCGCTGCTGCTAGTTCCCTGTTTGCTCTGCGCTAGCTCCCCGACAACCACCGAAGCTAGCGGGGTTCTCTCCATTATGAAGAGTGAAGAGGTCAAGCGGAGATGGCTGTATCACCACTACATGTAATGAAAACAGCGCCACCTGTCGTATCGGATATGACATGCATTCGGCCAATGATTCGATTTATTCACTGCCATGTATATTCGGATAACAGCAGTTGCCCCGAGAGAGAGCATAGTCCGACTAAAGCAAGATTCGAATTATTACCAGCATGTAAACGCACTGACTCACACACACACACGCACACACACACACACACACACACACACACACACAATAAACAGTGCTGGTTTTCCTGGCATTTTGGCGAAGACAGGTGTTATCTGAAACTTTATTCTCTGTTTGGTTCCATTGTGACTATTAGTATGTGTAGTGCTACACTTTGTGCGTTCTCTGCTTTCCATCTTCATTTTGGAGTAAATAAGTGTATGCAAGGTTTATAGGGGAAGGTTTTTTTTCTCCTCTCCAACCTTTACTTTCCTGTAGATTAGCTTTACTTGCCTATCCACCATTCAGTCGGTAAAATCTTTTTTTATTCTCTTTTAAAGATCGAATGTATGTATGGGGCCCCATACATACATTCGACCTGGGCCCCCAATTTGCTAAATCCGCCACTGGTCACGCCCTCCTGCCACACATATTTCTCACAGCTCGGTAAAATGTTGGTCACTCCTGGCAAAATCTCACTCCAAGGTTTTTTGAAAAGTTGGCAGCTCTGTTTATATGATGTCAGCCAACACATATTAGTAGACCCTTTAAGTTGAACGACGGCTGAGGGACTGACACACAAATACTAGGCGTCTACAATTGATGAAGTGAAAACGGGACCTCTATGAACTAGTTGTCTTTGCTTAAACCTGAACCGTGTTGGAGCCCACAACAAGCAAGAAACTAAACCAAATGTCTGTGAGTATACGTGAATGTCAATCGCTTGATTCAATTCAGTTTATTTTGTATAGACTGTAGATCCGAACCACGACAGCACACTTGAGTACTTCTTTCAACCTTGACATAGGCAACACAGACTAGATCCACTCTTTACTTTTCACAATAAAACCCATTGACATTTACAATGTGTAACTGTTTACTGGAGGGAACTCAAATTCATCAGAGAATTTTGCAAAAAGGAAAATGAGCCCCGGGCTGGGGAAGTTAATCACACCTGGCGAGAAACACACAAGAGCAGGAAGTGAAGTCATCTGAAATGAATGGAGAGGTGAGTGACAAAATAAAACAGAATTCCCAAAAGTTACAAAACTGTGAAAACAAGGAAAACAAAACTAACAGAACTTAATGCGATCTTACAAAGCGGATGCCTTGAGGCTAAACAGCGGGACACATGCACTAAAGTGCTTCCATTCTCTGCTCAGGGACATTACTCAACCAGGTATTTAGCTAAAAGTTATTGGTTGCTATATTACGTTTCTAAATGTCTTCCGTTGCTCCTTTAAGAGAATTGTGTATTAGGACATATTATTAGTAACTTATCATTGAATTTAGATTTGTTCAGCCTACCTTTCTCTAAGTGTGCGTGTGTGTGTCTGTGTGTGTGTGTGTCAACAGTGGGTCTGAGTTGTGTGGGGAAGTTTCGATGTGGCTCATCGTCTAAATGCATCAGGCCCTCCGCTCAGTGCGATGGAGAGGTGGACTGTGACAGTGGAGATGACGAGCTTGGCTGTGGTGAGACGCACACACGCATGAACATATGAACACGCAGGTACATACTGATCTTTTTTTTTAAAAATATGAGTTATTTTTAGAAATTACAAAACAAGACTTAATGTTAATAGACCTCACAAATAAGGAGTGAAAGGATAACTTATCAGACAGCCAAATGGTGAGGATACGCATACATACAGATCTTGTCCGGTATTTAAAATCAGCCAATTCAATGAGCTGTACGGTTTGAAAAATATGAATAATAGACAGATTTAAAGCATATAAAGTACATATATTCATATGTAAATATTCATGTGACATAAATGCGATTAAATATTTTAATCGCTTGACAGCACTAATATATGTATGTGTATATATATATATATATATATATATATATATGTGTATATATATATATATATATATATATATATATATATATATGTATATATATATATATACATATATATATATATATATATATGTATATATATATATATACATATATATATATATATATATATATGTATATATATATATATACACACACATACAGATATTAGTGCTGTCAAGAGATTAAAATATTTAATCGTATTTATGTCACAGTTAACTCACGATAATTCGCAATTAATTTCATTTATTTTTTCTTAATTTTAGTGCTCTTAACATGAAAAAGTGGATTGGCTTTCGTTATGCAAATGTTTTATTTTATTGAAAAACAACTGTGAAACAGGGCAGTTCAAAATAAAATTATAAAGTGCACATTTCAGGTAAACAAGGGCGAGAGAGAGAGAGAGACGTAGAGAGAGAGAGCTTATTTTAATTACTTGTTGTTTTATTATTATTGTTGTTAGTTATTTTTGTTATCTGTATAAGTTGTATATTTTCATGTTTTACTGATGTGTTTTGATGCTTTGGCAATATTCTTGTCGCAACACAAAGAGAGAGAGAGAGAGATAAGCATAGCAGTCAGGCTTCTTAGGTCCTTAGGTCCTAGGTCGTTGAATGCAATGCGTGTTATATCAGCTAGATCTTTGTTCTTCACAACGTTAACAGGCCTACACGCAGTAGCACCCATTTAGGTATGGCTGCAATAAGTTTGTTCTTCATTGTGGTGTCCATGTGTTTCTGTCCAAAGTCATCCATTCGTGTCTGGCTATGACGAGGCAGTGCGGAGTTAAGCTTAGTTTATGGTTCTGCGTCAAGTCAACGCCGTACCTACGCCGTCGACGTGACGCTGTCGGCGTTGAGCATTCGAAGTTCTGCGTCGAGAGACCGCGTTGCTTTGCAATTCAACGCCATGCCGCCAGGGGTGTGTGGCTGTGTGGTTTCAGGGGTTATAGCCGAGTCCTTGCTTTTCCTTCCAGTCACAGTAAACAATGGCAACCGAGGTGGAGCAGCTATATTTAAAGTCAGAGCTCATCAATATTAAAGAGCAAATGCTTAAATTGCAAATGTTGAAGCGCAGGCGACAGAGAAGACGTTTGCAGAGGTGGTGTGTACGTCCACTTTAAAAAAAAAAAAGCAACTGCCGGAAATTACGTTCTGATCGGATCAATCACAGCGCTTGCGGTCCGCGCCAACGCGATGCGTAGTTAGAATTTTTTGGAGGTGCACGTCAGGCTACGACGTAGGGGTCTGCGTCGACTTGACGCAGAACCATAAACTATGCTTTAGCATCAGCTGTATGCTTGGCCATCAAGTGGTATTTTAGATTGTGGAGGCTATGATGAAAGCTCAGTTCACAATGACAAATGGCTCATACCACTTCGGTCTTGTCAAGGGAATCGTTTGACAACTTTTTGAAATTAAACTTTCCATTCATTAGTGTCTTAACTTTCATTTTGCCGTATCGCGCTCACCATTCATTCATTTTAAACTGTAATGTTAGCCTAGCTTCCAAGCTCAAACGGTGTGCCTATTGTTTTGCTTCCGAATGAGCAACATCTGGTTGAGCTACATCCGGCGTTGAAAAATTTAAATGCGTTAACGCCGTTAATAAATACATATATATATATATATATATAGATACATATATATACATATATATATATACATATATATATATATATATTCATATATACTTATATATATATATATTCATATATATACATACATATATACATATATACATATATATATACATATACATATATATATATACATACATACATACATACATACATACATACATATATATATATATATATATACATACATACATACATATACATATATACATATGTATATATATATATATATATATATATATATATATATATATATATATATTTACTGCATATCCGCGAATCGCCACCTTAACGTGGTTTAAGTGGCTCAGTAATCCTGGGAGCTATGTTGTCCAGGGCATCAGAGATCCGGCCTTCTTGGAGTCGGTGGGAGGGGTCCTGGAAAGGGCGTTGTCTGCCGTCTCCATAGTTCTCCTGGGAGACTTCAACGTTTACAAGGGCAATGACAGAGAAACCTGGCGTGGGGTGGTTGGGGGGAACGCCAGGCCCGATCTAAACCCAAACGGTGTTTTGTTCTTGGACCTCTGTGCTAGCCACAGTTTGTCCATAACGAACACCATTTTCTAGCATAAGGTGGCTCATAAGTGTACCTGGTACCAAAACACCTTAGACCGGAGATCAATGATTGACTTTGTAATCATATCATCTGCGGCCGTATGTCTTGGACACTCGGGTTAAGAGAGGAGGAGAGCTGTCAACTGATCACTGAATCAGATGGTGGGGGAGCCGGCAAGAAAAACCTGGCAAAGCCCAAACGTGTTGTGAGGGTGAACTGGAAATGTTTGGAAGAAAAATGTTTGGAAGAAAATTTAACTGATTAATTGCATGATTTTTCATTATGCGGCAAATTCAATAATGAAGTAAAACCTAGTGTACGCTTTTATTTTGAAGTAATGGTATCAGAACAATATAACAGGCAGTTAACATACATACATATATAGTTGATGAATCTGTTTTCTTTTTTTCTTAACAGGTACTGTACAGCGCTCATTAAGAACAGAAACTACATAACAATACGTGCTTTTATGTCAGGCTTAAGTCAGAAAGTTGTCAACACTGCCTGTCGGTGAGGCTATGGAAGTGTGCGCGCACATACTTGAAACGCCTTTAAAGTAAAAGCCAAAAAAAAATGCAGTTAAGGCATGATCAAGTCATTAACACGGTTAATCGATTGAAAAGTTAACGCACTATTAACCCTCTTGACCCTGAGGTCATTTTTTCAATTTTACATAATTTCTGAAATTCACCTTTAAAAGGCACTTGCATATGTGATACCTACCCATGTTTTAAATCTACAATTGCAGAACAATCTCAGCACTCTATATAATGACGCACCATTGCCATGAGGCAAAAGTGTAAAAAGAAAATATGAACCTATAGGTAGGACTGCGCAATTAATCAAATTTGAATTGCGATCGTGATTTCGACTGCCCCCATTAAATGAGCATGATCGTCAGCGATATTGAGGTTTAAAATGCTGCTCTGCCACACATCAAATCAAGCGCTTTCTCAACTAACAGTCATTCAATCACAAAGGGGAGAATGAGATGGGAGGTGTCATGTGCGCACACCCTGCAGCGGCACTCTTAAAAAATGTCTGTCTGTAGTCTACTTATGCTACGTTCACATCAACGGCGTCAGTTGTGTCTCGACAAAAAAAGTGTGTTCACGCCAAAAGCAGCATGACTGATTGCGCCGCCACAAAGGGGGTAAGGCTTATATCCGTTGCTTCTCTCCGGAAAAAGAGTGATCTTTTCCGCTATCAACTATAGAATAAATAACCTGTAGTTCGGCTTTATACTTCTTGTGGAAGTCGCAAAATGTCATAATATGAAACGTTCTACTCTTTGGGTTCATAACACCATTCAGAGCGAATTTCACCGACTCCAGGAACTGCGTCTGGCTTATCACTGTAAAACTAGTGATGTGAATCAAGAAAAAGTCACATGCACAGAGTGTCTCAGAGTTGTGTCTGCGCCGCATCGCATCGCAACTCAACTAATTTATTTGACCACCTCAAAAACCACCATAAACCACAGTACGACCAATGTGTGAGGGCTAAAGCTAACGCTAAAGCTGCCGCATTGAATCTCCATCCATGTGCAACGTCAACACAGACGAGCATAACCGCTGTTGATTATTTTTATTTTTGGTAAACATTGAATTCATATTTTACACTTTATATTATATTGTGATGCAAATACCATTTGAAAATTAGCCAAAATGTAACACAATAAGGGAAGTAGAAGCAGTGTTCTTGTTCATTTAAATGTTAAAGTACAATAAAAGATGTTTCTAAAATTATTGAATAATTGTGATAAATAATCGTGATCTTAATATTGACCAAAATTATCGTGATTATGATTTTGGCCGTAACCGAGCAGCCCTATCGAAAGGTGAAAAATGTAATCTCGATTTTTGAAATTCTTCATATCGCTTGTGAAAAGATAACTTTACTCATGTGGTCGAACTGTTTTGGTGCTAGATATTGGTTTACCAAAATGTCTTAGGTTCACAAAATCAGTGAAATATATCAACAAAATGGTAGATACATGTATTCAAATGTCTAAAAGCAAATTTTGTATTTTCTTTTTTAAGTAGTGATGTGGTCTGTCACTACTTTTATCAAAATGAGAGAGGGACTGGGATAAAATGGACTGAAGAATGACTTTACAAACTAAGCTTCATAGGGTGTATTCAAATGGAAAATTAATATTACAAAGGTTTTTGTTTTCAAACTAAATATGTACTATATATTTTAGTCAAAATATGAACTACAGAAAAACAAACTATTTACTATGTTTCCACAATGTGCATGTTTCAGTTTGGTTTTTCCAAGAACTGTCTGTTCGGATAAAAACCAGTGGATCTTTGCAGCTTGGTGGGTGGGTAGTGTATTTAGGAATTTCCTGAGATTTCATTCGTAGTTTCACACAAAAAGTCGACGGACACCTAAATTGACAAATCACGATGAATGGCGGCGCTCGACGTAGACGCCAGCAGCTCCGTCAGCTCCTGTGAGGCATTTAACGGGCAAATTATACTCTTGCAACTACTGTGGCTGGCCACGCAGTTGGATCGACAGACTTGTTTTGGTTTATAGTTCCCGTGCGTTTTCCATACGCCAGAACAGTAGGTGGCGCAACGGCCGTAGAGTCAACCTGCACACCGATGTTCACCGATATCTCCCTCCAGAAATTCACCGCCATCTGCGTGTCCTTATACTCCTTCAAAGACAGGTTATATAAATGCTGATATTTGCGGACCTCTTCAGCCAAACGTTTTTCAACGGGATCCATTGTTCGTATTGCTGCTATAGCTTTTCAAAACAGCAGTGTTAAGCTTTGAAACCAGAAATGCGAGACTCAGAAAGGATGTGGTTCGCAGACCAATCACAGTCTTGCGGGCTGCAAACGGCTAGCGTAGCTTTGACGGATAGTCAGAAATTTTGGGTGACGCACGTAAGCACGCAAAATGGCTGATTTGACTACGCAAGGGGGTACATGCGTGTCTTGCGTGCTTGCGTCTCTGCGTAAAACCCGAGTA
>NW_027175843.1:8365339-8402839 GCF_023055335.1 Clinocottus analis
GGGTGGCCAACTGTAGGAACGTCTTCCAACATCTTCCATTTACAGATCATGGAGGCCACTGTGCTCATTGGGACCAAATCTGTGCCTTAATACAATTCTGTCTCAGAGATCTACAGACAATTCCTTGGATTTTATGGCTTGGTTTGTGCTCTGACATGCACTGTCAACTGTGGGATCTGATATAGACAGGTGTTTGTCTTTCTAAATCATGTCCAATCAACTGAATTTAGCAGAAGTGGACTTAATTTTGAGTGGCAGACAAGCTATTCAATGAAGCCAAAACAATCCTCAGAGCCAAACTGGTCACAGAAACATGCAGAGTAGAATGGAGGACTTCACTGTAGAGTACACCGTGGGTGCAATGGTTTAACTGGGCACAGAAGACCAACTGAAGCAATTCCTGTTCTATCCATGCCTTGACCGTATGCTGGCCTAGCTGAAGAGCTGGTTTTCCGATGTGGGAGCAGGACTTAGGAAAGGCATCCAAGCTTGTAACTCAGCGTCCAATGACTTTTTCTCTGAGGATTCCCTAGACCTCATTGCGACACAATACATAATGTCAGTGAAAAAGAGGAGATCCTAGTAGCAAAAAAGTTCATTACCAGACGGAAGAGAGAAGGTGCCGTATCAGACATGGGCAGTATTTACAAGCTTCTTCACCCACATATGTTCCCCACCTTGAGTCCAGTGCTCCAAGCAGCTTTGACAATACTTGTCAGTAGTTGCACTTGTGAGCGTTCATTCAGTGCATTACGCCGTCTTCACACCTGGCTAAGGAGAACAATGAGCCAGGACAGGCTACATCATTTGTCGATGTTGGCTATCGAGAAGGATGTCCTTTGTGGCTTAGATCATGATGACATCATTGACCGGTTTGCCCAAGCCACACCAAGGAGATATGCACTTATGCATGAAGGACCAAAGAAATTAAAGAAATAGATAGCAACTGAGAATGAAGAAAGGCAAGTGTAGAGTGAAAGTAAAAAGTTACAAACAAGAAATGAACAAAGAGTTAATGCAGAGACCCTATTGTACATGACTGAAGAAAGAAAAACAAGATGTAAAGTCAAGTGTAGAGTGTAATTTAAGACTGGTACTGGCATTGTTCACTGTGTAGGTTTGGGGGAAGAGAGACAGACCGTTGCTGCTGTCCTGTTTTGGTTTCGGGTTTGATTTTTGTTTCCTTCGTTTTCACAGACAACACTTACATACCATATCACACGCATGCACATTGAAGTCACTGATACTACTGACTGCCACACTCCATATTTTTACCTGTTTATTTCTGGGATTTAAATAAACTTTGTTATTCTCCCAAACTGTTGTCTGTGCCACATCTGTCATGGCCTAAAAGCCGGGTTGTGACAAATTGGGGGGTGGGGGGCTGATCCTTCAGTACCGCCAAGGGCTAAAACCTGTACTCTTCAGTGCCGCTTCCCAGTCTCTATCTAGCTCAACACAAAACCCACGTAGAAGAGACTTAAGGGTCCGGTGGAACCTTTCCAAGGCGCCTTGGCTTTGCGCATGATAAGCAGATGATTGGTTAAGTACAAGAAACAAAGACAATAGGTAGAGTTAGGTAGAGTTAAGAACAGAAAAGCAGAGACCTAACCTGAGACCTGTAAGAGTTACAAATATTATGTTATGTTAAATAATGTTAAAGTATACGTAAAGAATAAATACATATGAGTATGTAAAAGCATTAAATGTAGAAAATAAAACAATGTAAATACTGCACATGACAAGATGCATGGTTCATTAAACATCTCAATGTTTACTGTTGCTGAATGGTTGCTGTACATGAATGAACGGGGCATTTTTGTGCCTGGGCTATTGAGGGAAGTTTGTGAAAATTGCTAGCCTATTTGGTATTAACTGGTGACCATGAAATGTCTCAATTTAGTCCAGAAGAGCAGGTACCTGTAGGGTATACGGAGAGTGTTTCGATGTCTAAAAATGTTGCCATGAGCAAATCTACTTCACTCTTCTGGGCTAAGCCCAGGATGTGTCAAAATCCTAGAGTCGTCCCTGGTGTGGGAGCCGGAGGTGGGCCAAGGCATAAGCCCTCGGGGAGGGCGAACTGGAGGGGAAACACACTCCGGAGGGCATGCAAGAGGCCAGTGAGCAGAGTATTGGAGTTCTCCTGGAGACTGACAGGAAGCTGGACCGGGACACTAAAGGGAAACGGGATGCTAAAGGGAAATGGGACGCTAAGGGGGAACTAGACTCTGAAGGGGACTCTGCGACAGATCGGGGCGCCGGTGGGGAACCCGGTGTCGGCTGCGAGGCCGCAGCGGGGACATGGTAGGGCTGCGAGGCCGCAGCGGGGACATGGTCGGGCTGCGACACGGCAGCAGGGACCAAGTACGCCGGCAGGACACGGGGAGCAGAGGTCAGCCGGGGCACCGACAGGACATAAGGAGGAGAGATCGGCCGTTGCCACGACAGGACACAAGGAGCAGGGATGGGCCAGGGCACTGACATGACACAAGGAGCAGGGATCAGCCGGGGCGCCGACAGGACACGGGACGCAGGGGTCGGACTGGGCACAAAGGCGGAGGTTGAGGCCTGGGGTGACAGCTGCACGGAAGTGGCAACCGGGCCCTGGACTGGCATCAGCATGGATATGGCAGCTGGAACCGGCATCAGAGGACAGGGAGCTGGGATCGGCAGGACACAGGGAGCTGGGACTTTGACCGAAAAAAGAGCTTGGAGGGATTTCCTCATGTCCCTAAGAAGCTGGTCGTGGTTGTCTGGGAAAGTTAGCGCACAACAAAGATTGGAGACTGCTGGGTAGTGATGTGTCCTTTCGTGTCGAGGCTTTAAAGAGCGTGTCGAGTAATCCAAGTAGATTTTGGTAAAGCGCGTAGCGAGGCGTGTGTCGATGATGTATGTGGTGACGTACCACGTGACTGATTCAGAAAACAGTTTGTGGGTTTGCCGAGCGATTCATAATATTAGGGGCAGCAAAACTCAATAGATTTCCCCCCTTCCTTTCTGTAACCAGCTTCATCTGCCTGTGAAAGGGTATTTTATAAAGCAGGTTAACTTGTCTAAAAAAGCCCAGCACTGTGGGAAAGTTCTTATTTTTTATGAAAAATGAATAAAACGTTGTACCTAGAGTAACATTACATTTAGCTTGCATTAAAAGCGACTTACATTTAAGCAATATACACCGTGGACACAGAAACTCTGGGTTAAGTGTCTTGCTCAAGGATGCATCAACATGGACTTGCGGATCCAGGGCTTAAACCACCAACTCTGTTACTAAAAGTGGGTATGCTAACCACTGTTCCACAGTCACACCACAACCTTCTTCTCAATTTGTCGCTATTTTCCCTTTTGACCTAGCCTTTATATTATAAAGACAGACACATATTAATAAGTTAATAATTGATTTATTGACATCTCAAACATCATGTGTTTATTTTATTGAATTAAAAGCTTCACACATGGTGTCGTTATGATGACTGTCTGTTTTACATCTTTTTGTCCACTTAGTGGCACAGTCGAAATTGAACATCATGAAGCTTCGGCCCATGAGCGAACCAATTGGATGGAAAGCCTCAAAGCTTCAGGAAGCTTTATCCCGCCATCACTACTGCTGGATCCATGTTGGCCAGTGTCTACTGTTAGGGAAACCAGGACCATGGTAGGCAGTATCCAAAAGCAGGCACAGGAGACAAGGTAGTGCTTTGCCAAAAAACAAGGTTTTACTCCGGCAAAACATATTGTTATGTAGTTTCTGTCCTCAATGAGCAGCGGGTGCCTGTTATATTGTTCGGATAACATCACTTTAAAATAAAAGCACGTAATACACTAGTTAGGGCCCGAGCCGCTGACAAGGTCAGGGTGGAGGACCTATTGAAATTCAAATGTTTATTATAGTTTTTCGTTATTCTCGTTAATTGCACTTATTGCATGGACAAACGAGGTGCTTGGGATAGAGTTACACCATTCAAAATGTCCACACCTCTCTGAATTGGCGAAAAGGCTGATTGGGGTGTCAGAAAAAAAGTCGAAAAAATTAGCTCGATAGCGCCCCCTTTCGATGTAAAAGCTATTCATTTTTGCCAACTATCACCGATTGACTTGAAATTTGGCACACATGTCTGGGTGGATTTACCCTTACTACTATTACTACTACGCCTACTTTGATTTTCCGCCATTTTTTATTTTGTGAAAAACACTTTTTTACCAACTTCTCCGAAACGCTTTGTCCGATTCTTACGAAACTTTCTTTGGATCATTGTTGGTTCAATGTGAATATTTGTCATATGTCATGACCTCCTGACCCTGAAGACATCCATATGGTCATTTTTACTCCTAGTCATAGCGCCACCTCGTGGCAACAGGAAGTTACATGTTTTCTACTTGTATACCCTCCTCACAGATTATTCAGATCCCTCTCAAAATTAATCATATTAAATTTAAGATATTGATAAAGCATAACCTTAAAGATTGAACGGAGTCAAGTCGGAGCATCATGGAAGTTCAACCCTTCGCCATGAACAAATAAACCCATGTAACTCGACTCCACATCATCACATCCTTTTCAGATTTAATATGTCTTATGAGACTCCAGTCCTGAAGACGTGTGCAGTCTAATTTTAAATTGTAGTCATAGCGCCACCTAATGGTAACAGGAAGTAAAATGTTCTATACTTTGGATTGCTTCTATTAGGTCAATCAGATCGACATAAAATTACTTCTACACCAACTTAGGACTTTCATGATGCAATCTCCCAAAGCTTTTGATGTTTTGTCGAACGCTGTTGCCGTGTCGACCCATCCTTCGCGGTCAACAACAAAGTTGCTTTTGAGGCACTAAGCATGCTTGAAATGTAATGAAAGTTGGCACACATTTAAAGGCAAAAATGTAGTTACTTTGCCTTTAAATGCTTCAAAATGGCACTTCGGCTCAATAGCGCCCCCTGCAAATATTCATTTAAGCAGCCCCGGTACTACGGTCCTACATGTATGAAACGTGGTAGGCATATGTAACACATGTAAACTTAACATTAAGTCTCTTGGGACCATGCTATAAACCGTAGAGGAAATTGGATAGCACTGCGTAAAGAAACTTTTTTTATTTTTATTTCCAAAGCAAATTACACTACAATTTTATTTACTTTCATCTAAGTCCAACTACATTCAGCAGGGCACTGCACAGAGTTGAACCCCATCCCAGTAAACTGGGAGTACCACTAACAGTGCCTTTTGCTTTTTTGGTTGAGACAGAAAGTCAAACAAAACCTGCATTATCCGCAAATGTGTGAAAAATATTTAATATTACAGAATTATTGTGCTGCACCTTGATTTAAAGTTCTCAAAAAAGTGTGCGCATTGTAGATTAATTAAATTGGCGCATAATGCAATTAATCGAAGAAAAATCATGCGATTAAGGGATTTTTTTTCCACTTTCCCCAGCCGTTATTTAAATGTAATACTATATAATATATATTTTATATATATATATATATTTTTATTATATTGTGTAGGTAATTATGTTTATAGAATACTCACAAAGACCTCAACTCTGGTGTGAATAGGTCTTTAGGTTGTTTGTGAGATCAGCCTCCTGAATTTGCATCCAAAAATGCTCGTCATTAAATTGTCAAGTTGAGACGACATTACACTACAAAATGAACGTTAGGTTTAGCAAACAAAACCACTTTTGGTTAAAAGTCCTGTGTGTGTTTGACTAATGCACTTCCCCACCGACCACCATAAGTGGTCTTTTTGATATCACGACTAGGGCTCTATTCCACGTACGTTGTTTACTGATATAGCTGGATAATTTCCAGGATAAAATGACACAGATCAGGATTTTCGGTTCCACAAAGCCAGTTTAGGTTAGTCACCATAGCAACACATCGAAATCCCCTAACCTGGTACGGAGCAGGTCCAGTGGACACTGTATAAGCTGGCCACTCCCACCCAAAAAAAACAGCTCCCTTCCTCATTGATGAAGGAGCAATCGTAGTTATATTACTTTTATAGGGAGAGAGTTCTTCCAGATCACCAAGATCCGTTGTCACATCATAATGATTTTATACGATCCCAATCGATTCTGCCGACAAGGGCCATGTCTACTACCGAACACTTGCGCACTTCGAGCACTGACTTTCAGTGCTTAGGGCGCCACACTGACAAAAAACACAAAATTCAGTGCACTGAAAAGTACCCAGATGGCGCACTGCAAACGGTCAAAAAATTCAGTGTAAAACGATGGACACTACTCGTACAAAACGGGCGCCATCTCGGCTACTTAGCGGAAGAGAAGGAGCACTTTCCGCCAGCTTTTCATTAATTTATTTATATCCTTATGCCGCGATTGTGGAGGTGTCGCAGTTTCCACATGGGTTGGAGAAAGGGACAAAAATAGGGTAAGAAGGGCGTTTATTTTGTCAGTTTTAGTTTCGCGGGTATCGCGAACAGATTTGCGTCCGTCACTTCAGCCAATTGGTTAACGTAAGTGTTCCATTTGAAACAGCGCTAATCAGCGATGAAGTTTACTACAAATGTTAGTGCACTGTATTGCAGTCTACTTTGTAAAGTGTTCGGTAGTAGATACGGCAAAGGACTCATTTATTTACACCTTCTGGAGCCGTACATTGAACACCGCCGCAGCCGAGCACTGTAAGTCTTACATATTGTATGCAGACTGGATCACAGAAGTATTGTGTAGAAAAAAAGCGCAGGGCCACAGCTCGCTTTTTTGCGAGTGGTACACGTTTGCACAGTGTCTGCAATGTGGAGAACATAGTGAAAGCTCCTGCATGCTGTGCTTATTGTAACATTTATTTAGCGCTTAAGAAACATGTGGATGTGTTGAAAGCACTAATAATTATATGACAGTGTTACAGTACACCATATATATCATTATTGTATAACATGATTAAGGTGGATTCAAGATAATACTTATTACTGCGTCAATTGATTGAATATCTGACTATGAATAATACATACTGATCCACCCATACACACATTCAAGCTCCTAGTTAGTGTTATGTGCGGCGAACCCAAATGCATGCTCACGCAGCAGCTTTTCAATTTCCAAAAAAGACTCTTTTTTCCAAAAGGAGAAACACAAAGAAACAAAAGAAAAGCTATGGCTTGGGGGTATTCCAAAAAGCGGGTTATGTGGAAACTCAATAAGTTAACCCTGAGATAGGGAAACTCTGTCAGGGCAGGACTGAAACGAGGACTCAGGTGCAGAGAAAAATGTCGAAGAACACACTTTGTGTCAAACAGAAAAAAAACTAAAAAGGCAAAAAGGAACAAGACTAAAAAGTACAACAGAACATCACTCTTGAGAGGCAAAACACTTACGGGAAAAAAAGAACACAATGGCTGTGGCAAAAAGCTATGGCTATGGCAAAGGCTGGGGTAAGACAAGAAACTTCCGCACAAGACAAAGGGAAGACACAGACTATAAGCACATGAGGGTAATGGGGAACAGGTGGAAACAATCAGGAATCAGGGAGGCAAACAGACATGAGGAAGGGCAAGTGACATGAACAGGAGGGAGGTAGGCTTTCAAAATAAAACAGGAAATGACAAGACAAAACCCAAGACAAGACAAGTCTCACCACGGTGTGACAAACTCTGAGTTATCAATTCCAGAAAGAGAGGTAACTGAAAATCTGAATCAATCACCATGGTAACAGACCGTGTGAACATAACCTGCTCGCTGGCAGGTTTACTACAAGAAACCCAGAGTTTCTGCCTGTCTCCTCCCACATGAAGAAAGCTGGTAGACATGGATCGCGCTACATTTTTTTGCAAACAGCAAAGCGTAGGCCTGCAGAAGCACCTCCAACTCCATCGCTGTGAAATATGTTGCTGTTTTATTTTCCGTTGTCATGGTGACTCGTGATATCGGGGCTCCATTGACGATGGCTTTTTATAATACTCATGCGCGCGCTTAACTTAGGGTGAAAATACTCAGACTTGATTGAACTAACGCAGATCAGGGCCCTATTCCACGTACGTGGTTTACTGATATAGCTGGATAACTTCCAAGATAAGATGACGTAGATCTGGATTTTCGGTTCCACGAAGCCAGTTTAGATCAGTAACCTTAGCAACACATCGAAATTGCCTAACCTGGTCGGGAGCAAGTTTAGTGAAAGTTCACTGGATAAGATGGCCACTCCCAGGGACAAAACATAGCTCCCTTACTCATTGATGAAGGAGCAATATTAGTTTTATAGGCAGAGAGTTCTTTCAGATCGCCTAGATCCGTTCTCACATCATGATGACTTCATATGAGCGCTATCAATTCTGCTGACAAGGACTCATTTATTTACGAGACTTTCTGGAGCCCTACATTGAACACCTGCGCAGCCGAGCGCTGTCCATCTTACATACTGTACACAATACATACTGTATCACAGAAGGATTGTGTAAAAAAAAAAAAAAGAGCGCAAGGCACAGCTCGCTTTTTTTCAAGTGGTACGTTTGTGTCCGCGATGCGGAGAACATGGTGAAAGCTGCTGCATGCCGTGCTGCTCATAACGTTTATTTAGCGCTTTAGAAACTTATGGATGTGTTGAAAGCACTCATACTTACATGACAGTCATTAGTACACCATACATATCATTACTGTAGAACACAATGAAGGTGGACTCAAGATAACAATACTTATCCCTGCTTCAAGTGATTGAATTTCTGATTATGAATAATACATACATACTGATCCGCTCATACAAATATTCAAACTCCTAGTTATATGGTAATCTAAACACACATAGGTTACATGAATATACACATAGTTCATGATACATACGTGCATACAGTACATATATCCTCATAAGTATATATTAATTTGTATACTACTGCCAGCAGGCACATTTAAATAAATATAAACTGAATGATTTGGGTGATGAGGCACTTAAAATTAGCAGATACATTTTATTTTGTTTGACACATTTACTTGTCTGATATTTTGCACTGACTAGTGCTACGCGGCGTTACGCTGCATTCACAACAGGAAGTGTTGCGAATATTCGCTACGCTTGAATGTGAAAGCACCATTAGATTTTGTCATGATTATGGACTTAAATTCATCATATGTAGTCATGATCAACTTCTGCTGATCAGCAAAGAAAAGAGACAGTCTTTCTTTGAGTTTATATGTCTTTTTAGAAAGACAACATCATGAATTTGGCGTTCGACTTTTCTCCCTTCTGAAAAGGAGCGGGCACGCATAGTTATCCTGTGAACTGACGTCTGGTTAAAATGAACGAGACTGTTTGTGGGCGGATCCACCTTCGTGGAACCGACATATCCTGTAGTCTATCATCTCGTTAGGTTAAGCTGGATAATAGGACTTTTGATCGGATTTGTTGAACCACGTACGTGGAATAGGGCCCAGAGGACTTTCTCACGAAGCTGGCTTAACATAGCCGGGGTTTCCCTCAGTTATCCAGCTGCACTTAACCAGATGTCCGCGGTCTCGCTTTTTGGTCTCACGAAGCCGGTTATCAACTCGTTAAGTCAACCCAGGAGTGTCTCATCGAGATCTGTGCTCATGCACATAAAAGGGGCGGAGTTAACTCCGTTAGACCAATCGTGCACCATGAAGGAGCCGAGAGCAACGTATTTTACAACGGAGGAGCAAAACATAATCTTTTGCGAAAAATACAGAGAAAGAATACAAGCAAGCAACTCTGCTGCTGCAGCCAGAAGCCGCAAGGAATCGTGGCAAAAAAAAAAAAAATCGCCAACTCCGTCAATGCATAAATTACTGGGATTGTAATATTAAATCACTGCTTCAAACCTATGTGCCTATATTGATTCTCTTTTCGTTTTAACAATGTAACCTCATTTCAGTTGCAACCGCAGTGGAGCTAAAAGAACATGGGAGCAAGTCAAAACAAAATACAAGAACATAGTTCAAAGCGGTTAGTGAGTTTATTATAATATCTTCCAGGCTTCATGTATGATGGATGATTTTGACGGTCACGAAACACGGCTATCTGCGGAGCGCTGCTCTTACTATCCGTGTGCCTTCCTTTATGGGATTCTGTAGAAATGGGCAGGTCATTTTTCCAAGACAACGATTGGCCAGTAGGCGTCTTATATCCTCTCTGAGATCTTATCCGAGAACTTAACCTGCTACAGAGCAGGTTAAGCGTTCAGCGTAAGTTACCGGGGCAACGGACCCCGCTAAGAAGTGAACCAGCTTCGTGAGACAACCCAGAGTTAATCCAGAAGTTACCTCACTAAGCGGAAATCCAGCTTCGTGAGACAGGCCTTAGCTGTTCTGGAACCGGATACTCAGAGTTTCCCATCTCAGAGTAAGTCAACTCAAAGTTCAGGGATAGACTCAGAGTTTGTTGAACCTCCTTTCTGGAATACACCCCTGATCTCCATCAGTAACTCCAAATTCCTCGTTGTAGTCGGGAGGGCAACTCAACTAAGACTCCGAGACAAACAATACCAGAATGGTTAATGGGACGACCTGACTATGTGCCAGGGGAAACTGTGGTCCTTTTCGCTCTGCTGCCGGTGATCACCGTAACGCACTACAGCTGGGCCAAAGTAGGGGCCGTGGCAGTAGAGAGAGATCGGGGGTGGAGACTGCAGGTTAACAAAACCAAAACGTTAACACATGGCCCACAACAATAACACAGACAGGAGGGAAACAAAGAAGGGAGCACACACAAGGAGCAGACAGGAAACTTAACAGTTATATGGTAATCTACACACACTTACATGAATATACACATAGTACATAACATGCGCATACAGTATATCCTCATAAGTATATACACATTTGTATACTACTACCAGCAGGCACATTTAAATAAATGAAATCTGATTGATTTGGGTGATGAGGCACTGCTTAAGTGACTCGCGGCGTTACGCTGCATTCACAACAGGGAATGTAGCGAATATATGCAACGCTTGAATGTGAAAGCACCATTAGATTTTGCCATGATTATGGACTTAAATTCATCATTAAATTAAATTTTTAAAAAGAGAACATTGTGACTTTGGCGTTCGACTTTTCTCCCTTCTGAAGTGGAGCGGGCACGCGCAGTTATACTGAGGACTGACGTCTAGTTAGAATGAACGAGACCATTTGAGGGAGGATCCACCTTCGTGGAACCGACATATCCTGTAGTCAATCATCTTGTTAGGTTAAGCTGGATTATAGGACATTTGATTGACTTTGTTGAACCACATACATGGAATAGGGCCCAGATGTGGTAGGGGCAAAAATTCAAACATAGAGGAACAAACAGGAGTCCGGGTGAGGCGAAAGCAGTGGGAAACAGAGTTGGCTGCGGCCCGGAGGGTCAGGCCACTGACTCAGGGACTGGGGAGACGTGAACCTGAGGCTAGGAGGCACTAAGGCTACGGGGCCCACCAAAAGCTAGGTGTGTGTCATAAAATGGGTCAGGTGCTGGGCCCTAGTCCAGATTATTGGTCAATAATAATGGATGCGTTTCCCAAATGTGTTAAACTCTTGAGCGCGAAAAGTTTCATAAGAAGGACGTGTTTCCCAGAGTCGTTCTCAGCTTAAGACGATCTTTCACTAAGGACATGTAAGATCAGCCAGACCTACTCTTAACAGCCTTCTTAGAGACCAAACACTCACTACAGCCGCGTCAGGGAAAGTTATATCTGACATTCAAAGGAATACTAAAACCATGCGTAATGATGAATGTGCGCCCACAGCTGCAGAACACTGACACAAGAAAAATAATAGCATAATGCTATGTTCACACCGAACGCGACAAAATTTGGTTGCGCGACCAGATTACATGCAAAGTCAATGCACAGCTGCGACTGCAACTTTACTGGCGAGCAACGCAACAGATGCGTTTGAGGCGAAACAAACAACAAGTTGGCCGCGGGGTGAACAGAGCGTTGGGCGCGACAGTTTGTCGCGCAAGTTGAAATTTTCCAACTCCGGCAACAAAAACGCGTGAGTCATAGTTGCGTCAGCCAATCAGCGTTGAGATGTTCCACTCGTCATCGCCGTCCTGTTGTTGAATCAAACTTCTGCCGGTGGTAGCGCTGATAGCAGCCGTCATTCAGACGCTCTTGAGGGACTACGGATAATATTGAATATATGAACCCAGACATCATGGAGTTTGATGTTCTGGCATATGTGGAATTTACACAACAAGTTTAAAGCAGAACTATTGGTTATTTCCACGGTGGATAACGGCTAGTTACTGTTGTAAGCCAGACGCAGTTCCTGAAATTTACCGAGCTGTGTGTGGCTACAGATAGTATTTATGAACCCAAACAGGATGGCGTTTGATATTCCCACGTTTTTGTGACTTCCACAACAAGTAAAACTATGGTTATTTTTTCCATAGTTTATAGCGTAAAAGATCGCTCTTTCCCTTTTGTGGCGGTGCGATTAGTCATACTGCATTTGGTGTGAACACCCTTTTTTGTTGCGCGACACAGCTGACACGGTAGATGGGAGGTGAAAAATCTTGTCGTTTGGTGTGAACACAGCATAAGAAGAAAAATAACGATAAATAAAGAATTTTCCATGTGTTCCAGTAGCTACATAAATAAAATGAATCATCATTACTATTACTCATTACGTTTTCACACACATTCGCCATCTGCATATGAGTTTACATTAGCTATAAAAACATCAACAATCCTGTGGTATTTTACAGATATCAGGGAAACTGACAGGTGTAATTGAACTTGGCTGGAACCTTATCAAGAGACGCTCCACCTGCGAGTCTATATAAAGGCGTTGCTAAAGTTCACGCATGTGAGGCACCATTGGTGCAATACAGCATATTCTCGCTGCTAACCAACAGCGTTGCCAGTGCGCTAAGCCAGCTATCTTTTTAGTTTCTGTGTACCGTGCAACATTACAGAGTAGTGTAAAAAAAAAAGTATTTAAAGGTACCAGACGTCTTGGAACCGGTGCTCGGTACCCAACCCTAGTCACTTCACATCCAGAGGCCAACCCGCTGCAATTTTGCCCACAGCCCGGAGGTGCAGCTCCTGGCCACGCTGCGTTTTTACACAGTGGGGAGCTTCCTGGAGGTGGTGGGGGACAGCACCGGCCTCAGCAAGCTATTGGTTTCACGGAGAGTGGCAGCCATGACACCGATCCTCCTGCGCCGTGCCCGGACACACATCAGTATGCCCACCACACGGGAAGAGGTCCGCCAGGTCCACCATGGATTACATGCGCGTGTAGCTTAATTGCACATGTGTGTGGGGACCACAGGGTGTTGTGTGTGTGATTTATGTGCTGATAAAGTGGTGAGTGATCAATTTGCCTGGCATCGATTGATTTAGTTTTAACACCACGGAGGTGAACAGCTCCCACTAACAGCTTCTTGAGAAGCTTCTTTGGCGGGATCTTATAAAGGCGGTTAAGAACGCGTCTGTGAAACACCCCTATCTTAGCGCTCCATCTTAGCCAAACCTTTCTTAAGAGCCTTCTTAAGTCTTTAAAAACGATTGAATCTGGAAAACGCGGCCAATGTCCCTAGTGGAAATTACGGGGCCCACCAAAAGCCAGGCGGGTCCAAAAAATTTGGTAGGTTTCCTCCGCTGAGTCTGTAATGATGGGATTGTTCTGTCACGGCTGGGCACGGTGGGGGCATGAACTTAGACGAGGTTTTACCTGCTGTCTGTGATCCATAAAAAGTATTTGACCGTAGACTTGAACCTGGCTGGAATAACTTTTGGTTGAAAAGCCATGTTAGGTCAGAGAGTCACTATGCTGTTATGATTGATTGGATAAATGTAGTAAAGAGTGATACACAGACCTGCTTTTTAGCAATACCCATTTTAGTCCCACATCTTGGAGGGCGCCAATGGGCCCCTTAACATAGCATTCAAGACTGTAACAAAGTCTGAGGAAGGTGCTAGGTTTAATGGGATTTTTTTTATTTTTAATTCAGAAATATCGATAAACATGTAACATAGCAAACATGCATTTCAACTGACATTTCTATTGTTTTCTATCTTTTTCTTGACATATGCAAACATACAACATACCCACCCCTTCCACTCCCACACCCACTTAGAGTACAGGAAAATAAACACATGAAAGTAAATAGAAAGAGGTCACCTCATTTCGCCGAGCCAGACGTCTACACATATACGCAGACCTAAACACGCATACCTCTGGTACATCTGCAAGTAGACACACCTGCTTCACTCTACACAGCAAACAGTCATCACATCACACAAACATATCTACAAACTAATTGACAACAGGTTTGGGCAATTAGGCCGAAACCAGAGTGCTCAAAATATTACCTATCCAACAGTCATTTTAATACATGAATAAAAGAAACAGACAAAAGAAAAAAACAAACTGTTATGTTTATTGTGCGCCTAATGACTTAGGGACTATACCAAGAGATACTGCTAGGAGGTATCAGGCATAATTTTGAGTTTACCCAGATACGTCAGAACCGGATCCCAGATATCCCGGCTCTCAGTTTACAGTGAGCGTCACTTTACTGGACTTTTAGATCACCGCAAACGGAGGATGGATATGTTTTTACTGTCTCATGAGTTGTCACATAACCAGCAGCAGAAGTTGAGTTTGTAAACTTTATCCACTTCCTACCTATCTACTTTACTCAGTTTGCTGCAGCAGTTGAAGAATCGCTCATGTGCAGCTTAATACTTTTTAGCAAATTCTGTGTTCTGGAAGAGTCTTTCAACATTAATGTTTTGTTTGCTAATTTATCGTGCAGGTCAGCAGCTACGTTGACAGTGAAAGCTAATTAATCTGTCCACACAGAATGAAACTCTCCACTTTTCTCCGTGACTTTTAAAAAAAAAAAAAAAAAAAAAACTATTATTATTATTAATGATAATAATATTTTTTTACCGTTGATAGTTTACTGAGGGCGGAGGTCAGTGAATCACGAGTAGCCAGCTGCAGGGAAAAAGGTGTTTGACAGAGACATCATATAATATGACGCATGTTTTAGTAAAACAAAATAAACAGTTCACTTATAGAGATTTTCAACTTGGGAGCCGCAATAAAGTTGCGAAAGAGCCACATGCGGCTCCGGAGCTGTGGGTTGCTGACCCCGCTTTCTCAACCTGCACTACATCTCTTTCTGCAAGTCAAGACTCACATAGTGTTTCTGACTCGCCACTTCAGCCAATCAAACGACTGCATCTTGTCTCGCAGGGTCGAAGGCGCATTGGAAAACGTGAAATATCTCTCTCTTCTGGGCTACGAGCATAGTATACTGATATAAATATGTTTTCAAATATATTGTACCAAATTATTTTTCCGTATTCGTGGGGACAATTGCGTCTTTTTTTAATATATATATATATAAATAAATATATATATATATGTGTGTGTGTGTCTGTGTGTGTATATATGTATATACATATACATATATATATATATATATACATATATACATATATATATATATACATATATATATATATATATGTGTGTGTGTATGTATATGTGTATATATATATGTATATATATATGTATATGAATATATATATATATATATATATATATATATGTGAATATATATATATATATGAATATATATATGTATATGAATATATATATATATACACATATATATATACACATATATATATATACATATATATATATATATACATATATATGAATGAATCAAAGCTGCAAGCAACTATGAGCGGGTCCTCGCTCTAGCTGGCACGTCAGAGGGCGCCGAAGGGTCGCCGAGCACGTCTGGCCCGGAACGTTCGCCCACCAGGCACACGTTCTCGGCTGGGCGAGCCGGCGACCTGCAGGCGTCCCCGACGAGCCGGCTCGAGCGAGGACCCGCTCATAACTGCTTGCAGCTTTAATTAGGGTCCGAGCGACTGATGTAGTCAATACAAAGGACCCTATTGAAATTGCTCGGGGTATTATTATTAGGGTCCGAGCGACTGAGGGAGTCAGTCCGAAGGACCCTATTGAAACTGTAAGGGGTATTATTAGGGTCCGAGCGACCGACGTAGTCAGTCCAAAGGACCCTATTGAAACTGTTAGGGGTATTATTATTATCCCGATTTTTATTTTTCCAAATGGACTGCTTTTTGGGGACTTGTCATACTCCAAAACTCACCAAATTTGGACCGCTTGTCAGGTCTGGTGAAAATCGGCATCTGATATAGGCGTAAAAAAAATACCAAAAAATGGCTCTGTAGCGCCCCCTAGAATTTGGACCGGCGACGCCTCTCGCCCAGATTGTCCGATTGACTTGAAGAAATTCGCACATGTCCAGCTCCACCTGTTCTACAAAAAGCCTCTCAGACCCATAAAGTCCGCGTACCAAAATTTTCTACTATTTTGAATTTTGTGAAAAACACGTTTTTTTACTTTTATTTAACGCTTGGTCCGATTCATACCAAACTCTCTTGAAATCATAAGTTGTATCTTCAAGACTGCGTTGACAAATTGCGTTGAAGCAATTCAGACCTTATTAACCAATTAACCTCTTAGGGGCGTGTCCTTAATGACTCCAAACTTTTTGTGTACGTGCACATTGCATCCCTTACAATGCAGTAAATCAGTCGTGCGATTCAAACATCAGGGGGCGCTACAGTAATTCGGCCAATTTGCGATTTTTGGCGCATTTTTGTCATTTTTCGCCTTTTTTTCCCTTCTAAATGTATCTCCTCCTACAATTTGTATCCGATCGACTTCAATTCTGTTCAGGTATGAGCTAAAGACCCTTGAGATTATGAATTGTGCTTTGTTCGCGTTTTCACGTGACGTGGACCTGTTGTAACTCTAATGCACATCATGCAATCAGCCCAAAACTCCTCATGGATGATGCCGGTCCAGGCCTGAGCACATGTACAGGCACCACCTGCAGCCTAAATTAAATATGCCTATATATACATATATTTATGTATGTATATATATATATACACACACACATATGTTTGTGTATATATATGTATGTATATATATGCATATATAAATCATTTAATTTCATTCATTAATATATTTATATGAATATATATATATATATGTGTATATATATATATGTGTGTGTGTGTGTATATATATATATATATAAATGAATTAAAGCTGCAAGCAGCTGTGAGCGGGTATTTGCTCTATCCGGCACGTCGGAGGACGCCGAAAGGTCGCCGAGAACGTGCGTCAGGGTTAGTATGTTCTTGGCCGGGCAAGCCGGCGACCCGCAGGCGTCCCCGACATGGTGGATAGAGCAAGGACCCGCTCACAGCTGCTTGCAGCTTTAATTCCACTTATTGTTAACGACTTGAGTGTGATAGATAAGGGCTCTATAGCCGAAGCAAATAGCAGCGGGCTGATGGGACAATCCTAACGGTTTGCTCTTGACAATGTGAAGTACTGTGATTTCTTACCATTTGTAACTACAGAGGCTTTGGGTGAATTGTATAGTAGTCTAATCCATAGCATTAAATTAGGGCTATAGCCAAATTTCTCCAAACATGTAAATAAGTATTCCCATTCAACCCGGTCAAAAGCCTTCTCTGCATCCAGCGAGATGACCACTTCTGGCACCCTACTGGACACAGGGGAGTGTATAACGTTTAAAAGCTTAGCAATAGATTTTGAGTTCAGGTCCGAGCTTAATAAAATCAAAGTACAGCGTCTAATCTGAACATTTTAAAAACACTGTTATGAGGTTCAAATGTCATCATCCACTTTACTTTTGTGTTGCTGTGTGTCCGTCAGGTATGTGGAGTCATTCTTCGTCTCTCTAACCTCCATTGAGCAGGACCTTCAATACAATCTGGTGTCCATCAACCTGAGTCAGGCACAGACCATTAAGCTCCAGAACGCCACGATCTTCAGGTAGAAAGCACATCCCTATTTGAAAGAATGAAAAAGCATGCAAACTAACTGTGCTAATGGTCAGTGACACTTGGCAGCATACAAATAATTTCAAGCGACTCTTTGCAATCTAGAGGTTTGTGTTGCTGCTCTTCATTTACTTTGTGCTCAAGGGCTGGAATGAAGCCTTCTCAAGCTCATTCAGCTTTTATTTATTTTGGCCAGTTGCATTGCAGCTCATTTATAGGCAGTAGAAATGTCCACTTATTTATTGTTAATGTGTATCTCAAATTGTATAAATAATTATGATCACCAAGAGGACCCTTCTTTTACAAAGACCTAAGATTAAATTTTGGTTATAAGAAGCAACCGTTTAAGCTGCATCTACTGAGGTTTAAGAAAAAGTTGGATTTAATCATAAACAAGCTGCGCAGTTTATAAGCCGCTTCCACCGCTGCTTCAGCTGCTGCTACTGTAATGTTTAATGAAATCTTAAGTCAAGAGATAAAAATTAAACACCAAAGTACGGTTTACATTTTGTACTACCATGTCATTGGCAAGTGCCTGCATCATTTCAAGTGTTGATTGTAGAAAAGAAAAGAACAAAAAGAGTTATTTCTGCAACTACTTCCTGCTTCCTGAGTCGGGCGTCAAGCTAACTTTTATGGTTGTCGGAGAGCTAACGCTTGCAGTAGGGTTAACAGGAAAACAGGTCTGACGTCGATGGGGAACAGGTCTGACGGTGAAGGAACCACAGTATCTCTCTCCACCACCACCCCATCCCCAGCTCTGGCCCTCACAGCCAGCAGTGCAGAACAAGCCAGCAGGCGCTGGCTGCCGGTGAGGGCCAGAGCTGTGGAGTGGGTGGTGATGGTGGAAGGAGAGGCAGGGGTTCTCTCGCCGTCAGACCTGTTTTCCAATGTGCCTCCTCAAGTGAGTATGGTGGCATCGTCGGTTGATGCCAGCGGAGAGCCAAGCGGGGTGAGACGCGGTACGGGGAGGACAGCAGGGAGTTTGACTGCTGCTGCTGAGAGGACCTTGTTTTACAATGAGAATACTCGTGAAGGGGATTTGGAAATATTTCACGTGAATTTGAAATGTCTCCGCAACTGCTGCTAAATTTAAAATCGTAAAAATACACAAATTAGCCGCGTCGATATTTAAGCTGCACGGGGTCAAAGTTGAGAAAAATTTGTATAAAAAAATAGCGCCTTATGACTCTAATTTTACGATAATTGTTAACAGTTTCCAGACCTGCTAGCGGTATCGAAAGGCACTGTGTTCTGATTGGTCTCAGTATGATGTATTGTTGTACACTTATTACATCCAGTAGTTTTTGACTTTGGCTACAATCACAGTGGTAAGCAGAATTTGACCAAGCACTACACCATCAGGCATCGCGCTAAAAAGAGGAGGGAAAGGAAAATGGCAGACTGACGAGGGGCGAGAAAACAGCTTGTATGTATTTCATTGTTAAAATAAAGTTGACATTATTTTTAACTGCCCTACCAGTTAAAGAGCAGCGCACAGCAGCATCCCTACGATTTTCTTTTCAAAGTAATACAAATAATATTTATCTATCTTTCTTCCAAAGAACTGTACATAAGTAAATGATCTTAGTTACCATACTTACTTATTGTCAAACATTCTTCTCCATTTGAACTTTCTGTTTCCTGATCTGTAAAGTCATTGACATTAAAACCTTAAAATGGTGCACTTTGGCATGTTTGCTGAGTTTCTTTGGGATTTCACCTCCACAGTAAGACTCAGTGCAGCTCCGGGAAGGTGACCACTTTGAAATGTCTGGGTGAGAAAACACTGCAGACTGAGCGATCTTGTTTTAGTCTTGAGCATGTATTGCATGTGTGTACGTTCTTCACATGTGTCTCTCTTCTTTTGTGTCTATGTTGAAGTGTGTGTAGGTAGGTGTGTTATTACTTTTCCCTGTTAAGACAGTATTTTGATTCAAAAACACAGTTAACTGAGACGCAAACAGCTAAGGTTTAATGTAGGTGTGTAACTGATGTGGGACCAGTGTTTACAAAGCAAGTGTATGTGCTTGCATATATTTATGCATGGATGTTTGCATGTACCAACTTCAACTTTTATGGAGGGCCACTGTGTGTATGTTTTTGTGAAAATGTATGCTTTTGGGTCAAACTTCTTATATACCTTTTGATCAATATTTGTACACTTTAAAGAGACACATAAAGATCAGATGTCAAAAGTTGTGTCCTTTCCGCTGTGGTTCTGAAAGAGCTTCTTCAAGTCTGAGCAAATAACCCTCATCAGCACTGCTTTTTTAAATTATATCTCTGGTTATTTGAAATGCAATACTAAATCACCACAGTACCCCAATAGATTAGACCTTTGGATCCTGGAAACAAATTTAAGTTTTAAATGTTTTTGTTCAGACTTTCTCCCAGTTAGGATTTTACAAGCCTCTGATCATATCGTATCATATCAGACAGTTCAACATCTTATTAGCACCTCTACGATATAACAGCGTTTTTCTATTTGTAAGTTAAAAAAAAGAAATATGCAAAAGAACCACATTACTTCACTTCACAATATTGAATCAACCTCATCACAGCAACTTGGCATGTATTAGGTCTGCAGTGCATGATCTAATCAAATTATTATTAATTAAGGTTGCACCTTTGTCCCTGCCATCAGTGTATAAATATCTGTTAATGGGTGAATGATGATGACTGTACAAGTACAGTCCATTTAACATCCATTTTACCATTATACTTATCTGATTTAGCAATAATGAAATACCCACATTCACTGTATCCTCCCCTCTTTTGGTTCCATAATGTTATTATCAATGCTGTGCAAAGTACCCAAAAGCCATACTTGAGTAAAAGTTAAGATACCTTACTGGAAAAGGACTCAAGTAAAAGTGAAAGTCACCTATTTGAATACTACTTGAATAAAAATCTTAAAGTATCTTATATTTTCTGTACTTAAGTATCAAAAGTACTTTTCTGATATAAAATGTACTTAAGTATTGAAAGTACAAGTACATGCTGTTAATAAAAAAGCAAACATTTAGAATTTTGAGAATTATAAACAGTATTCTTTTAAGTGCTGTGTCCTCCATGACCAAGGATCAGGAGTTGTGTTGATAAAATAATTGTGTTGGCTATCACCTACCCAGGAGCAACAATGTTCAACATAATATATTGTACGTAGGTATACTTTTACATCTGCTATGAACTGATTGTCATAATTCTACGAAAAGCAATATGACACTATGAAAGAGTTGTAACAGTGCATTTAGAAGTATGTTCATTCCGCCTGGTACTGGTCTCTGGGTCCCTTAGTAGGGGAAAGCGGGGTAATGTGAGACATTTTTAACATATGCTCCCCTCTGGGCAAGCTAAATGATATATCACTAAAATGTACATATTTCCCATTAATTCAAGATGTTTCCTAGCAATTTAAATGATCAGAATGTCTTCAGGACAAAGGGCAGTAAAAATATATATATTTTTTTTTTTTAAAGTGCTCTTGTGTCTCACTTTACCCCATCTTAGGGGTAAAGTGAGACAGACCAGAGAAATCAAGGGAGTAAAGTGAACCAGCTGGGGGTAAACTGATCCACTTACTTTTTCCATTTTAAATCTACCATAACAACACACGTGGTAACAGTTAGAATCCTGACAGCAACAGAGCTACCAACTCTCACGGTTTCGCCGTGTGACACATACTTTTTCATGTTTTCACACGCTCACACGCCACACAATCAATATCTCAGGCAAAAAAAAAAGTCTGAACTCAAACTCCCCAACAATAGATGGCGTTAAGGAGCGCATCTGTTAACCTATTCGCTGCAAAAACATCCTATTAACCCAAACAGACAGTCGCGGGAGAACTGCCTGTTAAAGATGATAGGCAAGGGAAAATACTTTATCAGAATCAAAACCAAATCTTACAGGTAAAGCCTCCATAAAACATTTGCAACTAAAGAATTAATTATGTCACCTGTCCATCACTACAGCCAGATTTTCAAAGAACTACCCCACTGTAGTTTTAGGGCTGTAGCCCTTCCCAGGGATGTTGCCTCCGGAGTACGGACAGAGAGATGGCAACGTGCTAGGAAGCTGTCAAACCACTCTTCTCCTAAAGAGTAGAGAATTAATTATTATAAGCTTTATGGCCAGATCCGTTAACCTACAGAATCATGTGATGCCTTGCACACCCGAGCTTACCTGCACATTGTTTCTCTGTCCAATTAGAAGGGACATGGGTATTGTTTTTTTCTGCGAATTTAACTGCCAGTTCACAGCACTTAACTGGAGCAAGTGCATGGAACTAGTCAGCTAGTTGTTTCAAGTGTTTGGCAAGCTCCTCCTCCATCTCATCTGTGAATATTCTCTTTGCCTCAGCTACTGCACCCCAGGCTACTGATTTTACTTCCCCTTTCTCTTTTTTTCTTCCTGGATCATTGGAGGATTGTCTTGTTAATATTTCTATCCCTTCCAGCTTTTCTTAAGGACTTCTTTCCTTGCATGACCTCAGCGGCTGCACTCATCATCTCTGCGAGGGGTGTTTGGCCCCAGGTTGTCTTCCTCGTGTAGTTTCTTGGCATGATGGCTTTTCTACAATGTTCATGACATTAAAAATTAAACAGAAGTAATGAATTATTACACTAAAATATGTTTAAGACTAAACTTAATTTGTGCCTAATGGTGGGGTACCACACAGCATTTGTCTCACTTTACCCCACAGCCACTATTTTAGAAAAAACAACATCTCTTAGCAATTCAGGCTAATCTTCAGCTACCCTCAATAGTTTTATATGTTAGAAGTTCATCAATGTGTATGATATATGTTTTTCTACCTGAATCAATTTGCTTTGACACAACATTTTTATGAAAAAACATACTTACCACAGCATCAGCACCAACGTCTCCTTCATGGCAAGGCGGAAATGGGAGGGGCTTGAAAACATACTGGTCACATGACCACAAATGTGTTACTTTGCCAAAATACAGAGGGTGTCTCACATTACCCGTTGTCTCACATTACCCCGCTCTCCCTTCCCGGTCTGTGGGTTCCTTGGTACCAGGCCGCACAGAAAGAACGAGTAAAACTAATTTCACAAAAAGGAAATTCAGGCCGGAAAGATGTTTTGTTCTTCAAATCGAGGGGATACATCCGGTCTGTGCGTAAACTCAAACTGAACAGCTTTACACATGTCAAGAGCTTACGTGTATACATTACTGTAAAAATGAAACTTAAAAGTCTGTTCAACTCTGGCGTTCTGGATTAAAACTAAGGCAAAATATCCTGAGATTGTCAAAAATCCTGCTTCCATTTTACCATCCTGTCTGTGTGCAACGGGTTATAAGTTAGGCAGTAGACTGGACATAAAGGTCTAAGTTACGGACTAGACTGGACATAACAAACACACATCGGGTGTCGTCTCCCGTCACACCCAGATGAGACCCGATCAGTGAAAATATTGTCACGTAACGGGTCAGTGGCGCTTAAAGGTTTGGGACCACTGGACTAGAGCAGGGCTACTCAACTTGGCCAAATAAATTATTATTTGTTATTTGGCAAGTGGGCCAAATAAGAAAATCACAGGGGCAGAGGGGCGTGAGGGCCGCACAGAATATTGATCAAATAATGGCTAAATATGAAATTCAGTAATGTATATTTCCACAGGTAAACAGTCACACATGCATCCCTTTTCTTCCACTTTATATAATTAGTTACAGACTGTCATTCCATTCCAAAACACAGGAAGGCTATCAAGCTTTGATACAGAAGTGCAAAAGTTACATAAAAAACAAACAAAAAATTAGACATTGTTTTTCCTCACACGCCCATATCCACAAATGTAGAAAACAATTTGAAAATAGTATTCAGATATTAGATTAACAATAAATGAGCCTGTTCAAAAACAATTCCAAGCAGAAATTAGGTAGTTACAGCAGCTCCATATCCCAAAATGCATAATAAACTGAACATCTTGAAACAGTATCCATCACAATAATAGTAAATAAGCCTTCAACAACATTTCCAAGCAGAAATAAGGTGCATTGCAGGTTCATATTCCTAAACACAAACAGCCAGATGATTCTGGTAAAACAGCATCCACCAGATTAACAAAAAATAGAGACGACGAGAAATATGCCCCACCGCGAACAGCTGTGTGAACAGCTGTGTGTCGGGAGGGCGTGGCTTAAGACCAAAGAGTGACAGTCATGTTCAATGCGTGAGACTTGAGAGCCCGGATACCTCAGTCTCTCTGCTCCTCTCTGCCGGCGGTCCCCCAGTTGCGGACACAGTCGCGGACATAGTCCCGCGACTGTGTCTGTTTGGGGTAAACAGGATGTCTATGCAGCGAATAGGTTTACAGATGCACTCCATCGTCGGGGAGTTTGAAAATGAACAAACACGCCCCAAACTTTTTTTTTTGGCGTGAGATATTGGTTGTGTGGCGCGTGAGCGTGTGAAAACATGAAAAAGCGTGTGTCACATGGCGAAAGCGTGAGAGTTGGTGGCTCTGATAAATACGTTTCAGTCCATTCACTTTGGAATTGGCGGTTTTCACAGTCAACTTTACGACGCTTCGGCTTTGGGAGAGACATTTTGCCGCTTAATGGTAGCGTCAGCTCGCGCAGGCGTTTCAGTGGGCAGCCAGACCACAGTGCAAGTGAGGAGTGGGTTACGACAACCAACATGGGTGCGTAACATATAGATTTAACCATGCAGGTTTGGTTGAGGCTACAGTGAAATTCAATGGCTCTGGGTTAGATGTCTCAATCTATAAAAGAGGCGTGTCCGTTTTCCGTTAGTTTTATTTTTTCTTACCAAGCTATACTGATTTGCCGGCAGTCTTGCGGGCCATAGCTCAATTCAAACGGGCCTTATCCGGCCCGGTGGCCGCTAGGCCTGGACTAGAGGATGTAGAGACAAATACATAATATTATGATTCTCCAAACCTGCTTGTGTGAAGTCTGTGTTCCACCACAGTCCCCAATGTTTCTTTTTTCTTGTAAAGATATATTTTAATTTGTATTGAGTAACGAAGGTTTTAGGGGAAATGTAGCGGAGTAAAAGTACCAGTTTTCTTTGCAAAATGTAGTGAAGTAAAAGTAAAAAGCCAACAGAAATATAAATAGTACAGTACAGATATCCAAAAAAACACTTTAGTACAGTAACAAAGTATTTCTACTTCGTTACTATACACCACTGGTTATTATTATTTGGTCTACAGTGGCCCTAAATACTACTATTGTAGTACTAAGCAACTGACCCCAGGCAACTACTCAATGGTAGGAGAAACTTAGTTAATGACGAATGGCATGGTATTGATCCAGTGCATGTGAATTGGTACTGTGTTTGTATCCATGCATTAGAGGTGCACAAGCTTACCTATGAGCCCTCATGCATCTGTCCTCAGAGTGCGGTTCCAGACCACAGTACAACACTCGTATCGTAGGAGGTAACATATCCAAGCCAGGTCAGTTCCCATGGCAGGTCAGTCTCCACTTCAGCAGTGAACACCTGTGCGGAGGCTCCATCATAACATCACGCTGGGTCCTCACTGCAGCACACTGTGTGTATGGGTGAGTACTACATATTAATTGTTCTACTGTGCAAGCATCCAGAAGAAAAGATTAGGTGTATAATAAGGCAAATTGTCAATTAGTTTGTGAATAGTAGCTAATTAAAGTTCCACATGGGTACATTTAAAAGGGGGAAGTATGGCTGTCTTTTTTGTCAAAATCACTAAATCTGAAAAGGACAAAGACTAGGTCTGGTCTCAGGGAGGACATGCCCCCCATCATTTTTCCAAGACCATTTCCCCTCTTTTACATTTTATATTTTGATTTTCCTTTTAGAATATCTCTAAATGGTGTCTTTTGACTGTGCAGTTGTCAGTCTATAATCATAACTGATAATACAATGTCATCATCGGGTGTCTTATCTGAGTCACTTAATCACTGGAGCGGCTGTAGCTCAGAGGAATGAGTGGTTATAACTGAAAGGTACCTGGTTTGATCCCCAGTCCCTCTATAGTTCATGTCAAAGTGGCCCTGAGCTTAACCTCAGGCACACTTAACCCCTAACTGCTCTCAAGTCAGCCCACTGCTCCTTAACCGATGATGGTTCAAATGCAGAAAAGAATTTCCCCAAGGGGATTAATGAAGTGCATGTTTCTTCTTTTCTTTTTCATTCTGTCAATATTGTGCAATTAAAGCAATTAAGCTTCATTTGCTTTAAGTTGCAATGGTGGGGGTTAACAGCAATGCATCAGTAGTCGGCCGAGCATTTTCTGCCTAGGGCTTTATTAAATATGTCCAAAAATCCCAGGTGGTCGTGAGGAAAGAAGTACCAGAATCAATAAGTTATAATAAAAATATTTAATAGAAAGAGATGATGAAATTCGATACGTACAATACTTGATCAAGGCCCTTTCGATCTCAGCCAGAACCACAGGCTGCATGCAGTTAACTGTCTCTCGACGTCATCGTAGGAAAGAGGCCGAGCCAAGTTCCGTTTTCAATTTTAACACAACACATTCACTTGGGTATTGGTTCAAATTTATGGCATGCGATTGGCTAAGAGTCACACATGGGCGGAGTCTCTCTTTGGCGCAGGTTTTGAATTTGAAGTCCTCACTCCGCCTTCCTATGTTAGCTAACAACATATTAGACCTAGAAGGAATTTGTTATTCAGTTCTACAGGTTACAGTGCAACAGGAATTCTCTATTCTGAGCTATAGTCATCCTCAAGAAACCCAATGCATGTAAACTCTCCCCACTTCTGCAGCAGTTCAAATGCAAATTGAATCCCCCTCATGTCCTGATAAGACCAGGAGGAAGTTACCCAGTCCACAGGTGGTCCAGCCATTATTATACATGTGTAAGTCCAATATTCACACCCTAGGCTATTACAATTCTACAAAACCCAACAGCTTCTGTGCTGTCTAATGTCATATACATAAATACGCGCATGACGGGATGCTGCGTAATAACGGACAATGCATATAGTCCACATTAACAAGAACAAATTTACAAGACCCAGTCACATTTAGTTATAACAAAACAATCCAACAAAACTGCGGCACTAAAACACTGGTCACTGAGCACGAGCCACGATCGAAAGGAACGATATTAGCTATATAATAAAAACAACAGAATAGACCCATGGATCATTCATCAAATTAATTATTATAAGTTGTTTGAGTTTTTTTTAGTCAATCATTACATATAATACAATCTAATATACAGAAAAAAGACTGAAAAGGTATAAGTAGAAGCATAATGCTTTTATATATATATATATATATATATATATATATATATATATATATATATATATATATATATATATATATATATATATATAAAATCCTTATCAATTAAATCAGATAATGTATTTCATATTAAAAAAATAATCAAATTCTTTCATTTTTTCATGTATACAAATACATTTCACTCACACTTGGTGACATGGTGAGTAAGTCTGTTCATATAACACATGATGTCATCCATAGCAACAGGATGAACCCTGGCCTTCTTTTTATCTTCTTCGGGAGTTTTCTCAGTTCCTCAGTAAAGGTGTCTCAGAAGCGTTGTGAAAAGGTCTAAAGAGGAAACCTTTAGCCCCTGAAGGAGGCAATAATAATCTTATAACACGAAAGTGTGTACTACATGCCACTGCTTCATATCAAAGAGCACAAACATCACAAGTTGTAAGACCTTAAATCAGATAAGGCCCCATATATCATTTAACCTGGCAGGGTGACTCCCAAACACTGTCTAATAGACATGTTATTTCTTTACTAAACATGTGACTTGTGTTTAAAGTTGGGATTGACTGTATTTTAGGAGGAGAGTCATGAATGAAAACCACATTCTATTTAACTGTCCCTCTTACATACTCCCGAGAGTAACGTGTTTCACTATATCTTCTGCTGTCGGTCATCAGGTTTGCCGATCCTTCCATGTGGGTGGTCCACGTGGGGCTGACGGAGCAGCCAGTCCACGGGGTTCAGTCTCTGGCTGTGGAGCAGATTATATACCACACTCGCTACAGGCCGAAAGGACTGGACTATGACATTGCGCTGATGAAACTGGCCATGTCACTGGCTTTCAATGGTATTGGTGTTCTCTTTTAAGACCTTGCTGAATACTCACCCCCTTTCTCAATAACATCCTTTTCTTTGTTCATACACTCACAGAAGAGACCAATAGGTTCAGTTTAGTCCCAAGACTAACTTTAGCAAAGCACACAACCTCACCCTGTCAATTCAATTAATTTAGGAGGCAGGAACAATATCACAAGTTGCATATTTGGACCTCTGTGAGTAATAAGAATTACCTGGACGTCCTCTTTTTCCCTGACATGTCCTCTTTTCGAGACATAAAAAATGCGTCTGGCAGGGATTCCAAAAACGTCCGGGATTTTGCCTCGTTGGATATTTGTGTTTCTCTGAGTCTTTCACAAACTAGTTATTACGCTCTTACAAGTTTTGAAACGGTATCTTACGTTTCACGCGCGAGCTCTGACTGTAGAGAGAACTGTCATCGGTCGACCAATCTCAGGGTTGCCAGATGCACGATAATTATCCTCCAAATACAGCCATTTTGAGCCTTTGGTACGATACTACACTATTTCCAATCTGGCAACACTGAGCATCTTGTCACCTCCACTTGAACAAATATCCTGTTACGCTCTGAAGAAAGTAGTTCGGCATAAAACATCACCGCATCAATAATTGACTGGAATTTCAGCGGCAGACTTTTTTTGGCAGTTTAGCACGACTCGTTCTTTTTTATGAGCTAAATATCGCGTAGATGCACAACTGTGGAGCGGAATGAAACAATAACGGGGTTCACCTCACGGCCTGTAGTTGCATTGTTTACAACAGCACCCCAATGTATAAATGACAATGTATATATCCGTCTTTTATCATAAATATTTATGTTCTCAAAAAAATATACCGAGAATATTGGTAACGTGATTAATCATGATTAATCCACAGAAACCTGTGATTAATCTGATTAAAAATTATAATCATTTCACAGACCTACTAATAAGACTAGCACTGGGCGTGAGCAGGACCATTACAGAAGGGAGGGCCAGAATCCACATTGTAGTGTTACAGGTTGTCCCTAGGGCCGACTACAGGGGATCAGTGCAAAGGAGAGAAGTAAACAGGCAAAATCAGATGGTATATATGAAAGTGAAGGTTTATTTTTCGTCCCACCAGCAAGTTAATTTCCATTAATCAAAAAATAAATAAAAAAGTTAATTATCAAACAAAATGTCCCAGAGGAGAAAGTGGTTATTTAACCAAAACTCAACACTGCCAATTGCGGTGTCGGCCCTGATCCTGAGTGGGGATGTAGCGCCCCTCCACTACCTGGCCCCTTGTGATGCCACATATCACTCTCCCCAGGCCTGACATCCTCGGCATGGTGATTGAGGACTAATTTAGTTTATTTTGTATAGCCCAAAATCACAAATACAAGATTTGCATCGCAGGGCTTTACAATCTATACACATAACATCCCTGTGCCAGGACCTCATGATGCAGTTTTCCTTTCAACTTTTCCAACTATACATTTAAACGACAAGGCTTTTCAACAGTTTAATTAAATGATTTTGAACTGTAACTTTTTTCAGCAGGTATTTTGCCTTATTTATAATTATTTGCTATTTATTTATATATTCATCTATTCCGCTATTTTCAGCTGTATTAATATATTCAGCTGTTTTCACATATACTCTGCTATTCTTTCATTTTCAAATATATTTAGCTACATTTAGCTAATTTAAGCTATATTCCACTATGTTGAGCTATTTCTTTCAAATATTTCAGCTATAAGCTTCAGCTTTTTGCATTCCAACGCATTTTTTTGTTAAGTGTGGCTTCAGCCGCATGGGGTCATAGACCCCATGCTGCAAGCCAACTTTATGTTCTCCTGCGGGCTTATTAGTTGGAATGCTGCAATTAGTTGGAATGCTGCAATGCTGCAAGCATTCCAACTATTGTTCTTCAAATCTTTATTAAACTTTTTATTATTATTAAGTGTGGCTTCAGCCGCATGGGGTCATAGACCATGCTGCAAGCACACTTCATGTTCTCCTGCGGGCTTATTAGTTGGAATGCTACAAGCATTCCAACTATTGTTCTTCAAATCTTTATTAAACTTTTTATTAGTTGGAATGCTGCAAACAATAGTTGGAATGCTACAAGCATTCCAACTATTGTTCTTCAAATCTTTATTAAACTGTTTCTTCTATTTCTTCCATCCGTATTTTGGACCGTAACTAGTCCTTCATATTTCCAGTTACAGAAAAAAGTTCAATTATTCAAATATTCAGCTACTTAAGGAGACGATGGCTATGACTTTTCATATTTCTGACTTTTCAAATTTCCAAATTATTAAGCTTTTTATGATTTTTTTTTATAATGGGACCCAATGGGGAAATCTTCAAATCATCTCCAACTTCAAACGTTTACAGTTTCTTCATACGTTGAGCTTGAGACAATATTTAAAATTTCACATGTTGACAAAACCTTCAGCTATTAATCTACGCTTTTACATTTTTCATATTTTCTCAATTTTCAAAATTATTCAGCTTTTTATAAAAAAAAAAAAGAATGGTTTCCAATGAAGAACATCTTCAAATCCGCTTTCAACTCTTCAACTTCAAAAGGGAAAGGCTCTGTCATACCTTCAACTAGAGACACCATTCCACCTTTAAAATGTTGACAAAACGTTTAGCTGTTATTGTATAACTCATCTTTTTGATATCTCCTATAGTGTTTTAACTGTAGGCGTTTTCGTTTTATAGTTTTTCCGCACCTTTTCTGCCTTTCTCATTATTGTGTGTTGGGCAGCTCACAGCGGTGACGTCATACTCCAGAGCGAGGGCACTTGGCGATACACATATTTTAAACTTGCCCTCTACTCCAAACCGTATACTCTTTGGGCATAATTTATAGCTCAAAACGTTGGAAATCTTGTCTTCTGCCGTAAACTGCGGTCGATAGGAATCCAACAGATAAGACGTGTTGAAGTCCGACTGAATGGGAGAGCAGGTCCGTCCCCAGCAGCAGCCCTTTGGTCTGTGCATCTACAGGCAGCAGGCACGTAAGCGGCCGCACACGCGAACGGGTGGCGCACATGAATGGCGTGCTCGCGCGTGAACGGCAGCACACGTAAACGCCCACTAACGTGAAACGGCCGCGCGTGTAAACGCTCACCACCGGGTGCGCCCGCGCCTCAACGGCCGCGCGCGTGCACGGCCGTGCGCGCGCGAACGGCCGCGTTAACGTGTTATTATGGTCGCGTGCACGTTCGTGTGTGTGTGCGCGCGCGTGTGTGCAGGTCACTTTGGTTATAGACGTCAGGATTAACAGCGTCACTGACGTTCACGTTCTGAGGTTTGACAGATGGTTTTGTAGACACTCAATAATATCAGGCTTCTCATCAACTGCACCTGTGGATCAGTGGTTAGCAACTTTGGTCTTAGAAGCAAAGGGTCAGTGGTTCAAACCCCACCTATGGCAGATTTTAATTTTTCAAAAAAACTTTTTTTTTCTTCTGTTGGACTGGACACTGTGGCGGGCTGGGTCGTATGTTTGACACCCCAGATTTAGATGATGCAGTTTTCCTTTCAACTTTTCCAATTATACATTTAAACGACAAGAATTTAACAGTTCAATTAAATGACTTTGAACTGTAAAATTTTTCAGCAGGTATTTTGCCTTTTCTATATTTTCAATAATGATTTGCTAGTTATTTATATATTCATCTATTCCGCTATTTTCAGCTATATTAATATATTCAGCTATTTTTACATATATTCAGCTATTCTTTCATTTTCAAATATATTTAGCTATATTTAGCTAATTTAAGCTATATTCCACTATGTTCAGCTATATTCAGCTATTTCTTTCAAATATTTCAGCTATAAGCTTCAGCTTTTTGCATTCCAACGCATTTTCAGCAGGAAATGCTCTTTCTAGTTATTATTCTATTTCTTCCATCCGTATTTTGGACCTCTTAAACTCTTTCATATTTTCAGCTACAGAAAAAAGGTCAATTATTAAAATATTCAGTTACCTAAGGACACGATGGCTAAGACCTTTCATATTTCAGACTTTTCAAATCTTTGAATTATTAAGCTTTTTATGATTATTTTTATAATGGGACCGAATGGGGAAATCTTCAAATCATCTTCAACTTCAAACGTTTACAGTTTCTTCATACGTTGAGCTTGAGACAATATTTAAAATTCCATATGTTGACAAAACCTTCAGCTATTAATCTACGCTTTTACATTTTTCATATTTTCTCAAATTTTAGAATTATTCAGCTTTTTATCAAAAAAAAAAGAATGGTTTCCAATGAAGAACATCTTCAAATCCGCTTTCAACTCTTCAACTTCAAAAGGTAAAGGCTCTGTCATGCCTTCGGCTAGAGACACCATTCCACCATTCCATATGTCTGTGCTCTCATCTACTATCAGGGTATGCCAGGGTGCATTTTTTTTGTTCGAGTTTAGGAAAAATGTTTGGACAATTTCGGAGTTTACAATGGGTGTGTATGGCATGGAATGTTTTGGCTAGAGTGGAGCACCAACTGACAGAGTGACAGGGAGCGACAGAAACTGATAAAAAAAATAAAATGTATTTTGTCTTTACTCCCACAATGTTCACTCTTCATACACCATTGTTGGATAGAAACGTAGAAAATCTTGTGCTTGTGGTAGACATGCGTCGCATGAATGAGGGCTGAACTGTTTCATCACTTTACAGCCGTGTTTAACAACAGCAACGTAACGTTCATAGTTTTCCAGCCGGTTTAACAGATAATTGAAAGTATTTACAAGGTAGGCTAATTATTATTTACATGATCTGTGTTTGTTGGTCATGATCGTTTCTTCTCGTGAACGCCCAAATGAAACGTCATTTTAAATGTTGCCGCCGCAAGGGATTGTGGGTCGGCATTTTCTCCTTTCCTTTCGTTAAGGAAGGTCCAGTGCAATGTTCCCTCTAAGCTGCGCGCTTGCGCAATCGCGCACTGCTTGCACATTCTCAGCGCACAAGAAAATCTATGCAGCGCATAAAATAAAATTCAACATAAACGTATTAATTAATATCTAATATTAGACCTAATCTAATCTAATGAATTAGACCAATAATATTGTTTTCTGTACCATTTTGCAACGTAACTCAGTGAGTGACAGGTGTCCAGCCAATGATACGATACAGTTCACTTACGCTACGCAGCCAATCATAGCTTTGACAGTGCTTGCCTATGTGCCCTCTGCCCTGCCCATACACGCCGTGCAGGCTAGCTAGCTAACAACAACCCTTACCATGGCGAAACGAACGGGCAGCGACACATCCACTCACCAAGCCAAAGTAAAAAAGAAATGCGGTTCTTTTAAGATGGAATGGCTGTCGGAGTATGTGCAAATAGAAGAACAAGCGGTGAAACTGGTTGAGATTTTTTCTTTTTCGAGTGAGAAAGGTCTACTCTGTAAAACATTTACCATTAGCGAAGCCAATGTAGCATGTGAGCTTTCGGAGGGAAAAATGTGGACTGAATGGAAGTTGGACTACCTCAAGCGTCACATTCAGCAGAAAAGTCATTTGAAAGCTGTTGGAATTGTACGAAGACTCAAGATGGGACAGGGGATTGGTACATTATTGCGGGAGAGCGCAAAAGACAGAGAAAAGGAAGGAGCTGTCACACAAAACAAAATCTGACCCCGAGCAAGTTCAAGTTGTCATTGACAATATTTTACTTGCCATCAAAATGAATGCATCAATGCTGTCAGTTCAACAAATCCACGATCACATGGCAAAGTATGTGAGTATACCAGAAAGCTGGCGAAGCAAAAACTATGCCTTTGAATTTGTGAACTCAATCAATGAGATAGTGCAGAATGAGACTATGTGCAGTGTTAAAAATGCACCCTGGCATACCCTGATAGTAGATGAGAGCACAGACATATCAGTACACAAAATGCTAGTCCTATATATTAAATATAGGAAGGAAAATGATGTTAACTATAAAACTGTGTTTGGTGGCATCATCCAGCTGACAGCATGCACTGCTCAGGATATTGTGCAGGCAATAACTCAGTTTTACTCCAAACATGGACTGGACATGCAGAGAATGGTGATGCTGACCTCCGATGGTGCCTCAGTAATGCTAGGAAAACACAACGGAGTTGCGGCTTTGTTAAAGCGCCAAATACCACACCTAACTGAACAGCATTGTGTGGCCCATAGAGAGGACTTGGGCATTGATGATGCCTGGAAAAATGTACCTTTGATGCGAGATGTGGAAACTCTTCTTAGAACTGTGTATTCCACTTTCTCTCGGTCCACTGTGAAGAGGGGCAAAATGGAGGACCAAGCAAAGATTCTTGATGAAGATACACTGTCATTCAGGCCTCTGAACGAAGTGCGATGGCTGTCGCGGCACCAAGCTGTCAATGCTGTTCTGAGGAACTACACTGTGCTTCAAGAATTCTGCAAAAGAGAATTCACTGATAACAGAGATCCAGTGGCAAAGTACTGCTTCAAAAAGCTGAGTGATTCAAAGTTCAAGGTTACTGTCACTGCTCTGGGAGATGTTTTGGGTGAGCTAGCACAACTCTGCCTCACTTTACAAAGACGCAACCTGACTGTGATGGAAGGACACTGCTTTGCTGGAGCAAAGATTGAGAAGTTGCGTTCCCAATACTTGAAGGAGAAGGATGTACAGTGGAGTGACTGTGTCAAAGAGGCAATGGGGACCTCATCAGCTGATGGCAGAAATACTGGTGAGATTACTCTTTTCATTAGTAAACTCTGTGATCACATGGATGCTTGTTTTCCAGAGGATGAATTAAAGGAGTGGTCTGCATTTGACATTGAAGCATTGAGCTCAGACATCAGTTTTGACTATGGATCAGCAGACATTGCCACACTGGCAAAGAAGTATGAGGCCATTCTCCACCACCCACAGTCTATGGAGGCCATTAATAGGCAATATGCTGAATTCAAGTACATAATGAAGCAAAAACTTAAACAAGGGTCAATCAGCACATTCTCAGATATGGTTGCTGCAGCACTTAGATGTGAGGAGCTGAAGGAGATCTCACAGCTTGTGGATATTTGTGCTACATTTCAAGCTTCCAGTGCGGATTGTGAAAGAGGATTTAGTTTAATGAATCATATCAAAACAGCATCCAGAAATCGTCTTGAAGTGGCACATTTGGACCAGCTGATGCGCATAAAGTCAAAGCAAGAAGCAGACGAAGCCATCAACCTGGACAAAGTGTACAACCATTGGAGAAGTGAGAAGGACAGACGTGAAAAATAAGGTAAAATTTAAGTCAGATTTGCATATTCTAGTGACATTTATTAAGATTTTTTATTTATGGATATTAATCATTAAATGCTGTTACTACTAGATAATTTATGGGTAGTACAAATGCTAATAAAAAACTGAGTAATTAGATATTTTACAGACAAAGAGTTACAGGAATTTACACTGTATCACAAGCTACAGCACATGTCATTGTGCAAAATATGAATGTTTTAATGTGAACAAAATGTTATGTCTGAAAGGTGTATATGTATCATTTCTTCCAGAACAGGACCCTCAGCCAGGCCACAACTGGACTTCACCCAGGCCAGAGCAGGACTCTTCCTATGGCCAAAGCAGGACTCTTCCTATGGCCAAAGCAGGACTCTTCCTATGGCCAAAGCAGGACTCTTCCTATGGCCAAAGCAGGACTCTTCCTATGACCAAAGCAGGACTCTTCCCATGGCCAAAGCAGGACTCTCACATATAACATACTACACATCTCATGAACAAGATTTTTGTCTTTTTTTCATTTTAAGTGGGCAAAATCACTTATAGTAAAAGTAAACTAATGAAAATTGCTGCTGTAATTTGATTCTTTTAATAAGCCATGTAACTTGCTATGATCCAAGGTTTTGAACAGGTGTGATACTGGTGTGTGGCCACAGCGTGCACATCTGATGTTGCTCACAGTGGTTCTCAGTGTGCTCAGGGAGCTTGTGTGTATGCCCAGACACATGAAAAATTAGAGGGAACACTGGTCCAGTGGTTCCTAAGCTAAAGGAGCTAAGTTCGGAGGCATGAAGCTCCTTTCCTTTGCGTTTAGAGAATTCGACCGGCACTTGTCATGGCGGCCACTTAGGTACTTCCGGGTCATTTCCCTCAGTTAGGAAGGTTCCTAACCAAAAAGGACTATTGGACCGCAGCCTGTGGCCGTTGTTAACTTTTGGTGGCTGATTACCCTTTTTGCCTCGTTAGGTAGACGCGGAAGATACCTGTCTATAACGAGGGTTTCTATAATGCCTGCAGGACTGCGTTTGTCCGGTTCTAATCACCTTTTCGTCACTTATCAATTCATACATTTGGGACCGGGGCGTCCCTCCAAAGACCAGTTATGAAAATGTTGGACCGTGCTAAATTTGGTGAGCCCCTGGCGACTCAAACTCTCTCCCTCACTACCGTTCGTAGTCGTGGGCAATATCAGCCTCTACATCTTGAAACGCTTTAAGTGCCTCACCAGATAGGAAAGGCGCCAGAGGTCCAACCCACTGTCTCCTCGGCCACTCTCCTCGAGTTGCAGTTGATTCAAAAGCAGGAAGGTAAGCTTCCAAATCGTCTGTCACCCCAGTTTAGGGATGAAATTAGCTGCCCTTGGTTTCGACTTTGGCACCTGCCGGAGCTTCTGCTCCTTCAGTTTACTAGAGAGCTGGAAAAAACAATGGCCCCAGTCATTGTTTGTTTGTGGCTCTCCGTTACGAACGGAAAAGTAATCAAAAAGCTACGAGAAAGTTGCAAAAAAGTTACAGCCTGATGTCCAAGCGTAATTTAAACCAATCTTAAAGAAAAAGAAAAAGAAATAAACATAACGGCAGCTACTGCGACAGGCAGCCGCTGGCACAACGCTAACATACTATGAGCTCTCTAGTGAGGTAATAAGGGACTTTAAGCTCCCTAGTTGGGTAATATGGTATTATGAGCTCTGTATTTGGGTAATATGGTATTATGAGGTGAACTCTCTATTGGGTAATATGGTTCTATAATATGTGCCAGATATTTAAAATGTTACATAGGTGAAACAGGCGGTCCTTAAGATTTGTTTTATGTGGAGTTAAAGGACAAGACCTAATCAAAGATAGCTCAGAGATTCTTCATGGTGGTGTTGGATGCCAGAGCAAAGCCATGAGAAACTATATGATTCGATAATTGATTTTGAAGGATATTCCAAATTGATATTCTTTCAAGTTTTCGTGATGGTTACTTTCATTAATGGTTTGAGGGTTATACCATCTAGCAAACTTCCTTTATTATTCTTTTTTAGAGAGATTATCAACAAGATGATCATTTTGGGAGAGACTACAGCTAGCGTATTAATCCTCTGTTATATTGAGAGACCGATTGTTCTACTGGCAGCTATTGGGATGGCGTGAATGAGAAGATGGACAACAATCCATGATGTTCAATTGAAGTAATATATCCATGAGTTAAAAATCTTATCGGACCCTAAAACACTGACAGAGGGTAGTCAAAGTATGAGACAGGTTTGCATCGTTGAAAATGTTATCCATCATCATTTTACACTCCAGCTCATGATCTTAAGCTAAACAGTAAACTCATATTTTAATGTTT
>NW_027175843.1:8415339-8430339 GCF_023055335.1 Clinocottus analis
TGATTTTACTCCGAGGGGTCGAGTGAATTTTTCTAACAGTTCTAAAATAAAAATTGGCATTATATTAATAATACCCCTTACGGCTAAGTCAGTTGCTCGGACCCTAATAATAATATCCCTAACAATTTCAACATGGTCCTCTCGGACTGACTATGTCAGTCGCTCGACCCTACTTATGGGAACTGTAAAACGTCATCATACATTTTGACTATACCAAAACTAGCCAAACTTCATAGAAATATAATTATTGATTTTAAAATACTCCCAAAAGTTCACACAAATCTTCCATTATGACAAAAGTAAATATAACAATGTATTCTCTCTTTTGCTGGAATTTCATCCGTTTACGAAGTTGTGAGACGTTGATAAGTGAGACTTTGTGTGTGTGTTTACACAGGGGGACAGTGGAGGACCTTTAGCCTGTGAGGACTCGTCTGTATGGAAGCTAGTTGGTGCAACCAGCTGGGGAGATGGCTGTGCTCAGAGGAACAAGCCAGGCGTTTACACGCGCATTACATGGTCGCTCAGCTGGATCCGGCAACAGATGGAGGTCAGTACATGACAAGCTGTGTCTTGTTTCAAGACCTAACACTTTAGAACAGGGGTCTCAAACTCAATTTGGCTTGGGGCAACTGCTAGGCTGCTTCTGCTTTCTTTCTCAAATTTACATTTGTATCCAGTTTTAGCCACATCTTATGCCGTGTTCACACCAAAAGCCTTGTGAATATTCACAACACTTTTTCGCCCCATTTTACTCACTCACCACTTCATGTGGTTAATTGATTTTTCACTTTTTTGCAACCAGTTGCAGCGGAAAGAGGGCGTGAACCACAGAAGAGGAGCTTGATCGCTGAAGGCTCTGGCCCCAATCCTACTTTTTAAGACTATGGGGACCACAAGCAGCCCTGCATTTAGTGAGCGCAGTTCTCTAGTGCGGTAATATATGAACTCCTTAAGATATGATGGGGTATCACCAATAAAGGCTTTGTAAGTGAGGAGAAAGATTTCAAATGTGATTCTTGATTTTACAGAAAGCCAGTGCAGAGCAGCTAATACAGGAGTAATGTGTAATGTGATCTCTCTTCCTAGTCCTCGTTAGTACACAAGCTGCAGCATTATCTGAGCAGCCTAATAATAAGGAGTTACAGTAATCCGTTAGCCAACACCTCGAAGAGGTTACTGCTACAGCTACTTTAAAATACTGCGGCACATGACCTGTTAGTAGACACATTGATAATATCTAGTAGAAAGGCGCTAATTAAAAAGGTAAAAATTCCCAGCCATTTCTCAGTAATTCCCAATGGTTTGCATACCTATACTAAATACAGAATATCTCCTCAGTCACAAGGGCTTTTTGAAGAATTTCAAAAGGTATAATATACAGAAAACACTTGTGAGACCAGAAAAAGGTTCATATAGCAGTATATATGTTACTGGTTTAGTTGATGGTTACCGGTTAGTTAATGATAGAACACAGGAAAGAAGTTTAAAAAAAACAGCATGCATTTAAAATAGCACTGTGTTAACAGTATCCCTGACTTTGATCAAGTGAAGTGTGCCAATGAAGTGCACCAATCATCAAACTAGGGATATAAAAAATGATAATTTCGTAACTTGGGGGCCCTCTTTCACTTTCGTGTCGTAAAGAATTCTGACCCCATTTTTGGGGTTGGGATGGGGTGGGCATTACGGAGGGCCTTCTTATATGTTCTCAGACTATCGTCAAACTAACTATTCTTAAAAATTTTCGGAACACCATATCCTTACAAGCTTCCTTGGTGTTTGCTTTAAGGTTCTGAGGGTTATATCATGGAGCAAGCCTTCTTTGTTTAGTGATCCTCTTTTTTAGAGGGAGTATCGAGTCCAGTGTCATTTTCAGTGAGCCAGTCGACAAGATGATAAATCGAGGATGGACAACAGGAGTCCTCTGTTCTTTCCTTCTGCGATTCCTTCAAATGCAGAAGGAATCGCTAACTTAAATCTAGCAACAGCACTGCGAGTTAGACATGTGGGGTAGAAACACCGTACACTCCGGTAGTGTAAGCTCAAATTTATAAGGTAATGGTCTGATAAATGAGGGTTCTGTGGAAACACTTTTAAATGCTCCACGTCAACGCCATAGGCAAGAAAACAGTTAAGGGTGTGGTTAAAGCAGTCAATCGAATCCAACAATAAGATAAATGCAGCACTGAGGCTATCACAGCCAACATCCACATGAATATTAAAATCACCAACAATAATAACCGTATTCGTTAAAAAAATAAGATAGAAATTCAGAATACCGACAATATGCCTGTTACACTATAACAAGTAAAATCGGCTGTATTGTTTTCCAAGTTGGATGTGAAAGACTAAGAACAAGGCTTTCAAATGAAATGTCGTTTAATTTAGGTTTAGGATGTATTAATAAGCTTGAGTCAATATGAGTGGATATTTTTTATTTTTTTTTGTATGTAAAGACGCATTGTCAAGCAAGTAAACTGACACGGTAGACGCGCCGCGAATATTCGCGCCGCGTTCGGTGTGAACACAGCGGCCCAGTGGCACTATGATAGGCCCAGTTGTCGCAACTGATGCTGCTCAGAACAGAAATATAATAAACATGTTTGCTGCTGCGAGGGCCGGCAGCGGTGGGTCCCTCTCAGGAGGAGGTGTCGGACAGTGAAAGTGAGGCTCTCGCTGCCATGGTGGTACAGGAGGGGGAGGAGGAGATTGGTGGTGGTGATAGCAGGTGTGTGTGCTAGCTAACATGTTGTGGATAAACATTCACTAAATGTTCAGAAACGTTGTCTATGAACTTTACTTGACATAATAACGTGTGGTGTAAGTCTAGTTCTAAAGTGTTGGAAAATGATATACTATCCTGATTAATTAACCACTATTTTATGGTGGTGTGGTTTGAGCGTGCAGATCTGCTTTTTCACAGTTTTTAGAATTACAAATCAGGTCACCAGAGTTAAGTATTTAAAGTATGAATACACTTTCTTTAAGCCCATTGTCCAATTTGGTAAAATATGTTTTACCTATTTTTTTGTTGTCAATGTTTATGGTTTATTATACTTCCTTTTCTTTTTTTTTTAACACTTATTTATGGAAATCTTCAGATTAAATTCCATCAAATAAGAAACAAGGAGACAATGACCCATTTCACATTATACAGTTAAAACTAATGAAACACTGAAAAACTACTGTTACAATTAAACGTCTGCATACATATTAGAGGTGTTCAACATATTCTGTAATTCCTAATACTATTTCTCTACTTTTCACATCCAGGTTTGTGCCCAGTACATCATCTCTCTCACCAGAGACCCCAAGCCCACCCATTGATTATATTATTCATATAATTCAGTATAGTAGTGTTACTAAGGGCTTGTGTGATTATATGTACAGTACCGAGTTGGCACAGTATCTGCGTGTGGATTGTGGTGGGCCAGTCTGGACCAAAAAGTCCACAGCCGAATTTTTGTCCCAGTCCAGGCTTGGTCATCACTGACCAAATCCATTTGTGCTAAGCACACGGTGCAACCCCCTTGTCCCCCTTTCTGTTCAACCACACTGATAATTGGGGATGCAGCCACACATTGTTTCCCCGCAGCGACGATCCTAGACATACTTTTAAAAAACTTCCCCGCCTGGTGTGAGCATTCCCGACCACCGATCGGTAAATTACCTGGGAATCAACGACACCGTCCTCCAAATGTCTGAGTTGACCAAGATTAATCCAAAAAAGCTTCCACACCCCTTAAACAGCTGTGGACTGTCCAACCCAGTGGTCCAATCCCCACACTCAGCAGAGTTCTCAGTCTCCACACCTGGCTCTAGTCTACCTGCAGGACCCACAAAGTGGGCTTCATTGACAACTTGAATCTGTTCTGGAACTGCTCTTCCTCTTTGGTATACACCTCAACAAGCTGTGTAGCCGCCTGCTGGCGGCTAACTTACAGAACGCTGTACAATCCTGTCCACAAGACTATTTACTCTTCACAAACACACCCCCTTCTCTTCTATTCTTCTACTCTTAGTTCCCCCTACTGACTCGATCTGTTATTAACCCCCTCATCTGCAGCGCTCTCAATTCAGACTATTGTGACAGACAGGCTGCCACTCCCACCCCACATTTAAAGAGCCATAAACAGAAACAACCTCTCCTGCATCTGTTCCAGTGATGTCCACATTGGCTCCGAGTGCAAGTTCAATCTGCAAAGCCAACTCTGTGGAATCAGCATCAACGCAAGCCCACCCTCTTATTACGCCATCACAACAAACGGCATGTGAATTCAGGCAACCGCAGAACCCAAATCCTCTCAATTAAACACAAAACCCTCCTTGATAATTGCTCTGTTTAACATTTCCGGTCACTAAGCAACAAAGATCTAATCATCAATTAATGAATTACCGACAACAATCTTGATATCCTCTGTCTCACTGAAACTTGGCGATAACATCTGGACTACTATGCACTAAACCAAATCACCCCTACTGGATATCACTGGCTGGACAAACCACACCATGATGGCCACCTGACATTTAAACTCGCCAGAGCAGGTATTGGCCCACACCAAGGGCATCAGGGGTGTGCGGCGATGTCAGCAACCCACCCGACCCGTCTTGAAAGACGGACCAAGGAGTCTAACGCACGCACGAGTCAGAGGGTCTCTGAAACCCTGTGGTGCAATGAAAGTGAGGTCCGGCACGCGATGGCCTAGGTGCTGCGTAATTGCGGCGGCAGAGTCCGCGCTGGTGGTTGAAGTGGCTTCGTGGGTCGGTCCACATTGGTCAACAGGAGCGTCTCCTTTTCTTTTTTTTCCTTCTCGTGACCGCCTCCATGCTCATGGTGGTGCTGTGTGGCTCCGCAGGTCTTTGCTGTCCACACATGTATGAACGTACCGTGTATTGAGTGTGCTACGGTCTGACTACTCAGGTCCACTTCATCCAAGTGTAGGTTTGTGAAACCTGTGCATGGCAGTGTACATATCGAGTACAACCCTCCACGTCTATGTAATGGTCCATTTCTGCATTGTCTTTCAGAGAGAAGAGGCTCACAATTCTCCGACGCTGAGCACAGACAACTGAACCATCGTTACTCAGTCTTTGGCTGGGGTTTCCACATTTGACATAAAAAAAGAGAAACTATCACACCATCCTTACATATCCTGTGAGGGCCAATTTTGTCAGATAAAAGATACAGTGCTCAGCAGAGAGTTAGGCATCATTTATTCCAAAATAGAAAGCTCTAAGGCAAAACAGACGAGAAAAGTGAACAACGCTTTATAAAAAGCCAGACAGACGTGTGGGGATCGAGAGCTCAGCGAGGGCCTTAGAGCCACTGCACCCTCAGGCTGCAAGAAATTATCCATTTCAACTCAATTTTACAATAGGGATATGAAGCAGATTTCTGCACTTATTGACAGACAATTGTTGTAAAGCACGATATTACAGATATTCAAACAAGAGGCACCCCCGTTTGTGAAGTAATATCAATATATTGATAAAGAGATTTGAATCTTTCACGACGTGTATGTAGGCTGCAGTCCAAGTACTTTAGGCAGGCAATGAAGAAAGGAACGGTCCAACTGCTCTTTGTTTGAATGTTTCTGTACATAAATAAATGTTTGACACGTGATGGATTTCACTGGTTTCTCAAGACGATTGTGATTGTGTGATTAGCATAGTGTTCTGAATTGTGCATTTGAGAAGTACGCCATTACCGTAAAATGATTAAAAGAGTGCTGCATGGTATACACAATGAGGGTCAAACCGGAGCTCTATTCAACGAAATAAGAGAACTGCAAGTTTCAGTTCACAAAGTAAAATTCATAATGATGCTTTACAGAAGTGTTCTGTAGTTTAGTGTCCTTTTGACCAATTTCAAAAAGTGTCAGACTTTCTTTTTGTGCTTCTTGGAAGAAAATCTTCAAAAAAGAACACAGGTAAGGCCTTGATGTAATTGTACGTTTCAAACCAATTGAAATAGCAATTTATCAGCATTCAATTAATTTTTCTGTTTTTTAGAAAACGTCAAAGAACCCTGGAAAACAGGGTCAATAGCTTTAATTATGAATCTGTACACAAATATACCTTACAAAACACAAAAATGAAACCAAAACCCCCCTACTAATTTCAAACATTTGTATATAAAAATAAGCATCTCCTTTTTTTTCTCAATGTCTCACCTGGGCTCCGCCTGGCCTGCAGCCTGTGTGAGAGCCGTGGAGTCAGTCAGTCACAGGAGTGTCACATCTACTCAAAACACAAGCATGCAAAAAGACAAACCCTTACAGATACAACTTGAAAGTGTTGGCATCCAAAACAATAATTCAACCGGGGAGGGGAGGAAATAAATCAGAAATCAGTCATTTAACGGAGCATACAAACTTGCTTTGAGTGTTTTTAACACTTCTTTTTTCTTCCGTTTGTTTGATTTAATCTGGTTAAGTTTAAATATACAAAAAAAGTGCACTCGCATACATCAACTAAATAATTAAAAAACTGTTTCTGAAATGAAACTCCTGATGTTCACAAGTTCAGCAGGTGGAGGGTTGGAAGAGTGCAGGAGCGTTCTGTCCTGTAGTTTTGTGCTCTATGTAAACCTAATGTGTGTTTGTACTATGATCCACAGTGTGCTTGACAACACACGCAGAACCTGTCGACCTATTGACGCTCGTCTCGCGTCTCGACGCTCGTCTACTGCAATGAGTCGCTGTTGTCCAGGCCCAGCCCGGCCATGTCCGTGTCGTCGTCCTCGTCCCCGCTGTCCCCCGACTCATCTTCACTGTGGCCTCCCAGCATCACCTGCTGTATCGCCAAGGTGGCGCCGTCTGACGTCAGGCTCTGCAGACCCTCCATGTTCATTGTCACCATTGTGCCTGAGAACAACAGGAAATAATTAGAGTGAAAGCTTATTACCATGCATGGGAAGTAAAAAAACAACACTCAAATCTAGAATTACTGCCTGGCCTCCACCAACCCATCCAGTTACAGTTTATATCAATAATCCAAATAGTAACGAGATGATATTTTGGTTGAATCCTAGTGCACACAGACACATCAACACTCCTCCTGGGTTTATCCTTTGCTGTGTTTGCTGACAGGCTCAATAACTAGCTACTTAGACCTGCGTGTACAAAGGTCTTGATCAACAACTCATTAAACTGACAAAGAAGAAACATGTTCACAAGTTGTGTTAAACACCAGGACTAATCACTACAAACAAACTTTCTGGATTTGAAAGTCTTAGTGCGTCCACACCAACCAAGAAGCAAATCAAGCAAAAATAGATCAGACGGACCTCAAAATAGCAAGCCGGCCAGCAAACTGTATAATGATTAGTGGTGGATCAGTCCGAGCACCATGGTTGATAACCCTCCAAAACACATTTTGAGTTTCTCTTTAACTTGAACACAAACTAAACCCCGGTGCGTACCGTCGGGCATGGTCACTTGCTGCTGGGTGCCTCCTCCAGTGGCGATGGAGTCAGGCCAGAAGCGCTGCAGGGGCCGGTTTTGAGGAGTCTTTTTCTTGGCTTTTGGCGTCTCAGAGGAGCTGGCGTCCAACATGGGCTGCAGGATCCGCCTCCGGGCATTTATAAACCTGTAGACACAAGACAACTGAGATCTGCGACGGTACTGACTGGAATGCGTGGTTTTGTAGTTTCTGGCAGATGTTTGGTCCTGGAACACAGTGATAAAATCATTTACCACTAAAATGCAACAATTCAATCTGGGGAAGAAGAAGAATTGTTAATCCTAGACATTAAAAGCCAGTTGTTACTCATCTTTTTAGCCAATCAGCTGACTGAGCAATTAGTTTCCTACAGTGGGTAGAAAAGAGCATCTTGACATACATCCCTGCCCCGCATATCAACGGAACTGAATTGTCTTAGTTGGCCAAACTCACCAGTTGTTGACCTGCAGCAGTGTCAGGTTTGTCTGAGTGGCAATCTGTTTCTTTTCATCTTCCGTTGGATATGGGTGCTAAAGGAGAGGACATAGGTTAGTGGTCTTGTTCAGGGTTGAGGAGTTGCATAAGCAATAGATTTGATGCACATAGACTCACCCCAATGTGCTGGAAGAGCCACGAGCGCATGACATTAGTGGCGTGTTTGGGTAGAACGCCACGTTTGTTCTTGGTGGAGTTGTCGTCATGACTAAAGAGGTTCAGGTCTTGGTGGAACTGCAGCTGAAGCTGAGCAGACAGACTTTCATTCAGACACCTTTCTGTTTCTGAATTTTAAACTAATTGCAAGAAAATTGCCATTTTAGGATATATAATATACACCAGCATCACAGTCACAAAGACAGATGAACAACCTGATTGTTTTGGACGCGTATTGTCCCGGGAGATAGAGCCTGTGTTACCACCTGGCCCTGTGGAGTGACAACTGTAACAGGCTGGTACACCGTGCCACCTAGAAATCACACACACACACACACACACACACACACACACACACACACACACACACACACACACACACACACACACACACATGGTTCCACTGCTCGTCTCACAATTGAAACATCACAGTTGGGGGAAAAGGCGAGTATTGTAATTCTTAAAATATATATAGAAACGCACATCAGACCAATGGGATTGCGCCGCCCTGCGCGCTTATGTGACATAGGGTTCTGCCTGCCAGCCTCTATTGAGCCCTTCTGTAATAATGAGTGGACCAAAGAAATGAAAAGTCGACAGTGAGTGCCGAGTGTTAAATAAAGTACATATCTATCGAGGAGTGGACTGCTATATTTTTCCACCGAAGTACGATCAAAGGCTGTGTGTCTTATTTATGGCCAAGAAAACATTGCGGTAATCAAAGAATACAATGTCAGCCACCACTTTTCCACCAAGGATGCAAATGCTGCATTGTTGACACCAAAAGCATTGCGAATTTTACGCACGACTACATTACATGCAAAGTCTCGGCTGGGCGGAATAGCGCGTTTGACGCGTGGTGTAAGCCAATCAGCGTTGATAAGTTCCGCCCGTCATCACCTCCGTCCTGCCGTAAATTAAACTGCTGCTGGTCCACCTGAAGTAGCGCTGGTAAGGGTCGTCATTCAGACGCTGTTGTGGGACTATAGATAATAATGTGAACCCAGACACAATCGAGTTTGACGTTCCGACCTATGTGGAATTTACACAACACGCATAAAGAACAACAAGTGGTTATTTCCATGGTGGGAATGGTAACTCTTTATGGAGAAGAAGCCACGGAGATAAGTTACGGCCCCTTTCAGGTTCCAGTAACATTCGCGAGATGTTTTACTATGCTAAGCCTTGTGCGTCTGTCAAATTTCAAAACTCATTGTGGCCCCTTAGCCAAAAGGTTTGCCCACCACTGATCTATAGCCTACTTTGGTCTAAATAACAGACTTTTGCTTTCAATCAATCTCCTTTATGTGCGTGACTAAATCACCATCTAGATGAAGTTGCACCATCCAAATTTGTCAGACCATTGGAGTAGCATCTTACAAAGGCCCCAGAAAGGCTAAATAAAAGCACACATATTTTACTCACACACTATAGTATTAAATAAATGTATTTTGTATGCATTTTGTTATTCTTTTTATATGTATAGTTGACGCCACAGATGAGTGGAGTTAAATATAACTCAATGCTGAATGAGACATTTTTAAGCGACCAAAATGTTACTTTTGACTATGGAATGTCTTAGTCTGGGCCACCCCTATACCAAAGTGACAACATCTGAGCTGCAATGAGAACAGTACAGTACCTGAGGGAGGGGTTGTATGCCATGGTGACATACCTGCAACCACCTGGGTGGGGTTGACTGCTGTCACAGTAACGTTCCCTTGCTGCAGAGCCGATGCTGGCACCACAATTTGACCCTGGGGACTGATGGTCCCCGAGATAGAGCTGGGGGTCTGCATAACAAAGAGCAACAATACAGAATGGGCCAAAGTCAAGTGTGTGTTGATGGCTCATTCTTTAAAGCACATTGATATTGAACTTGAGCAAATACTGAGTAGCAGGTTAGAGCAATGAAATAGGTTGAACAGCAAAACAACATGGACAGTATGACTGCAAAAACACCAACAGAGCCACGTATTTGTGTGTTAAGTGGTAATAAGTAAAGTGCACCTACTGTCCATGCCGGCGTCTTGGTGGGGGAAAAGCCCTGAACCTGGTTTTGTACGGGGGAGTACGGGCTCCCTGGATCTCCACTCAGCAGAGTCTCGCTATTCATCTTGGTCTTGAGACAGGCGATGTAGCGGCTGCAGAAGTCCTTACACAGGTCACTCACCTTCTCTAGCTCCAGCAGGTGGATTCGTAGCACTTGGATGGCTTTCACCATCTAGCGATCAGAAGATTACAAAAAATAAAAACGTTTGCCCAAGGACATGTCAACATTGACTAGTGGACCCGGAGATCAAACCACCGATCCTCTGTTTCAAAGACGACCTTGCTCTACCATAGAAATGCACAGTTCAAATAATTTGGACATCAATTATTATATTTTAAATAATTTTGAAAATCTTGTTAGTAGTTTTAATGATATAGAAGCTGCTTAGAGCTAGGGTTATGAAGCTTAGAGCTAGTGCTAGGCAGCTCATCATTTCCTGTCTAATATCTATTTTTGTTCAAACAACTGGATACTTATTTTTACTAAATAGAGCATGAATGCATCATACAGCAACTAAATCTAACCTCTGAACATTAGTTGTTAGCTTGGTGCTGCAAACGTTATTAGTTGGAATTCTTCAGCATTCCAACTATTGTTCTTCAAATCTTTAAAAAACTTAAACTTCTTCTTCTTCTTCCGTACGTATTTTGGACCTCTTCAGCTCCTTCATATTTTCAGCTACAGAAAAAAGTTAAATTATTCAAATATTCAGCTTCTTAAGGACACGATGGCAACACCAATGCATTTTCCACAGGAAATGCAATTTCTAGTTAGATCTACTCCAGCCAATTTCAAACACAGATTTGTTGTTCACAAAAGGTATGTGATCAGGGATTGACGACTAGAAAGCAATAATGCCAATCTCCAGATTGCATTTTTTTTTTTACTGAATATCAGTAGATAACGGTCGTATTTCACACTGTGGCTAAACTGTGGAATTAATCTGCTGTTCACATGTGTGTTGAATGGAGAAAGGGAACCGTACAGATCACCAATCAACTACGATCAGTCACACTAACACCACCAAGTTTTCATTTTGTTGATGAGTTTGGTCTTACTTAGTTATACGATACTGTAAAAAAAAACTATAGGTCCGAGCATGGAGTGAGCCAGATTAAATGGTGGAGACTATACACAAGGAGGAAAGAGAGGTGATGGGAAGGCGTGGTGTCAAAGATGGAATGTGGACAGATGGTGTGGACCTCGTCAAAAGGATGGAACTGGCTGTGTTGAAGACGTATTTCAAGAAGTGGGAGGAGCACGGTATAAGACTAAAGGAAGGCGCACAAAGACCAGACTAAGATGCCGAAGGTGCAACCTGAAAGACATTTAAGACGTTAAGGTGGTGGCAGGGGAGTGCGTAGCTCGACATCAGATGGTGAGCAGAAGAATAGCTTTACGTTGATGAATGTGGAAAATGAGAGAGAAAAGGTTGAACAATGTGGGGATTGTGAACAATGAAGTGCTGCAGATTAGCAAGGTGAAATGAGTATAGGTATGAAGATGATGAAGAGTAGAACATGGAGATGTTTAGGTGAGATGGCATGAGTGAGATGTGGCGCATCAACAGAGAGACCAAACGAGGGGTTCGCATTTATTTCAGCTCAGTGTTTTGCTGACATTCACACTCATGCTTATTCCTCTCCCCTGATCTCCATGTTTCACAGAGCGGCAGAGCAAAAACAGGACTCGCAGTCCACTAGCTTGTTGCACTCGCTGCTAATGTTTACTGCTCGTTGTCAACAAAAACAAGAAAACAATGGATATGCAGGCTGCATTTCAAATCGTGGTGGTATTCTGTCAAGAGATGCAGTGACTTCAACTAAGTTCTGAATCCGTAAGGAAAAGGCTGATTCATGCGTAGAAAAATGCCATTAGCATTCAGTGCCACATCTGAAAAGAGTTTTCTAGATGTGGTGAGGGAGGACATGCAGAGGCAGGAAACGGATGATCAGGAACGGCAACCACTAACTGGAGCCACCGAAAGGACAGTGATTTGACCCAAAACACACCTAAGTGTAAATACTTAGTTAATCGTGGTGAGGTCATGTTCAGCTACAGCACCCTACGTGTTATTTCAAACAGCTAGACTACACAAGTTAAAACATAAAGCCATATTCACCAGCTAAAAGACACCAATTGTGGCATCTGACCATTTCCAAGTAACAGGTAGGCAGCAAGAGCACCGGAGAGGACTTCATCTCACTGTGTTGTTTAGGTTAAAGGTCATTAACTAGCCAGTGTGAGTGAATTGGGGTTCGTCCATTTTGTTTCTTTGTGAAATACAGCACATCTCTGTTTTGTTCTTGTCAAATACCTCTGAACTTAACTGTTTTCCAGTCATAAAGGTTGCATTTGAGGGGCAGCTGTAGCTCAGGGGATGAGTGGTTGTACCGTTACCACAAGGTAGCCTATTCAATCCCCAGTCACCCCATAGTTCACACGTTAATGTGTCTCTGAGCAAGACACCCAACCCCTGGTTACTCCCCGGGCGCCTTACAGGGCATCCCACTCCTTAGCTCCTTAATTAAGAAAGGGTTAAATGCAGAGAAGAATTTCCCCAAGGGGATTAATAAAGTGCATGTTTCTTTTTGTTTCTGCAGTAGCCAGTGATTTGACCCAGCCAGTCAACACTTGTTTGTTTTTTTGAGAAGCTTGTGCTACAACTACTAAAAAACTACTGAAATAGTACAGTGTGTAACAGTGAAACTAAATAAACAGAAAACTAAACATACAAACAAGAACATCAGAATGTCCATCCCTGGCATGCAGAGGGATCTCACCAAGTTGTCAAGTTCAGGATCCTCACTGAAGAAGGGTTTGCCTTCCTTCTCCTGACTGCGGACAAAGTTCTCAATGTCCACGTCAAAGCTTGCCGAGGTGATGCAATCAGAGCTCAGCGTGGACTGTTCACACTTCTCAAACAGCAGGGCCAAGAGAGGGAACAGGGGATGCCTGAGAAAAGGTCGCCCACACACAAAGAATAGAGTTCATCATTTCAATGAACACATCGATCTCCCCAGTGTTAGTGCATAGATTCCAAAAAGTAAAACAGGTGTTATGTGCATTTAAAAACAAATGCTGACAGAAACCCTGCATATCACAATAAAATTAAGGCAACCGGTTTCATTCATGGACGGACGGACGCAATGGCTGCTCGCTAAAGGTGAAACTAAAAAACCTTATTACAATGGTCGTACACATACATTGCATTTAAGAGTTCAGGATGTTATAATTTTGTAATTATGAGCAGGTAACTCAAAAGATAAATATATACTGTATTAATCCCCAAGGGGAAATTATAATGCCGTTAGCCTCTAAGCGGGCGGTGTGAACATTCAGTGGAAAAAAATCATCACCCTTTCCCGTTTTAAAAGACAAAGAGCTATACATAGTTAGGGATGCACCGATACAGATGTCAGACTAATTAGCCGATAGACAGAAAAGTTGGCAACTATTTCAATAATCGATTAATCTGTCGATGAGGCTGCAGAAGCGCGCGCACATACACAAATCGCCTTAAAAGTAAAAACAGTGTGGTTGTATTGCATTTATGGTGTGCATCTTATTTACTTATTTTTCTTTTTTGATTGACCTCACGCAGGCCGGACTGGAAGAGCAATAAGACGCCCAGTTATGAACTACGCAGTCTGGGAGAGATTTAAAATGCAGCACCTGTTTGCGGCCGTGATAAGACCCTTCCAATGCAAAAAAAATGCAGTTAACGCATGATCAAATAATTAACGCCGTCAAAGGATTGCGTTAACTTGCCCAGCCCTAATTAATTAATTAATATACATATATATAAAAAAATAATAATATTTTGTTGTTTTAGTTTAAAAGTAATATTACAGTCAAACGTGATGCTGCCTTGCACATTAAAGGACTGATCCGAGTCTCTTCCACACAGTGAGGCATACTTACATACGGCTTTTTATTTTAATAACTATGTATTAGCCAAGACCCAAAACCCAGGTATGGCTATCGGAACGGAAAAAGTCGGATCGGTGCATCCCTAGTCACAAGAACGAAGGGGAGGAGTTTTCCAAGATGCCATGTGAGGTTTCCCAGTGATCTTTTTGTTTCTGGCCGAGCAGGAAGAAATAAAGTCAAGAATGGGAAAGAAAAGAACACAGATTTGTTGTTCTAGTTCTCTCTCCTTAACGAACACACATGCAACATAAGCTCTACCGATATATGGAGGCTTTGTCTGCGTCCATGGGTGTCTGTGGCTCTGTGGGTATCTGACTGGGCGTCTCTGCCGACGTCCCCTCAAACTTCTGCTCAGACTCGCCGTCTACCGTTACCACACCTTGCATCTGCAGAAAAAAAGAACACAAAGGAGTGACAGAGGAAAAAAGCAACAGTGACCGAAACAGTGACAGAAGAGGTGAAGAATGAGTCATTAGGACATCATATAAAGATCAGAGAAGCTGGAGGGTAAGCTTAACACAGAGCCTTGCTTCAATAGCAAGGATTGAACCTTACTTCTAAAAACTATGCATTTCTCAGACAAGATCTAATTGTTTCTTTAAGAAGAACAAAGACTTCATCACTATGATCCACAACAAAGATGGTGTCGTTAGTCTTGGTATCAGACTGCCCGATTGGCAGTTTATTTTTGGGTCACTTAAATATTTTTGACACTCATATCTGCATTCTTTCACATTACTATGAGCACACCATTTGTAAACATATTGTATTCCAATCACAATGCTGACTAAAACATAACCTAATGGAAGTAAAGGGACACATCAAAATGAGAGTGCTGCCTCGCCACATTCATTGATTAGAAGCAAAGTTTCACCTCCTTTACTTTCATACTGTGCGTGCCTATCCAGGGGCATAAA
>NW_027175843.1:8435339-8472839 GCF_023055335.1 Clinocottus analis
GTCAGAGAAGTGTTACACATGAAGTGTAATAAATGGCTAGAGCTGCAGGAATGTTTAGGATTTTAATCTGTGAGATGTAATCATTGGCTGGTAGATTTTAACCAGTTTGACACACAACTATGGTCCAATAATTTACTGTGTAATCCTGCTCTCTGGAATACTTCCACTGACTACAACTGGTTCCATCTTCAGGGACGGGAGGTCATGTGCACTTCTAAGATTAATGTTAGCAATAGCATTACCTGGCACAAGGAATCCACTTAAGCTTACATTAAATGTAAGCTTAATTTAGAAAAAAAATAGAAATATACTGGGAGATCGATGGATGGCAACTGCTGCAATGCAAGTGAGGGGGAGTTTTTAAATAAAGATTTGAGTCATTAAAAGAAGGGAAGAAAGCAAAAACATGAGCAAAATTAGTGTCACAGTGTTCTGAATCAAGCACCGTCTCTTTGGTCATACTGCAGCACAGCCGTATGGGCGGCGCTAAACCTCAATCAGCAGAAGGCAAGCAAAGGAAATGTAAAATGCAGAAAACATACAAAGAAAAGGAATGAACCTGCAAGCATTAAAGTACATGTAAACTCCATACAGCCCATGCAAAACCAGCACACTGAACACCAAGGCAACCGGAGGTTAGCGGTCACAGGGGTGGAACAGAGGCAAACCGAGACGCTGTTTCAAAGAACCCAGGCAGGAACCTATAACAACACTAGCAGTATAGAGAGAATATGGTCATCGGTAGCGGCTTAGAGATCCACAGAGAGGAAAGGAAGAAGAGCTTTGGAGAATAGAATAGTGTGTACCCTCAATCGGCTCAACGGGTTCAGCTGGAGCATCCACCAGCAGCTCCTCTCCTGCAGCTTCAGCTACCATTGGAGTAGGGTCCACTAGCTCCTCTGTACTCTCCACTGGGACAGAAACGTCAGCTTCTACTGCAGCAGGGTCCACCAGCTCCTTGGTGCTCTCCACTACCATGCCAGCCTTGCCAGCCACTTCAGCTTCTACTAGGGTAGCTTCAGTGGGAGCTTCACCAGACGCTTCAGCAAAGGCGCTCTCTGTGGTTTCTACTGGAGCATCAGTCTGGGCCTTTTCTGGAGATGCAGGCTCGATCACAACTTCCGTTGGGGTTTTTACTTGGGCCTCGGCGATGGCAGGAGATGGACCAACTTCTCTTACTTGTGGAGCCGAGTCCACTGCAGCTTCAGCTGAAACTTCTGGGCTGGTCACAGTGTATTTGGTGGCAGTGCAGATCTCAGGAGCTGGGTCCACCAACTCCTCGGAGCAAACAGCGGGTGCTTCAGGTTCTGCTGGAACTTCCCTCTGAGCTTCATTAGTGTCTTCCTTCACCTCTGAAGTGTTCTGCTGGACTTCTTCCACACTGGACTCTGATACCCCTGCTGGTGAAGTCTTGGTTTCGGCCTCCATTTCAGAGTCAGAGTCACTGTCAGAGTTGGAGTCAGAGTCGCTGGACGATGAGAATGAGGATCTGTCAGCGGCACGATCACCAGGCTCAGAGGAGGTTGAGGCGGCTGGGACTGTATCATCTGTGGCGGTGACTGGAGTGTTGTCTGGTGCATCGACCAGGGCCTCAGCCGCTGGGGGAGTTGCATCAGCAATAACCTGAGCAACATCGGACTCAGAAGCTGCGGGAGTTGCATCAGCAATATCCTGAGCAACATCTGGCTCAGTAGCTGGGAGAGCTGCGTTAATTGCAGGTTGAGTTGCATCAGCCATAACCTGAGCAACATCTCGCTCAGCAGCTGGGGGAGCCATGTGAACTGCAGGTTGAGTTGCATCAGCCATAACCTGAGCAACATCTCGCTCAGCAGCTGGTAGACTTGCGTGAACTGCAGGTGGAGTTGCATCAGCAATAACCTGAGCAACATGTGGCTCAGCAGCTGGGGGAGCTGCTGCCTCTGGCTCAGCTCTAACTGGTTCGCTGGTAGCGGCGGGAGCACTGGGCTGGGCCACAAGTTCAGTGTTTGTTAGGAACAGGCCAGGCTCTGAAAGCCGAGCTGGGAAGAGAACGATGGTCTTATAAGACAGCAGGGTCTTATCTGGAGCCTCTGCTGCTGAGGAAATGGGACGAGGGTGGTTAAATAACACTAACATCCACAGTGAAGCGGCATGTCTTCCAAACTTTCACACATTTGTTTTCCTGGAATTTTCCTAATGCAAAAAAAGAAGAATTATCTCAACACAATATGAATTTATTAAATGAAACTTATGGTAAATCTTGTTTAGATTGTACACTATATAAACCTTTTAACGCATCAGCAACATAAGCGTGACTGGAAGAAAAAGAACATTTTACACCTTAGGAAACATTTTTTGTACTGTAAATTAAAAAAGGTAACATTAATTTTAAAATCTTCACAATTATATCACAAACAATATGTACACAAAGTGTGTAACATTATGGACAAATGTGGGAAAAAAAAGTTAAAACATCATTAATAAACAATAGGCACTAGCTAGCAGATGTTGGAACCCTAACTTGGAGGTGGTCTTGGACCAAGCAGCCTTGCTGACTCAAGGTGGGCCTTCAGGAGGCCTGCGGCCCTGTGGAGGCACCCAGCAACAGCCTCAAGGAACCTGGGAATGCAGCCGGAAAGATAGCAAGAAGCCAGCGTGCTACATACACAGTAACTAGCTTTGACTTTTCTGATACAGGTTGAAAACTCGAAGAGTATTGAGTTCTGGCCACAGGTAGTATTTGTGCACAAGGTGTCAGAGTTTATATTTGATCTAAAATGACCTTTACGGAAGTTTTGATTATGTTCATGTCATGCCCATCTCCTTTTAAAAAATGTATTGAATTAAAAGTGCTATACTGTGTATTAAGATGATTATATTACATTTCAGACTTCAAGAGGTCAAAAGAATCCAATGAACTTACGCTTGCTCACAGCCTTTGTCTTTTTCGTTGGCTTTGCTGGTTCTTCGGCCTGAGTGCAGAACCAGGCAGCCGAGCGGCTTCTCAGGATACCTCGGTTCTCTAGCTGGAAACACTGCAGAAGAACACAGGCAGAGTTCTGCTGGGGACCAAACATACACACAGAACTGATTTACATATGGAATATGGAGCCAAAACAGCAGTTGCTAGCATTGCCACCTCAAAGCAAGAGAAGGCCGGGTTTAGTTCTCGGCCTAGGCGGTTCTTCTGTGTGGCGTTTGCATGTTCTCCCTGTGTCAGCGTCTGTTCCTCGGCAAACCTTGTGCACACGCGCGCACACAAGGTTTTGCGTCAAATAAAGTGTGTCGTTGACATGGTCCTAACATAAGTATGACGTCATGTCGGAGCTCAGAGTTAGCTGTGGTTAAGCGTTGAGGAACTCGATAAGCCCTGTTCTGGTGCAGTCCTGAAGAACCAAGACGTCTTGGGGTCAGTGCGAAGGAGACAGCCGAATGAAGTGAAGTACATGGCGGCTTGTGTCGGAGCAATTGTCCACTGAGCTCTCTGGAGGGGGTATTCAACCAGACTGCATGTCGAAACATTAGAAGGGGAAATCAATCAGTATTACCTTGAGGGAAGCCAGTCGCCCTAATCGCAGCAAGGAGGTCGCCATTTCGTGTTCCCAGTGTATTGGTCCGACCGGAAACTGGGACTTAAGAACAATGTTCCACAATAGGCTCGTACAAGATGAGCCAGTTCTGCGCAGAATCGATCGCCGGCGATCGGCGCGCAATGCATGCTGGTTAGATTTACGTCCGACTTGATCCCGCCTTGCTCTGACGTCATACACACGTGATCAACGATACTCTCACGAGAGCAACGCGGCCGTCGATTTCAGATGCGGGCGCTGCAGCAGCTCTCCCCGCCTGGATGGCCCAGTGCATGATGGGAAACGCCTGGCTCTTGCCACATCAGAGAGCTGATTGGCTCTTAGATCTGACAGCAAACACCACGTGTTGCAGAAAATCCTTATTTTATGTGTACGTAGTTGTAATACTTAACGCTCGATTGTTGACTATTAGTCTCAGGTTTAATATAAAAACATATTTTGTGTGTTTTATAATACAAAATCGTATTTGTATAACACACATCAAAACCAGTAGTAATGTATTTCACAGGCAGACATAAAAACAACAACGGACGCAGCAACATACACATTTCTACATGAATATATAATTATAATCACATATGAATAAATTCAAACGTGAATGAAAACTACAAGTAGACTACATATCGGAACTAACAGGAAGTGTTTTATTCCGTAACTTCCTGTTAATACTTTGAAGGCAGCTGAAAACTGTCCGACTTGACGTACACGGACCTACACGGACCCTATGGCTGCGGTTGAATAGTCCTTTTTGGTTAGGAACCTTCCTAACCAAAGAACCTTCCTCCTAACTTAGCTCCTTTAGCTTAGGAACCACTGGACCTTCCTTAAGAAAAGGAAAGGAGATAATTGACACCCACAATCCCTTGCGGCGGCAACATTTAAAGTGACGTTTCATTCGGCCGCTCACGAGAACAAACGATCATGACCGACAAACGCAGATCATGTAAATAATAAGTAGCGTAACTTGTAAATACTTTCAATATTCCGTTAAACCGGCTGGAAAACTATGAACGTTACGTTGCTGTTGTTAAACACGGCTGTAAAGTGATGAAACAGCTCAGCCCTCATTCTTTTTTTTTTTTACTTTCCTTACAGAAGCATTAATGAAAGAGTTAAACTGGTCGAGCTCTTCAGCCTGACTTATGTTTATGATTATCATCTTTTTAATCAACTATTTTGTTACATTACAATAAAGCACTATCAAGGTGTGTTTCATAAACTGTTGTCTGCATATTTTTATGATCAGATTATAATCTGCATATAAACCATAACAACATAAATGGATATGAGACACACATATGACACACATCATTAGTGGGATAAAGTATTTAATTCAGCAGGTTTGAAACTGAAAAGACAGTTTAGTAGCTTTGTACTCTGTCTTAAATCCCTTGGTTTCACTTTCATATTCCTTCGTTAATTTCAATTCCAACCTTGTTAATAAAGTAATATACAAACCGGGTTGTTTATATTAATAAAGTAATATATGAACCGTGTTGTTTAATCGTCTGCATGATGCAACACTGTAAGAACACAGATGAAGTATTTCAGGTGCTTTATTGTGGTCCGAGATGGACTACAACGTTGTAGTTTCACCGCTGCAGACAGACTGATGTCACTAACATCGCCCGCCGTCGCGTCATAACTACCTCGCTTGGTAAAAGTGGAGTTGGATTCTCTAAACACCGCAGTTCTCTTTCTCCAACTCCTCATGAATTCTCCTTACCATCTTTCCTTGACCCCGTGACGTTTCCACAGAGGTTAAGGATAACAATAACATGTTCTATTGTTTCCTTTTGCCCACAGGAGTCACATGTTGCCTGTATCATGTTTTCCTACTTGTTAGGCCCAGTGAGCCCAAATCTAAGTCTTGATGTGAGGGTTTCTTCTCTCGTGGTCCTTCTCTTTTTACCCTCTTTCTTCTGAACTTGGTCAAACCATTGTCCTTTTCGTTCTTCTGCTTTCCTCTACCTCTTTTTATTAATGCTTTTGGTTTCTGATTTACTGAAGTTTACGTCTACATTTGTGCTGCTATTCTTTGCAGCTTCTTTTGGACCTTTACCTGCCATTTAATTTCCTTTGACACCAACATGTTCTGGAACCCAGAGGAACACCACTGTCAGACCCATTATTTGAATTCTGTATAATGTTTCTTGTATTTCAATGAGGATGTCTGGTCTACTGCCTGAATGACTGTTCTGCAAGATGGTATGATTAGTCTGAAAAAATGATTGCCCTTCTGTGAACACTGATAATCCCTCAGTGATCACTTGACCTATGTAACATTAAATTCTGGGACAATAAATGCTACTCCCTTTGAAGAGAACAACTTGTGTGGGCTTCAGCTGATTGGGGCCTGGGATCTTTTGGAAAATGTTCATAGGCAGTACATTGGCTTCCACCCCAGTGTCCAGTTTAAACTTAACAGCAACGTCTCTGATATTGGTTGAGGCGTACCATGCTCTGTCAGCTTGTTGAGCTGTGTGGCCTAATTCAGCACAGGACACAGTGCCTATGAAAATAGACTCGACTTCTCTTTCTAACTGATTGACCCTTTTCACAGAGTCTAGCCTGTCTTTCAATGAAATGCACACTTTGGCAAAGTGATTTTGCTTGTTGCATTTGTGGCATACAACTCCAAAAGCTGGACACTGTCGTGGCTTGTGTGTCCCACAACATTTTCTACATGCATTGGCACTTGCATTGAATGTTTGTGCTCTATCTGGTGGCCTTTGCTTTCTCATTTTGCTAAATTTATATTTCTCTGAGCCAACTGCCACCTTGCTTAGTGTCTGCACTGATGCTTCTGTTTGCATTGTTCCCATGATACGCATTTGAGACTTAGCAGCTTCTGCAGCTCTGTAAATATCAATAACTTTATCTAGAGTTAAGCCTGTTTTTCTTAGTAGTCTCTCTTTCATGCGAGCATTTGGCACACTAAATACCAAAACTGATGGCGTTCAAAGACAATATTTTTCTCAGGCGTGCAGTACGACCTGAATGCGTCCATAATCTCGTCCAGCGTCGGTTCGTCGAAGCCGGCTGTTTCAACGTTGAGGGTGTTGTACACCTCAAGTGTGTCCTCTCCGACGGTGTGCAACATGATAGCAATTTTCACCGGTTCATCCTTCTCGTCCGCACCTGTAGCCGTCATACAGAGCCTAAAACGCTGCTCCCAGCGTCGCCAATTTTCGCTTAAATTGCCGGTGAGCACGAGCGGTTCGGGGGGCTTGAACTGGTCCATGCTTAGCTGTTAGCTTTCTCCGAGATTCAACAGGCACGAACTGCTAGCTACTTACTTAGTCATTATAACGCGGGTAAAACTTTCCTTTTCTCAACCACAGGGTTACAGCTTAGTGCAGCATTCGCTCGTGGATGAAGAAAAATCCCTTTCTGACACGATGTTGTACTTTTTGTAAGGAATAAAAGTACTCGTAGGCTGATTTGTGTTGATCACCTTGCATGTAACCTTGCATGTTTAATAACCACGGCGCCAAGACACAGATATCTCGATCACACATCACTCATAAGGTTGCCAGGTACAAACGTAATCCCTGATTAACAGACCATTTCTACAATATACTACAATTCCAGCCAGTGCCTTGGTGACACATTTCCTGTAGTATTCTCTTCCCAGTGAGAACATATGGCGCTAGGAAGCCAACAGGGTCATATATGGAAGCAACAGTAGACAATATGCCTCTTAGTCAGTGTGTTTCCATGATGGTATCAATTCAAATTTTGCTTTAGTCGGACGATGCTATCTTTTAGGGCAACTGCCCTAATATACATGGCAGTGAATAAATCAAATCATTGGCCGAAAGTATGTCATATCCGATACGATAGGTGGCGCTGTTTTCATTACAACTAGTGGCAATACAGCCATCTCCACTTGACCTCTTCACTCTTCATAATGGAGAGAACCCCGCTAACTTTGGTGGTTGTTGGGGAGCTAGCGGAAAGAAAACAGGGAACTAGCAGCAGCGCTAGCTGGCTACAGTAGGGAGCTAGCGGAGACGCCCACTGAAGGTAGTATCGGCTTGTAACCCGACTTTTACGCTTGGCTCCCGGCAGTAACAACTTATCGTCTCTTTCGACTTCCGGGTCACGACCTGGGAGGAAGGGAGGAAGGCAGCGGGATCTCAAGCATGCGCAAAGTCACAAAATCCAGTTCCTAATCCAATTCACCGTTTACATGCCGCAATGTCCGAATTATCAACCGAGTCAGATTGAGTTATCCAGGGGTGTTAATCGGATCGTAGTCGGACCGCAATTATTCGAACAAAGGTGTTTACATGAAACGGATGATTCTATTTCAGTCCGATTAAGCCAGTATTCCAGTGCATGTAAACCACTTTGGTTGTTCTTTCAAGGTGTTGTTGAACCGGAAGCTATCTACCTTTATGCTCCAGTGTATCCCTAATGCTCGCTCAAGTGGCATATCCTTGAAGGTCAGATCTTTGGTCTTAGCCTCTATTGCACACTCTGATGAGGGGATGCTCTGTCGAACAGCATGGTTGTTTGATACAAATTTGTGAAGACGGAGACCCCCTTCGGCACATAACTCTTGCCTCATGAGCCAACTGAATGGCCCTTTCTACAGTATCTGTACTTGTGACTCCATCATCCACATAAAAGTGTCTTGCAACAAACTAGTATCCTATTGGATGTGATTGACTGTTTTCTTTAGCTAAGTATTTAGCCTATAGTTTGCACAGCGAGGGGATGACACTGCACCGAAAAGATTAACCTTTATTCGATGTTCCTGAGGTTGTGTGCTTGTATCTCTGTCTTTCCACCACAGGAAGCGCACTAGTCACGGTCATCCTCCTGTACATGGAACTGATGAAATATCAAACATGAGTGCAAGCAGATCCTGTCTGAACCGTATGAGGACAAATGTTAGATTGTTCATCATATCTGGCGCTGGTAGAAGGTGTTCAGTTAGGTTTGTGTTATTGTACCTTGCAAAACAGTCGAACACAACACACAGTTTTTTAGGCTTTTTCAGGTGGTAGATGCTATGACGGGGAATGTACCATTGTTCCACGGTAGTTCCAACTTTGTTTACTTCTTCTTGTTTACACCTCTCTCCATGACTTCTTTTATGTATGCTGTGTAGTCTTTCTTATATTTCTCGTCTCTATAGAACCTCCATCATAAATGATTGAGCCTGATTTCAGCAAGTTTTTTGTTATCAGATAGGTGTGGTCGGTGCTTGAAGGGCAGGGGCATCTCATAATGATCCTATTTGTTTTCCCGTATGCCTTCTTTGAGTTTGTCTAGAAAAACGAGATCCTCTTGTGAGACAGTCCTTTCATCTCCTTTGGTGTCCTTGAAGTCTGATTCCATGGCGCTCATCATATCCATCGGTGTGATGATAGGGAGTTCCTTTATAGCAGAGGCGGTCCGTGCTGTTGGCCAGGAGACCAGCTGTGATCGCGACAAAAAAAAAGTGTCACACCGACACACTCATACAGTCCGCTCCGCCACACGGCTCCACCACATGCATATGGGGCGAGGTGACTGACCCGCGGACCTGCGAGGTGCACCGGCAGCAACCTCTCTCCGTGCCATTGAGCGGCCCCGGGTAGAAGCACCAGCAGCCCCAGGTGCAGCAGTAACAATGGCACTGTGGTTAGTTTATGATTAAATAAGACTGCTAATGTTAATAAAAAAAAACCAGTAACATAATCAGCATTTCACTCACCAGACGCACATAAACCTCCGAGAGGCAGGGGTCATCAGTAAATCCTGAGTGTCACACCCACACGATTCACAGGTATGTAGTCCTTTGTGTTTCAAAAGGGAAGGTTGATGTGAACACATGAGTTGTACCCTCTTACACAGAGTCCAGACACTCTTTCACTCTTCACAGTGATGTTCACTCCCAGCATAGTGGTGAGTTTTAGTTTCACAGAGTAGGAGTCTGCTTGAAATTCATTGCTTACCTCCTTGATAATGAAGGTACTGTCAATTTGAGTGTCTAGTAATGCGTCCACCAAGTGGCAGAACTCTCATAAACTATACTAATACTGTTATTTACAACTCCAACATATTATTTCCAAAGAAGTGAAAGGCCACTCAATGGATCTCCCCTGATTCTGTGCAGATGCTAATTTCCACCCCTGTTTTATACAATAACCATAATGGACCTTCTTCGCGTTCACAATCCGTTGGAATTATGTTGATTGTGTGAATATGCAAGGAGTTACAGTCAAATTAGCTTTGCACACAGTTTGCATGTTACTTTCTGTTGCCGGCGACAAGCTCCGTAATAAAAGGGTTAAATTGGCTAATTCTTGACAAACCGACCACAGATTTGCTGCTTAAACAACTAACTTCTCACCTGAAAACATCCTAAAATGACATTGTGTGACTCAACAACAGTAGTATTCAGAGAATGTCAACTTTCAGTTGTTAGTTTTCTCATCAAGTACAGGGAAGATTGCATATTGAGAAACGGCCACTGTAGACATTTCAACGCTGATTGGCCAAGACTCGACACGTCACATCAAAGATGTTATATTGTGAAGATCACAACATCATTTTTTCGCCGTGTCTCACAGTTCTATCTTAGAAACACTGGCGCGGTCGTGCGGCTCCAAAAAGGAGAACAAATAGCGTCCGGCTTGACGCCGGACAGGGCATTGAAAATCCAGACTGTCTGGGCTAAATCTGGACGTCTGGTCACCCTACACGCTCTCTTCTCCATGAAGGAATGTTTGGTTCTAAAATGACTGAATGAATGTTTGTAATATAGTAAATACATGAAATACCGCCACCTACTGGTATAAAGGCAGACCCTTTACTCTGGTCTCATACAGGCTCTGCTCTTAGTTAGCAACAGTAGAGACTACAAGCAGTTTAATATGCATATAGGTCCGTGTACGTTTTGTTCGTTTGTTTTATCGTTCACTCCAAAATACGGAAAAACGGCCGTTTCTTCGTTTTCCGTTTCAAACCAAAAATGGGAAAACGGAAAACTACTTCCGTTTTCTCGTTTTTGGCGTCTGAAACCAAAAACGAGAAAAGAGAGACGATTATTTTCATGTCAAAATAAAAGCCAGTAATATGTATTATTATTTACGGTCTTTTAATTCTCATTTACAGTCTTATATGATGCAAACACATCGCAGAGTAACGTTAGAAGAAGATTAATTATTAAATATGAATAAATACACCCGGTTAAGTTAGCAACAGTAGAGACCACAGGCAGTTTAATATGCATGTATATAAATATGTACACAGCAAGAATCAACTGTTCAATTAATCGCTGCATTTTTTTTAATGCAACACAGTTCGTAATATAGTTTAATCAAGTAATTTGTGTGTGTAAAGTTGATCATATTATTTTTTTTATCGTATTGTGCTGTTTCTTGAGTGAACACATAGCAGAGTCTGTATGAGACCTGAGTAAAGGTCTATCGTTCTACCAGTAGGTGGCGCTATTTCATGTATTTACTTGTTATATGCGATCTTCTCTGTAGCTACTTGATGAGAAAACTCAACTGAAAGTTGTTCTCTGAATACTACTGTTGTTGAGTCACACAGTGTCATTTTAGGACTTTTTCAGGCGGAAAGTTAATTGTTTAAGCAGCAAATCTGTGGTCGGTTTGTCAAGAATCAGCCAATTTAACCTTTTTAATACGGAGCTTGTCGCCAGCGACATAAAGTCAAACGCAAACTGGACGCAAAGCTAATTTGACCGTAACTCCTTATTTACTTACGCCATCGACGTAAATCCAACTGATTCTGAACGCTAAGAATGTCCATTACGGTAATGGTGAAAAAAAACAGCAGCAAACATGTCTGTGGGGGAGGGGTGGAAGTGAGCAGCTGTAGAGAATCAGAGGAGACACTTTGACTGGCGTTTCACTTCTTTGGAAATAATATGTTGGCATTGTAAATAATAGTATTATAGTTTATGAGAGTTCTACCACTTGCTGGCCCACCTAAACCCCTTAATAAAGGCCACTTTCATGTCCCCACAAACACACAGAAAGACAGTTGAAATGGACAGAAAGAAAGTCATTCTGGGAGGAATCAGTGTGCCTTTCTGGATGTGTGAGGAGTACAATAATGGGTCCTGTCTTCAGCTGGATGAAAACTGCTTCACGGAGATAAACAAATCTTAAAACGTTTGGACATGAACACATATGAAAGCCTATATAACATGGACACTCAATGTTTTGGGGAAACAAAACTGTTTGAGAAGATGTAAAATAGGTTAAATTTCATTCCGGTAATCTCAAAAGCTTCGCTCATGTTCATTTTCAATTGTTTAGAAGAGAAATATTTTGGAAAGTCAACTACGTTTATTCTTATTAAACACGCATATAATTTACCTACCTGGTTGATTAATTTATTACAAGTAAAAATCCTGCATTGAATGGTACAGAAGAGGTCAAAGGGCCAAGGTGAGAAGATATATAGTGTTGGTCAAAGGCTTTGGTCCAAATGCCATTGAGATACAACAAGTTTGACAAAATCTTACAAGAGCACAAACGAGATGAATTGTCTCTCTGTACTTCTACCATGTTACCTGTCTTGTGACCCCTCAGAGTGACCTCTGGAGCTGTAGGGATGCAGACCATCATGCTGTTACTGTTACTGTCATCACCAACATATAACCTGATCTGTTTTGACTCTGCTGTCAGTGTCTCAGCACCTCTGACTAAATCACATCATCTTAACGTAGCACTTTGGTCTCCAGAAGGATTCAGCTATGTGTTGTGTGTGAACACTGTTTGAAGAGTTGACTATATGACTTATGTTATCAAACTGAAACATGGAGAGCACAGCTACTCTCACACTTCTAAGATGTCTCACATAGTTTATAGTAGTCAAATGATTCTTAGACGTTGTTGCCTGTTTTCAGCCGTATGTCTATATTTCTGCATGTACATTTAGATAAGTCATATTCATTGAATGTGTACACACCTAAAGCTGATTCTGATTATATAAATAATAATATATTAATTAAGGTAGTTTGCTGTTCCTGTGAAACTGAGCAACAAGGCCGTTGGGTTCCCCAGGTTACATGTCGGTTACTAAAACATTTACATCAGCCGGTTATATGACCTTGTTTAGCTCAGAGCAGCAGGTCATGACCGCAGAGCCACAGGTCATGACTTTGTTTAGCTGAGAACAGCAGGTCACAACCTCAGAGCAGGTCCTCACATTTTTATCTGAACCAATGACATCTGCACACTTCTAGATCAGCAAAGAAAGACAATCTTTGATATTTTTCTAATTCTGTATGTCAAACACAAGTTAAATACAGTACTCCCCTAAAAGCTGAAAAACCTTCAGAATTAGTGGTGGCTTTACGATTACATTCCTGTATTTGACTTGTATTGCTGTATCTCAATTCTTCTGATTCTTCTGTCCAGTGTTATTGGATGGGAAATTCGTTTTTATGAGACAGTGCCATGCTGGTTGGTCCAAAATGCAAAAGAGGTAATCTGTTGCATTGGTTCCCAACCCAAGTCCAGCCTGATGGTCTGCATCCCTACAGCTGTTAATTTCAACTGTCCTGTGTATTTGTGGGGACATGAAAGTGGCCTTTATTAAGGGGTTTAGGTGGGCCAGCAAGTGGCAGAACTCTCATAAACTATAACACCATTATTTACAATGCCATCATATTATTTCCAAAGAAGTGAAATGCCAGTCAAAGTGTCTCCCCTGATTCTCTACAGCTGCTCACTTCCACCCCTCCCCCACAGACAAGTTTGCCGCTGTTTTTTTTGTTTTTTTCACCATTACCGTAATAGACCTTCTTAGCATTCAGAATCAGTTGGATTTACGTCGATGGCGTAAGTAAATAAGGAGTTACGGTCAAATTAGCTTTGCATCCACCTACTGGTAGAACGGTAGACCTTTACTCAGGTCTCATACAGACTCTGCTCTGTGTTCACTCAAGAAACAGCACAATACGATAAAAAAAATAATATGATCAACTTTAAACACACAAATTACTTGATTAAACTATATTACGAACTGTGTTGCATTAAAAAAATGCAGCGATTAATTGAACAGTTGATTCTTGCTGTGTACATATATACCTGCATATTAAACTGCCTGTAGTCTCTACTGTTGCTAACTTAACCAGGTTTATTTATTCATATTTAATAATTAATCTTCTTCTAACATTACTCTGCGATGTGTTTGCATCATATAAGAATGTAAATGAGAATTAAAAGACCGTAAATGATAATACATATTACTGGCTTTTATTTTGACATGAAAATAATCGTCTCTCTTTTCTCGTTTTTGGTTTCAGACGCCAAAAACGAGAAAACGGAAGTAGTTTTCCGTTTTCCCCGTTTTTGGTTTGAAACGGAAAACGAAGAAACGGCCGTTTTTCCGTATTTTGGAGTGAACGATAAAACAAACGAACAAAACGTACACGGACCGTTTTGTTCGTTTGTTTTTCCGTTCATTCGAGAATACGGAAATACGGAAAAACGGCCGTTTCTTCGTTTTCCGTTTCAAACCAAAAACGGGAAAACGGAAAACTACTTCCGTTTTCTCGTTTTTGGCGTCTGAAACCAAAAACGAGAAAAGAGAGACGATTATTTTCATGTCAAAATAAAAGCCAGTAATATGTATTATTATTTACGGTCTTTTAATTCTCATTTACAGTCTTATATGATGCAAACACATCGCAGAGTAACGTTAGAAGAAGATTAATTATTAAATATGAATAAATACACCCGGTTAAGTTAGCAACAGTAGAGACTACAGGCAGTTTAATATGCATGTATATAAATATGTACACAGCAAGAATCAACTGTTCAATTAATCGCTGCATTTTTTTTAATGCAACACAGTTCGTAATATAGTTTAATCAAGTAATTTGTGTGTGTAAAGTTGATCATATTATTTTTTTTATCGTATTGTGCTGTTTCTTGAGTGAACACAGAGCAGAGCCTGTATGAGACCACAGTAAAGGTCTACCGTTCTACCAGTAGGTGGCGCTATTTCATGTATTTACTTGTTATATGCGATCTTCCCTGTACTTGATGAGAAAACTCTCTGAATACTACTGTTGTTGAGTCACACAATGTCATTTTAGGACTTTTTCAGGCGGGAAGTTAGTTGTTTAAGCAGCAAATCTGTAGTCGGTTTGTCAAGAATCAGCCGATTTAACCTTTTTAGTACGGAGCTTGTCGCCGGCGACAGAAAATAAAATGCAAAGTGGATGCAAAGCTAATGTGACCGTAACTCCTCATATACTTACGCCATCAACGTAAATCAAAATGATTCTGAATGCTAAGAATGTCCATTACGGTAAAGGTAAGAAGAAAAAAAACAGCGGCAAATGTGTCTGTGGGTGTGGAAGTGAGCAGCTGCAGAGAATCAACGGAGACACTTTGACTGGCATTTCACTTCTTTGGAAATAATATGATGGTATTGTAAACTAGAAATTGCATTTCCTGCTGAAAATGCGTTGGAATGCAAAAAAGCTGAAGCATAAAGCTGAAATATTTGAAAGAAATTGCTGAATATAGCTGAACATAGTGAAATATAGTTGAATAAAACTTATAAAAGCTAAAAAAAAAGAAAAGAAAAAAGGTAAATATATTTGAAAATAACAAAACAGCTGAATATATATGAAAATAGTGGAATATGTATGAACATATATAGAAAACTACCTCATGAAAAGTGTTGAAGCCCAAAAGCATTTAACTGAACTGCTGAAAATCCTTGTTGTTTAAATGTATAATTGGAAAAGTTGAAAGGAAAACTGCATCATCTAAATACTGCAAGAGATGAATTACAATCCAAAAAGGGAGAGATGTAGAGAGGTTGAAATAACCGTAGTAGAAATAATCATAGTTGAAGTAAGAGTAGAAGTAGTTGTAGTATTCGCTGAAGTAGTCGCAGTAGTAGCAATAGTCAAAATATTGGCAGCAGTAGTCAAAGTATTAGTAAGAGCATTAATTATTTAATAAAAAAATCCTTATTTGAGCTTTATGTTAAGATACAGTTAAATCCTGGGGCTTTTATTTTGAAGCGAGAGAGAGAGAGAGAGAGATTTGTGTTGTGTGTTGTGTGTGCATAAGTGTCTGTGTGTCTGTTAAACTGCCCTAATGAGAACACCTGTGGGTTGCTAGATCAAAGGTTGCCATAGTGATGACTTCAAAGGGACTGCCTTAGACAGACCTTAATGCTGGGGAACTCCTGTCAAACTTTTTTTTAAAAATTATACTTTAAAAGCCCTTTTGCTTCAATATCGCATACAGAGCATAAGGAAGACTTGATTTATAGATACTGTGACTGGTGAGTCTGTACGATAAAACATGTGTCTGTACGGGTGATTTACAAATCAGGTACGAGCTTCAGGGGAGACGTGGCTTTGGAGAGAGATTTAACATGGCAGCGGATGGCAGAGCGAGGTGGACTTGCTCTCACATTCAGTCCGATTTCAAGACGTCTGAATCTGTTTGATTCCTATCGACCGCACATTATGACAGAAGACAAGATTTCCAACGTTTTGAGCTATAAATTATGCCCAATGAGTACACGGTACGGAGTTAACGGCAAATTTAAAAAAAAGAAATTCTACAAGATCTGACTTCTCTGTGCACTCTGAGTATGACATCACGCACTCTGAATTGCGCAATACACACTCATGTTAAAGAGCGAAAAGGCGGCAAAAAAACATAAAACTAAAACGCAGACAGTTTAAACCACATAAAATATTTAAAAAATTTGAAATTGTAGGCTGAAGGTTTTGTCAACATTTGAAAAGTTAAATGGTGTTATTAGCTAAATGTCTGCAGAAGCTGTAAGCTTTTAAAGTTGATTAAAGTTGAAGAAGATTTGAAGATTTTCCCCATTGGATCCCATTCATTTTAATTTCCATAAAAAGCTGAATAATTTAAAAAGTCAAATAGTTAAAGATATGAAAATATATAGCACACGTGTCCTTAAGCAGCTGAATATTTTAAAAGTTATTTTCAGCTATATTAATATATTCAGCTATTTTTACATATATTCAGCTATTCTTTCATTTTCAAATATATTTAGCTATATTTAGTTAATTTAAGCTATATTCCACTATGTTCAGCTATATTCAGCTATTTCTTTCAAATATTTCAGCTATAAGCTTCAGCTTTTTGCATTCCAACGCATTTTCAGCAGGAAATGCTCTTTCTAGTCTAAATACTGAACATAGTGAAATATAGTTGAATAAAGCTTAAAAAGCTTAAACAACTGAATATATTTTAAAATAACAATATATATATATATATATATATATATATATATATATATATATATATATATATATATATATATATATATATATGAAATATGCATCTATATAAAAAGCAGCAGACCAACACGGAGGAGTTCCTTAAAATCTTCTTTTGACATATTTTCTTATGAGTTAAACTAACTTCAGGCTGCATATTATATTAATTTATTAGCAACTGGGATTTATTTTTTTCATAACCTTATATAGTGCTGTCATTTTTCCCTTCTAAACCCAACATCCCTTTTTTACCTGTCTCGCGAAAATGAGAATTGTTTATTTAAAAAATAAAGCCGTACCATGTCCTCATCCACAAAACAGATTTAGTTCATTTAAATTGCTATAGTAACGTAACCTTTGTGATAAGATACTTGTGGATTAACAATTAAAAAAAAGATCGTTGAGTTCGAAAAATTCCTTAAACTAAGTGATTCTAATGTTGCATTCACAAGTCCCCCTTACTAGTAGCAGAAATAAATGCTTACAACAAATAGGAATTTATTTTTTTAATTCACATTCAGCTCAGCCATGGATCAATCTAGACAAAGCTCACAGTTCTAAATTTTAGTTTGTCTGCAACAAATGTACATCCACTCCCATAAAAATCTATGGCTACAGCCATGGAAACTATTCTGACAAACAAAGCTAGAGGTGAGGGTTTGTTGGAACTGACTTTTAGCAGACTGTTAACACAGATGAACAGGGAAAAGGCAACATAAGAAAGGTTTATTTCAAAGTGCTGCTGTTCACTTCTGGGTAACTTCGTCCAACTTGGGCTCTGAAAAATAGAAAGTAGATATTCAGTCAGTGCGAGTTTGATTGTATACTTACGTTTCTATTTTACAAGTCCCTAATGCTACTTTAGCTGGTCTTAGAGTCACAGAGTACTCTGATAGAACATTTCCTGAAACTTCAACACAGTTTATCAGTAAAAACAGCACCACATTTAAAGCAAAATGGTCTTCCCCCTGGGAACAGGAAGTACATTTACTTGCAATCTACCCATAAACTAGGAATATGTCTCCTGTACCAGAGGGAATTTGAATATTGCATTTGTCACACTACAGATTTGTACATAAATCCTTAATAACTTAGGAGCAGTGTGCCAGGAATCCAACTGCCTACCTTACGGTCGCAGGACAATCACTCTCCCCATGAGCCACAGCTACCTTATGGTCCCATGGCGGTGTAATAAGAACCATGAATATCTACCATAAATTCGGCGAAATTAAGAGACAGCCCAGCTTACTATCCTTGAGGAGCCTTTAGACATTGCCACGACTACAATCATGTCAGTTTATTGCATGTCACACTGTGCAATATGGGTCAAATAAACTCCTGGTGGCAGTCCGTGTCTGACTGTGCGGTATCAATGTGAGGTATGTCCGATTGCTACGTTCAGGGGTTAACAGCTGGAACTTACCGCAGTTAACAATTGGAGTACTGCGTTCACAAGTTGCCATGGTTGACTCACCTGTGAATCTGAACTCTGGGAAAGATGCTAGGTCTCCACCACCATAAAGTCTCTGGAGCTTTGCTACCTCCTCTGCCAAGGCCTTTTCATACTCTGTCCCTGCATCCACTAGCCCCCCAGTAGCCCTACAGGAGGACAAAAGTTATTATTGTTATCCACAAAGCAGTAGATGCAGAATCAGGATTTATTTATTATGATACTATAATAATCCCAGTTTGATCCACGGCTCCACGAGCCCATGTGTCTTTGGGCAAGACACTTGCTCCTGTAGTCGTTCTACGGTGTATGAATGAACGAAGGGAGTAAGTGTATTTAAGTTTTATGCCGAGTTCACACCAAAAGCGGTGGAATTTTTTTTCACACTGAGTAGATTGCATGCTAAAAGTAGATTACATGCAAAGAGTAGATTACATGCAAAGTCAATGCACAGATGTGAATGGTTACAAACAACGCAAATTTCTGAGTTGCAAAAGCCAATCAGTGTTGAGAAGTTCCGCCCAAGATCAAAGCCGTCCTGCCATTGCTGAATCAAACTGCTGTTGGTCCGCCTGAAATAGCGCCGGAAGCGGCCGTCATTCAGACTGTTCCTGGAGGAGTCGGAGCTGTGTGCAGCTACGGATATTATTATGAACCCAGACACGACAGAGACTGATGTTAAGACACTTGTCGGACTTTCATAACAAGCATAAAGCAGAACGAGTGGTTATATTGTGGATGGCTGAAATGGTAACTGTTTTTATGGGGATAAGCCACAAAGATAAAGCCACGCCCACCTTTTCGGAACAAATTAAGCTAATAAACCACATACTCGCAACGCTTTTGGTATGAATGCAGCATTATGAGTATTTATTCAATTTCTGAGTTTTAGATTTACTAGGAGGCAGGTCTTTTTGCAGGTAACAACTCTTGTGGGGTGGCTGTAGCTCGATGTGGCATGGGCCCGATGAAGGGATTGAGAAGGTGCGCGAGGTCAACTAAGGGGAGACAACGAGGGCTGCAACAACGAATCAATAAAAATTGATAATTGAAAAAGTTGGCAACAAATTTCATTATCGATTCATTGCTTCGCGCAATTATTACGCCACTCAATAAGTCAGAGATGTTTTGAGTATAAAAGTTGAGTTGAGCGCAGAAGACAGAATGTCCAGGAGGTTCAGGTGCAGCCTGTTGTATCCTCTCGTATGTCACTATGTCGTCGCATTGCTTGCTACAATAACGTAGCGGCTAGGCTAACCGTTGTCGTTAGCTCGCTAGCTAGTCATTCATTCCCCATGTTTGAGCTGCGCTGTTGGATTAGATATCGTCTTACTGAAACCATGTTTCTTCGTTTTAAAATACCGCTGGGGCTTCAAGAGAAGCAATGTGTAAATATTTCCTCTGAGGTGCAGAACGCCGACTGGTATGATGTGGCTTTATGACATGCAGAGGAAGTGCTGCTGAGATTTAGGCCCAATCCAAATATTCACCCTAAACCCTCAGGGACTCACTGACGTCAACTGCTAAATGGTTGAGTTTGAGAGTCTGTGAGGGCTTGAGCTGGTGTGAATATGAATGGGACAGTACTTTGCTGCAACATCACGTGACTACATTAAAGATATTGTGTACAATTATGTATTCATTTTATTCACTGGTTCAAACGTCTTCTTCATAAAATGAGAAGTCATTTTATATTATTTATTCACTCGTTTGTCAAAATAAAATGTGTGATGAATACAGAATATATATATATATACTGTTTGCATTCCTCTAATTCATGTGTTTTTATGTTTCATAATGTTGTAATGGTATTTTAATCAGGCTAAATGCTCAGGTGCCTCTTTGTTTACCATTTTTTACGTCTCCATTCTTCCATTGGGAACTGCGTGTTAAACCTCACGTTGCAATGCATTGTGGGTAATTCCCTTAGGCAAAGTCAGCATCTAATGTTGACTTAAGGAAAGGGTTCATAAAGGGTTCAAAATGTCCGCCACGCAGCCCTTAGGCACTCCACGATATAACACTGGGACACCCCTAAACCCTGAAGGACTTTGCGGGAGCGCGCCACAAAGTCCGTGAGTCCATAAGGGTGGAGATTGGGATTGGGCCTTAGGGTTCAATATCTAATTAATAACGTTTGTTTAGGTAAAGTGCAGTCCGAAAGTTATCCGTTGTGCATCTGTGAGTGTAAAAGTCTGACGTTCAAACAAATCCTGTTAAGTTTTCTGCTTTGTATTTATATATATATATATATATATATATATATATATATATATATATATATATATATATATATATATATATATATATATATATATATATATATATATATATATATAAATAATTTTTTTATTGTGAAGATTGTTTGCACTGTGAATTTGCACTGTCAGTTCTGTTTTTGTAATAAAGGTTGCAAATTAATGCTTTGAGAAAAAAAAGGTTTAATCCGATTAATAGATAAATTGAAATAATAATGAACCGATTATCAAAATAAAGCGTTACTTGCAGGGCTAGAGACAACCTTAAGGAAGGAAATCCTGTCAAATTTATCACATCAATCTTTTAAAAAAAATGCAACATTAACCATTAAAATACCCTGATCCTGTCTCCTCACAGATACCTCTGGGCCCTCAGAATAAGCCCGGCCCACCAACAAGACATGGTGGAACTGACCAGTCAGTTCAAGGACGTGTTTTCTGACTTACATGGACGCACCAGTGTGATTCGACATGACATAATCACCGCATCCCAGGGGCAAAAAGGATGCCTACTCAGACAATGTGATCGTACACAGTTCCGACTGGACCTCCCATGTAGGCCACCTGAGAGCTGTCTTGGGAAGTCCACGGCAAGCTGGCTTGACCGCCTCTTTTAGACCACGGTGGCACTTTTTGGGATTGGCAGAGTACCTGGGCTACACTATTTGGAGAGGCAGTGTAAGACCCCCAACTCCAGAAGGTGAAAGCCATCACCACCTGGGGTCGCAGCAATGAAACCACCTGGTCTAGCAGCAGTATACATTATCTAAATATACTGCTCACCATAGAGTAATTTATTGGGTGCATTAGAGAGTAAAAAATGAGTAAACAAGGGACTGATTTCACACAGATGGCTTAAACAATGTTTAAGGTCACAGAACTCAATATGAAAAAGGACCGTCTACTGCTTCATCACTTTAAAGTTAAAAAGGAGGCTCACTCCATGGTATAACCCTCAGAGCTGCAAATTAAAGCAAACCTTGCTAAAAGCTTGAACGCATATGGCGTTCCAACAATTTAGAAGAAACTGGGTTAGTTTGGAGGGATAGTCTGAGAACATAGAAGGCCACCGTAATGCCAGAGGAGCCTATTACGCATCAATATTAGAGAAAAACAAGAACAACCCAAGATTTCTTTTTAGCACTGTGGCCAGGCTGACAGAGTCACAGCTTTGTGGAGCTGTGTATTCCTACAAACCTCAGTAGTAGCTGCAGCTTTGTGGAGGCGTGTATTCCAATAGACAGCAGTAATAGCAGCAGCTCTGTGGAAGCTTGTATTACTATAGACCTCAGAAGTAGTAGCTCTGTCAAGCAGTGTATTACTATATTTCAAAGTAGCTGGAATTAAACATCTTCTTAAGAAGCCCACTCTAGATCCAGAAGTGTTGGCTAACTCCAGACCGATCTCTAACCTTCCCTTCCTCTCCAAGATCTTTGAGAAAGTCGTCGCTAATCAGTTGTGTGACTTTCTGCATAACACTAGTTTACTTGGGGACTTTCAGTCAGCCATTATGTTTTGGATGGTAATTGAAGAGGTCAGTTTTAGATGAATAATACACACGGCCCTGGTCAGCAGGGTGAGCAGCAAAAGGGCCTCGACTCATCCTGCGATTAATTTTACACAAATGACCCACTTACTGTTCATCATCCCAATTATAACGTCACAACTTCCTAAAGATATCGATAATTTGAGACATTTAAATCAAAAAATGATATTATTGACCTAAAAAAGGTGCGACTTTGAACGCTCAGTTTCCTACGCAGATTCCACAGCTGTGATTTGATCAGCAGAACTTAAAATCTGAAGCAAATTTCATTTATTACTTTTCCCAAATACGAAACATATACCGTCATCTGAATCACCTGTGTGGGGGAAACCTTAAGCCAACTTCTATTGCAACTAACGATTATTTTAATAATTAATTAAATCGGTTGATTATTTTTTCAATTTAATCGGATAAATAAATAAAATTTAATGCATTAATTTGCAACCTTTTATTAGAAAAGCATTCTCTCACACACACACACACACACACACACACACACACACACACACACACACACACACACACACACACACACCTAAACAAAGGTTATTATTTAATCGACTTTTTTATTTATTTTAATGCTTTTGACATGAAAAAGTGGATTGGCTTGCTTTATGCAAATGTTTTCTTTTATTGAAAAACAACTGCTGAACAGGGCCCTATTCCACGTACGTGGTTTACTGATATAGCTGGATAACTTCCAGGATAAGATGACGTAGATCTGGATTTTCGGTTCTACGAAGCCAGTTTAGATCAGTCACCATAGCAACACATCGAAATCGCCTAACCTGGTCGGGAGCAGGTTTAGTGAAAGTTCACTGGATAAGTTGGCCACTCCCACCGGACAAAACACAGCTCCCTTCCTCCCTTGATTAAGGAGCGATATTAGTTTTATAGGGAGAGAGTTCTTCCAGATCGCCAAGATCCGTTCTCACATCATGATGATGTCATATGAGCGCTATCGATTCTGCCGACAAGGACTCATTAAGGATGACTGTGTAAAAAAAATAAAAAATAAAAAAAAAGAGCGCAAGGCACAGCTCACTTTTTTGCGAGTGGTACATGTTTGTGTCCGCGATGCAGGGAACATTGTGAAAGCCGCTGCATGCTGCTCATAACATTTATTTAGCGCTTGAGAAACTTATGGATGTGTTGAAAGCACTCATACTTCTATGACAGTCATTGGTACACGATACAAATCATTACTGTAGAACACGATGAAGGTGGACTCAAGATAACAATCCTTATCCTTGCTTCAACTTATTGAATTTCTGATTATGAATAATACATACATACATACTGATCCGCCCATACAAATATTCAAACTCTGAGTTATATTGTAATCTAAACACACATAGGTTACATGAATATACACATATTTCATGATACATGTGCATACAGTACATATATCGTCATAAGTATATATTAATTTGTATAGTACTGCCAACAGGCACATTTAAATAAATATAATCTGAATGAGTTGGGTGATGAGGCACTTAAAATTAGCAAATACATTTTATTTTGTTTGACACATTTACTTGTCTGATATTTTGCACTGACTAGTGTTACGCGGCGTTACGCTGCATTCACAACAGGAAGTGTTGCGAATATTCGCTACGCTTGAATGTGAAAGCACCATTAGATTTTGTCATGATTATGGACTTAAATTCATCATATGTAGTCATGATCAACTTCTGCTGATCAGCAAAGAAAAGAGAGAAGAGCGGGCACGCACAGTTATCCTGTGAACTGACGTCTGGTTAGAATAAATGAGACCGTATGTGGGCGGATCCACCTTCGTGGAACCGACATATCCTGTAGTCAATCATTTCGTTAGGTTAAACTGGATAATAGGACTTTTGATCGGATTTGTTGAACCACATACGTGGAATAGGGCCCAGGGCGGTTCAAAATAAAATGATAAAGTGCACACTTCAGGTAAACAAGGGTTTACAAAATAAAATTATAAAGTGCACATTTCAGGTAAACAAGGGCTAGAGAGGTAGAGAGAGAGATTATTTTAATAACCTATTGTTTTATTATTATTATTGTGATCTGTATAAGTTGTATATTTCTATGTTTTTCTGATGTGTTTTGATGCTTTGGCAATGTTGTTGTTGCAACAGTCATGCAGAGAGAGTGAGAGAGATGAACATAGCAGTCAGGCTTCGTAGGTCCTGTTGTTGGATGCGATGTGTATTATATCAGCTAGATCCTCGTCTTCCACAATGTTAACAAGCCCTACACTCATTAGCACCCATTTAGCGATGGCTGCAGTAAGTTTGTTCTTCGTTTTGGTGTCCATGTGTTTCTGTCCGAAGTCATCCGTTCGTGTCTGGCTATGACGAGGGGGCGCAGAGTTAGCATCAACTGTGTGCTTGCCCATCGAGCTGTATTTCACAATGGATAGCTACGATGATAGCTCAGTTCACAATGACAAATGGCTCATACCACTTCGGTCTTGTCAAAGGAACCACCTGATAACTTTTTAAAAGTGATCTTTCCATTTATTAGCGTCTTATCATTCATTTTGCCATATCGCGCTCACCATTCATTCATTTCAAACCGTACCGTTAGCCTAGCTTCCAAGCGCAAACGGCATGCCTATTGTTTTGCTTCCGGATGAGCTACATCCGGTGTTGAAAAATTGAAATGCGTTAACGGCGTTAATAAAATTGACGGCGTTTAAATTCGTTTGTGTTAACGCCGTTAACACGCTAATATGACAGCACTATTAATTACATATCAAACCACAAATCCCAGCAACACTTCCTTTGCATATAATGAAGCCACATCATACCGAACTGTTGAACGCAGGTTGGCGTTCTGCACTTCATTAGGGGCGATATTTACACATTGCTTCTCTTGAAGTAGGGTGACCAGACGTCCTCTTTTTCCTGGACATGTCCTATTTTTGAGACCTAGAAAATGTGTCCGGCATGGATTTTGCGGAGTTGGACATTTGTGTTTCTCTGGGTCTTTCACAAACTAGTTATTACGCCCTTACAAGTTTTGGAAATGGTATCTCACCTTCTTGCACAAGCTCTGACTGTAGAGAGAACTGTCATTGGTTGACCGATCTCAGTGTTGCCAGATGCACAATAATTATCCTCCAATTACGACCATTTTAAGCCTTTGGTACGATACTTTGCATTTTCCAATCTGGCAACACTGAGCACCTTGCCACCTCCACTAGTTGCATAGTTTACAAAAGCACCTGACATCTGCAGCCATGCCGAAACGGTAATGTAAGTTTACAGACAAACTCCAAAAAAAATACCTATGTTTTACCTCTGCCGTGATGCTTTGGAAGCTGATTGCATGACATGCAGAGCAGGCACTTAACAGTTACGTGTCAGTGGCATTTGTATGCATACACATATATTCATAAGCAGCACGCTTTACACTACCACCACCACCACCACAAACCCCTCCTCCCCCACCCCTTCCAACCTCTCCGCGACAAAGCGCCCTATTTTTTACAAACTCAAATCTAGTCACCTTACTTGAAGCCCCCGCGTTATTTTAAAACAAAGACGTTATCTAACCCAAGAGCGCGGCTGAAACAAGGGGAATGAATGACTAGCTAGCGAGCTAACGACAATGGTTAGCCTAGCTGCTATTATTGTATATGGTATATAAGTTATTGTAGCAAGCAATGCGACCATACAGTGACAAGAGAGAGGGTACACCAGGCTGCACCAGGAACTTCTATCTGCTGCGCTTCGTGCTCAACTGAAGTTTTTTCTTCAATACTCAAACATCTCCACGACTTATTGACTGGCGTAATAATCACGCGACACAACGAATCTATATTAAAATTCCTTGCCAAGTTTTTTAATAATCGATTTTATCGATTTGTCGTTGCAGCCCAAATTCATGTTTTAGCAGTTGAACCTGTGCTTGCTTTCGAGCATGCAGCTAAAGTTTAAACCTCTGCTATGCACAGGTTAGCTGAACCCGTTAGTGCCTTGGAAAGTTGAGAGAAAGAGAAGGAAAAAAAGCTGCTTTGTGAGGTTAGTGAGACTTACTGGCTTTTTGTAGAGTACTCGCGTATGGAGTCCAAGAAGATCTTTTGGATTGGATCCATTTGAGCTGAGCGTCACAGGAAGAAAAATAAATTAAAACACATTTCACAAAAAATACTCCTAAACTAACTTCATGCGTCTGGATATCAATCCATTTGGCTCAAACAAATAAATATAACAACCAATCAGATCTGAACTGTAACCCTCATGCAAATAACAACTGTGAGTGGTAGACAGAGCAGCCAAAAACGGAGGTCAGATCGGAAAGAAGGTGTACGAGTCAGTTGACAGGTAAAAAAGGTTGTGATGGGCCATGCACTGTAACAAATTACCAGAACTGCTGAAAGGTAAAGGATACCAACAATTCAACAAACTCTAAACAGTTAACTCGAAGAATGTACAAATCTTCAAGTTTGGCTCCACAAACGGCAACCATTTCCACATCATCCATTAACAAAATACAAACAATAAGACCACACAAGGAGGGAGAGATCACATATTCATTTTAACATGCAACTCCTAAATAAGTGTGATCTGTGTAAGGGACAAAAGGGAAGGAGAGAAGTTTGAGGGAAAAAAAATTAAATATAGTGACCGCTTGCAACCTTCTCACTCACTTCTGGAAACATTGTCTTTAACTTTATGTAACAATCACCCATACAAAATACAAGCAGAACAGTTCCGTAAAACCACAACAACATATGTGAGAGATGTGCTGAAAATAATTTTCTATCAAGCTGTAAGATATTTTGAATTAAGACTGGGAATGAAAGTGGGGATCTTAAAACTACATAAAACATCTTTATGAGTAAATTGGGAGGAGCAGATCAGCGTTACTTATGCAGGAAGGTTAAAAGATGTTATTGACAACAAAAGGAATGACTTTACTAAGCAGGCAGATGTCAGTAACTGAAAAAGAGTCTACTGAAACGAACCATGACAACAAGCCGGAGGCAAAAATGCTGTGCAGTTAAGACATGCATCATGTGCGAGATGGCTAAAGCAGCACAAACGCATGATACAATGAGTTGAACTAAAGCTAATTAAAGGTGACCCAGCCATGTGGGGCAGGAGTGTACTGTGGCATGAAGAAGGGAACACATTGTTTAAAGTTATGAGCTAGAATGGATCACTGAGCAACACTGAGGTACTATAAGGAACAACCTGTGCCGGGACAGAAGTAGTGAGTTTGTTATGTCAGGTATCTTTACAGTTTATCTTTACGCTTATCACAAACCACTACTGCATATTCATAGAAATGATGATGAAAATGGCTGCTTGTAGAGTCCACAGGAAAAAAAGGATTGTAGGGGAGAGGGTGGTTGTTGTGTGTACCCTCAAACGGCTCAACGGGCTCAGCTGGGACGTCTGCCTGCAGCTCATCTCCTGCAGCTTCAGCTACCACTGGAGCAGGGTCCGCCAGCTCCTCGGTGCTCTCCACAGGGGCAGAAACTTCAGCAACAGGCTCTGCAGCAGCTTCAGCTTCTACTGCAGCAGGAGCAGCGTCGACAGGAACTTCAGCAGCAAGTTCAACAAGAGGTTCTGCTCGAGCCACTTCTGCAGCACCTTCAGCTTCTACTGCAGCAGGAGCAGCGTCAACAGGAATTTCAGCAGCAGGTTCGACAAGAGGTTCTGCTGGAGCCGCTTCTGCAGCAGTTTCAACCAGAGCTTCACTAACTCGGGCTGGAGTGGCAGCTTCGGCAATAGCTGCAACAGATTCAACCACTGGTGCAGCTTCGGCAACAGCCTCAACAATTGGTGCAGCTTCGGCAGCAGCTTCGGCAACAGCCTCAACAATTGATGTAGCGTCGGCTGCAGCTTCGGCAACCGCCTCAACAATGTGTGCAGCTTCAGGAACAGCCCCAACAATGGGTGCAGCTTCGGCAATCGCCTCAACAATGGGTGCAGCGTCAGCAACAGCTTCGGCAACCGCCTCAACAATGGGTGCAGCTTTGGCAACCGCCTCAACAATGGGTACAGCTTCGGCAACAGCTTCGGCAACCGCCTCAACAATGGGTGCAGCTTCGGCAACCGCCTCAACAATGGGTGCAGCTTCAACAAAGGATTTGGCAGTTTCAGAGACTTCGACAGCGGGAGGTGCTTCAACAATTGGGGCTGTAGCTTCTACCGCAGGGATAGTTGCCACAGTCTCGGGTGCGGACTCTGCGATTGGTCTAGCTGCAGCTTCTGCAGCAGCAGCTGCTGCTGCTCCTTTCTTGGGAAACTCATATGACTTGTGCTGGATCAGTTTCTCTACATCAAAGTATGTTTTAGCCTGGTCTTTGTCTAGGACAAAGGAGGAGGGCAAACAGACAATATGCATTATTTTTTTTAACATATATGGTTGAATGACAAAATGCCCAATATAAACCCACATTTAACAAAATGCCAACATTCTAGACAATTCAAAAAAACCCAAAGATGTACTGGAAGGTGGTATCAATTACCAGTTTACAGGAAAATAAAGGAATACTGTATCACGAGCCTTTGATTAGGGGAAACAGAAAATGTATTATAGAAAAACTTTAACAAAGCTGTTGACAGAAAGGAACAACTGTAACCTCGACTATAGCAGCTTTCTATTGAGATAAAAAGGATAACAATATAATCAAAAGGACCTACCATGAAATTAGTGTTATAAGGTTGCATCTACAATGTAAAAATAAAAAAAGTCTTATTTAATCGTAAACAAGCTGCGTCGGGTTAGGGTTTAAAAGCCGCTGTTGCTACTGCCTGCATCCCCGCTACCAGAGTCGGGTGTCGAGCTGGTCCTCCTACCCTCTGTGGAGAGCTAGCATTGACAACACTGTTGTTTACTTGAGCTTAAACAGTGCAGCCACAAATTCTTGTGGCACCTGCAGCTAGCACTCGCTAGCTAACAGGGGACTTAAGTTGAGAATGAGCCTATGCACGCCTAGCTCAGCTGGACCCTGAATGCAGCCAATTGGGAAAATTGTCTGCCAGAAACATAAACGTAAACATAAAACGTTTTGTTGTTTTTGAACGTCTTTGTCATCAGTGTTGCGTCTGAACGTTTCAGCCCTATGCCAGGCAAGTGTGAGAGTGCCGAGTTGCGTCGAGGCTAAGAGCAGTATTAGAGACAGATAGAGATTTCAATTATAGCTCGCAACATATTAAAAAAAAAAAAACTAGTTCATTTTTTGGATTTGTGAACTTAGTTCAAAATTTTGAATTATGAACTGAACTAGTTCATGTAAAAAGTGAACTTTTACAACACTGTTTGTCATTACCCAGCATATTGATTACTTGGTAAACTGAAGCCATGTTCATTTTAATACCAAGTTTATTTGTATACAGTAGACTAACTTTTTACATCAGTGAGAGTAGGACGTATACACGTCCATACAAAAGTACACAATCCCCTTGATTATTTCGGGGTCAAGTGCGATTTTGGCAACTTGTCACATTACAGCAGGTTAAAAGTTGTATTATAAATGTGTGCATGCATGTCTGGTTAAGACAAGGTAATTACAGTTTAATTACCCCAAAATGTCCAGTTTATTAAGTTATGTTAATTCCTGTATATTCCCGTGAAAAGTTTCCAACTTTGAATATTCCTGGAATTTTGCTACCCAAGTAAGGACCATTGCTGTCAGACCAGTTTTTCATTGCGCCTCCTCGCGTGAATATTTCACTGTATGTCTCTGCAACAGCTGCTAAATTTAGAACCGTAAAAATCCACAAATTAGCTGCACCGATATTTAGATGAGAAAAAAAAACAGTAGCGGCTTATAACCCGAATTTTATGGTAATGCAACAATAGTGAGGAAGTCAAGTGATCTTCAAAAGCTGTGGAAGGAAAGCCAGCAGAGAAAAATTATGTATTGTGGTTAAAAGAATTTTAATTGTGTAATAATAAAAGAAAGTGGGATGAAAATGGGGAAATTGCTGAATCAGTTAAAATGGAGTCTATTACCATTATATTCTCACTGGTGTTAGTTAGAAGGGGTTCAAACTGCCCAGCAGTAGCGATGCACCGATCCACCTTTACAGTCCCTATAGAGCTACCTGGGCTTTGATACAGAGTATCAATAACATGCCAGTGCTTAATTAATATACTGTACGCCTCACTGTGTGGAAGCGACTTTGATAATTATTTATGTGCAGACTGGATTCTGTAGTTTAGACAAGATTAAAAAAAACAGCTATGTCCTGAGTGACCTTGCGTCTAACTGGATTGCAAAAAAAAAAAAAAACTCATTAAATACATTCATTAAAACAGAGACTCTCCAGAGATTGTTTTTTTGACAATAAAAATCAGTAATCCAATATCAATGTTGTCAACCTATAACCTGTAAAATGCATACAAATCTCCAATATATGCTGAATCCTGCAAATGCAGCTAATTGAAATAGCATCATTACACAAGTTGGCCACGTGTTGCAACAGCAGCAACTCTCTGAAACTTACCCGAACTGTTCTTTTTGGACGACTTCTTGGAACCTCCAGATTTTGTGCTAAGGGCTGCAGCTGCTCTGTTTAGGGTAATCCAGCTCTCGGCCTACGCACGCACGCACGCACACACACACACACACACACACACACACACACACACACACACACACACACACACACACACACACACACACACACACACACACACACACACACACACACACACACACACACACACACACACACACACACACACACACACACACACACACACACACACACACACACACACACACACACACACATGACTGGGCCAGGCTGGGTTTCTGGCTTTTCACATTTACCTGACTCGACAGCATGGCCTGTGTCGTTGAGCATACATTTAAAAGACAGTGCGAATGATCTACACTAAATGTTTGCAGAAGTACAAATAAGGAAATGTACATTCCTATTTTTTTTTATATTCCGTACTTCGGCCAATTCGCAACCTTCGACACTTGCTGTCCCCAAACTTGTGTTGAGAGACAGCTGGTGCGATTACTGTCCACGGGTGGGGGGGATGTGGCAGGCGTCCGCCAGATGTCAGGAGAGCTACGACTCAGCGGCAACTCCCTGCCTACTGCCGCCCGAGTCTGACTACTGGTGGCCATTATCTGACATGGCATGTCTTTTGCATAATTTATGAACATTTCCCCAGGACCGTGACAATGTTCCATCTTTTGACAGGTTGGGTTCTTCACTACACCTTTAAACGTTTTGTGAGTTTGAACAATGAAATTGTAATGAAGTCACAGCTCAGTGCGGAGCACGTAAATTAAAATTTTAAAAAAAATCCATTAATTTGTGTCAGAAATGGATTTCTGAGACAAATGAGATTCTTCCAAGGCAACATCCAGGAGCATTTTAAGAAGCACAATTCCCAGTGCGTCACTGACTCTTTACATTACCTTGACACAGCCCTGTCGTCCTATCCTCAGCAAGGAAGCCGCCATCTTTCCGTACAGCAGTGCCTGTACTGGACATCAAGTACACATGAATAAACACGAGCTTCACCAACACAAAAAGTTTCCAACGTGGAACTTTTGCAAGTTAAATCACAGAGCTGCAATAAAACTAACTACAAATACGGCTCTGAAGTGTGACCTTGTCTCGGGCTGCAGGAAAGAGAACTGCTGTTCTGAACTTAATGGGGACCACATGTGGCTGTTACCTTTAGATAAGTAAGAAGGGTGTGCGCTTCTTTCCAGCTGGTCTCGGCGGCAGCGGCGGCAGCAGCAGCAGCAGCAGCAGCAGCAGCAGCAGTAGTAGTAGCAGCAGCAGCAGCAGCAGCAGCAGCAGCGGGTCTCGGCAGAAATGGACGTGGCTCTGCCCTCTTTAAAACACGCTTTTATGGAGCTCACACACGAACGTGAGTTCCGCCCCCTCCCGTAGACGGCGTAATTACTTTGTATTTTTCTTTTGACACTATGGTGAATATTAGACTATGCTGTGGTTCTATAGTGCTCAGTGCAGGTGGCTGTGGTCTGCTGGTCAGTCACTTTAAATGTATAAATGTAGCATTTGGTGTGAATAGCGCCGATCAGGCAACGCTACGGACTCCTCTTCATGTATGTTACACTATGGAGGCTGCGCATATGTTGCATAAGAACCCGTCTACGCAGAGGGCGGCTCGTGTGTACATTCTGTACTTTTTCGAAGGGGCGTGAGTTGTGTGGTCTGTGACGGAATTAGCGCGCGACAAAATACTCTTCTCCTCGTGGGCTACCGTCGCACAATACACACACACACACACACACACACAACCATGACGGCCGTCGGTTTCTGTGGAGAGTGGTTTATGGTCGCCTGTGACAAGAAACTCGTTGCAACTCACAGCAAACAGGCCAGGTTTGAATCCCTCGTAACACATGTTTGTTCTCTTCACGCGTTGGTTCTTGCTTTTTCTTTGATAGGGTTTACCTGTGAGCCAGGTTTCCTTTACCGACCAGCACGGTTAGCTAGCAGTTACCTGTAACTTTGTTACGTTGCTCATTCTGGTCACATGACATCTAATTCGTCTGTCCGTCCGGGGAGAGGGGTCCTCATCTGCCCTCCCTCAGGTTTTTTCTCCGTTTTAAAGGGTTCTTACTATCTTTATTTGACTGTGGTCAACTCGGCAGACACTCTGATCTACGTAGTCAAATCAGCAGACACTGAAATGTCAATGCACTTGTATACTAGAATTCATGGTTAACATTCAAACGACTCAGAACGAGCGATGGTTTTTACAAAGCTTGCGGAAAGAAAAACGTGAAACAACATCTTCAAACAACAACAACATTTTCAAAATAAGATGACAAATAAAGTCCAGTTTTTGAAAATATGACAAATTGTATGCTAGCTTATATGGAAATTAGATCTATTTTTCTATTGACTTCCATTACAATGGCGATCAAACAATTCTACTGTGCCAATTAGGAGATATTTCAAACAAAGTCTTACATTTTTACGAAAAATCTGTCATTTCTTTCTATTTGATGCTCTGTAAATTCATTTTTACCAAGAGTTCCAGGGATTAACTGATGCAGCTGTATTCAGGATGTCTCTGACTTCTACTTTCAATGTAAAAGTCCTACATTTTTAGCGATAAACAAGCCATTTTTGAATGTTTAAGACTGTGAATATACTTTCCCCACAATTCGTAAGATCTTTAATTTGAAATATCTACCAATTGGTACATATTTAAATTGGATTGATTGCCAGTGTAATGAAAGTCAGGGACATCCTAAACACATCTGCATCTGTCATTTCCTGGAACTCGGGAAATGTTTATTTATGGGACCTCAAATAATCAGATATAAGATTTTTGAACATACAAAAGTAGGACTTTTATATTTTATAAACTCTTACTTGGTACAGTAAAATTGTTTGAATGTATGCATTTTACTTTGTAAAATATCTGAAGGTCAGATGTTTTACTAAATAAATAAAATTATTTTAATCACTCCACATCTTATTTTGATAACCGAATGTTGTGTCACGTGTATCTTTCCGCTAACTTTGTAAAAACCCTTGCTCATTATCTGGGTCTTTTGAATGTTTACCGTGAATGCAAGTATACAGGTGCATTGAATTTTCAGTGTCTGCTGATTTGACTACGGAGATCCAAGTATCTGCTGAGTTGACCGCAGTTTTATTAGGAGGAGTTTTTCCTGATCCGATGTGAGGTCCCGGAAAAGGGATGTTGTGTGTACAGATTGTAAAGCCCTGCGAGGCAAATTTTGTGTTTGTGATTTTGGGCTATGCAAAACGAACTGAATTGAAAATTGAATTGAGCTGGTAAGCGAGCATGGAGACATGTCTCGCTTCATTTCCAGGTTGTTTTTTTACGGCCGTTTTGGAAACGTGTGTGTGATGTTGTGGTTGCCTGTCACCATCTCGTTTGGTGCGGTGTTTATCTACAAAGGGATATGGTCATAGCAAGGGAGAGCCATTGTATCCTCAATACTTGAGACAAGGAATTAATACAAGGAAAATACCATTTTCCGTATTGTAAATGGAGAAACATGATCATTAGGTTTACAAACCAATTTTTATGTAGCTGTGCAAGAACCAGTCTCAATAGAATACAGTTTACAATAGGCACAACTATCCATTGAGATCATGAATCATCTGATTCAGTGGTGAAACAATAAATTGGTTGCATTTCATGTTTTCAATCAAATCTCAGACCATGGTTCTCTGCCGGAAACTGGTGGATTGCTCCCTGAAGGGGGGGACAACATGCCTGCCCCAAGCGAAGGAGTTCAAGTACCTCGGGGTCTTGTTCACGAGTGAGGGTAAGGTGGAGCGGGAGATCGACAGGCAGATCGGTGCGGCTGCAGCAGTAAAACAGGCGGTGTACTGGTCCGTCTTGGTGAGGAGGGAGCTGAGTCGGAAGGCGAAGCTCTCCATTTACTGGTCGGTCTGTGTTCCAACCCTCACCGATGGTCACGAACTCTGGGTCGTGACCAAAAAAACGAGGTCGCGGATACAAGCGGCCGAAATGAGCTTCCTCCATAGGGTGGCCGGGCTCAGCCTTAGAGATAGGGAAAGGAGCTCGGACATCAAAAGGGAGCTTGGAGTCGAGCCGCTACTCCTCCGTATCGAAAGGAGTCAGCTGAGGTGGTTCGGGCATCTAATCCGGATGCCTCCTGAACGCCTCCCATTAGAGGTTTTCCAGGCACGTCCAACTGGGAAGAGGCCCCGGGGAAGACCCAGGACACGCTGGAGGGATTATATCTCCAGGCTGTCCTGGGAACGTCTCGGGGTCCCCCAGAACGAGCTGGAAAATGTTGCGGGTGAGAGGGAAGCCTGGGTCGGTCTGCTGGGTGTGCTGCCACCGCGACCCGACCCCGGATAAGCGGTGGAAAATGGATGGATGGATGGATGGATGGATCTTTTAATCCGGCGCTTTACATTCTCTGACTGGTTCCAGCTTCTGAAACATGGGGATTTCCTGCCTTTCTATACATTTTCATATTTAAATTGAGCATCTTGAGAATACATTTTATTTCAAACTGTCACTTTCGACATTGTGACATCTTGATGGCCTTTTTTCCTATTGTCTTACTTTTTTGTGCACAAAATTATTAAACATCATTTTTGCAATCTGATCATAGCGTAAATAAATATGTTTTCAGCAATAATATTGTTGTGTGTGTATGTATGTGTGTATATATATTATACATACGCACGCACATGCTAGACCACAGACATATTATAGTCTGTGTTAAAAAAATAATAATTTAGGTTTGAATTTCCGACGATAAAGATAAAATAAAGTCACGATAGTACAGAGTAAAGAATATGAAAAGCCCCTCACAATTTCCTGAGCTCAAGATAAAGATGTCTAAGTGTCTTATTTTGCCTGACCAACAGTTCAAAGCCCAAAGATATACAGTTTACCGTATGAATTTTATGTTGTTTGACTAATTCATTAATTGTTTCACCTGTACTTCTGTGAGAAACAGCAAACTGAATTACAATATTGGTTTGGTTTGGTTACTTTATTGGTACCCGAGGATAAACTTGGTTTGCAGGAATACAAACAGTAGAAAAACAGTAGAAGAACAACAAGGCATGCATCTTGACATACATTTAACACAGACAACAAGACAAACATGATAAAAGTACTCGGAGCTCCAAGTCAGTGTTCTTATAATCACAATTTGTTCACCTGTGTCATGGCTGCTGGAACAAAGTTGGTTTTATATTGCTTTGTTCTGCACCGTGGTACAACATACCTCCATCTGGAGGGGAGAAGCTGAAACTCCGTGTGCAAGGGGGGTATTGGCCCATAATACTAGAAAGTATTTTATATAATAAATAGACACATCCTTTGTCTTTCCTCTGTGATATAAAATAAGAACACATAAGATAATCTTTTATTAGTACCTCAGTGAGGAAATTAAAGGATTACAGCAGTGTCTTTTACCACAGAGCTAAAACAGAATAATAACAATTGTTAATTTTGCAAATGATCCCAAAGGAGAGGCAGACTATAGGCCATATTCTCTGAGGTGAAAAGAAGGCTGCCCAAATTATCTCAACCCACCCCAAACAATTGTACTACCTTTTAATTGCGTTGAGCCGAAAACAGCCGAGTCAACACTTGGAACAGTAGTTAATTGGTAATGTACTTAATGGAAATATAATGTATCGGTTAACAATCTAAAGATGATGAAAACTGAAATGCAAATAGGTTTTATGTTACTTGGACAAAATAAATTTAAAATAAATAATAAAGTAAAGTTAGTTAATAAGTTGACCTCCAATACATGTTTGAATATATGAGACATTAATGAGCATTAATTCATAAACTGTAGATCTAAAATGGAATCCTAAATTCAAACCAGAATTTAATAACGTCACACTTTTCCCGAGGTCTTTTCAACTTTGACGTGCCGGACAATGCAGTAATGTATTGAACTTAATTTAGATTGATACCATTTATATTTGTTGATATATGCCAAACAACAAATTCAAGTACTATAAATTCATCAATTATATTCACTTATTCACATGTAATCTTTTTAATTTCTCTTCATGTTCTTATTCATTGTATTCATATTTTTTATTCATTTAGTTTGTTTTATTGTTCATTTATTTTCTGTTTTGTAATGTGATTGTGTTGTCCAATAAATATTTTATTAGGGATTTGATTTGTGTGTATATGATATTTTAAGTGACTGTAAACCATGACACAAACTCTGTATCAATGGAAAATTGGGTGTCGTCCTAATTTTGATCTCATGTTAAATCCTATAGCTCAAACTAATGACAATTACTCTTCACCATTCTTAAAATAATTAATGGTTTATGATTCATAATTAAATACAATTCTAAACTAAATCAACACAAACAGAACCTCACTTGGGATATACATTTTATTTTCCTGGCATTTAAAGATCCAGGTGAACTAAACTCTGATAAATGATATGAAACTGGCATTGTACAGGAACTCATCCGCATTTGTACTTTATTGCAGAGACTTGTTTGTGTTTGACTGCAGCACTGCTGAGAAGAAGACAAAAAATGGGAAGGATGATAACAGCAGGTAAGAACAAGTACATGACTCCTGGTTGTTAAGGAACTGGTACAGTCTATGGGTAATTATACCTTTTCTTTTTGACGCATTGACTCCTCTAAAAACAGGAATAGGAAGACTCGGCAAGAAGAGAAATGCATATAAAAAATAATTTTAAAAAATACATTAAAAAAAGTAATGGATTTAAAATGATTAGGTTTTAGTTTTTTTAGAATGACAACGATGAAAGATGAATAGATACTTGGAATATGAATTGTAACAGCTCTATCTTGTCTCCCCTGTCATCAGTGATGGCGGTGCCTCAGAGGAATCGGGAAGTGACAAAGTCCTTGCCTTCACCGTGTCGTCATCTGGAAAGCTAGTGGCGCTGACTGATGACAACAAGAGACTTGTCCTGTTTC
>NW_027175843.1:8477839-8480339 GCF_023055335.1 Clinocottus analis
ACAAACTTCTTATAGTAGGAGGCCAGGCCCAGGAAACTTTTCAGGTCCTCCACAGTGCTGGGGGTAGGCCAATCCTTCACAGTCTGCACTTTATCATCCATGGTGCCAACACCACCACCCCCAATCTTGTGCCCCAGAAATGTGGCCTCCTGTTGCATGAAGGAGCATTTCTGTGGGTGCAGCTTTAGACCTGCTGCTGCCACTCTTTCCAGCACCCGCCTCAGGGCCCTGAGAGCTGCCTGGAAGGAGTCACCATGCACCAGTATGTCGTCCAAGTACACAACACACTCCTGCCGGGGGATACCAGCGAGTATCCTGTCCATTAGTCTCTCGAATGTGGCAGGAGCATTGCAGAGGCCAAACGGGAGGACTTTAAACTGGCACAAGCCCCCATTAGTGATGAAGGCCGTTTTGGCCTGAGCTTCAGGGCTGAGGGGGACCTGCCAATACCCACTCCGCAGGTCCAAAGAGGAGTACCAGGCTGACCCTCCCATTGTGTCGAGAGCTTCGTCGATTTGTGGAAGGGGCTAGGAGTCCTTTTTTGTAACTTTGTGGAGGGGTCGGAAGTCCACACAGAAACGCCACGCCTCCTTCTGCTTTTTGGGGACCATGACGACCGGCGAGGCCCAGGGGCTGGTGGAAGGCTCGATGATTCCCGCTCGCTGCATCCCTTGTAGGGCTTTATCTGCCGCAGCCTGCCTGGCCAGTGGGAGGTGTCGAGGTCTCATCCTGATCGGCCGTGCATCACCTGTTTCGATGTTATACTGGATGAGATCTGTGCTGCCCCCATCGTCCGCTGATAAGGCCTTTGGGTCTCTTCAGTTGATCCAAAATGCTGCAGCTCATGTATTAACGAGGACTAGAAAGATAGATCCCATTACTCCTGTATTAGCTGCTCTCCACTGGTTTCCTGTAAGATTAAGCATGATATTTTAAATCCTGCTCCTCACCTATAAAGTCTAAACTGGTAATGCACCATTATATCTTAAGGAGCTTATAGTGCCATACTAACCCACTAGAGAGTTGTGTTTATTGAATGCCGGGTTACTTGTGGTTCTCAGAGTTTAAAAAAATAGGTTGGGGGCTAGAGCCTTCAGTTATCAAGCTCCTCTTCTGTGGAATAAGCTTCCTCTTTCAGTCCGGGGGGCAGACACGGTCACTTCATTTAAGAGTAGACTTAAGACTTTCCTCTTTATCAGCGCTTATAGTTGGTAGTAGGGCTGGCTCAGGTTAGCCCTGCTCCAAGCCCCTGATGCTGGTATAGGCCTAGACTGCTGGGGGGCATTTTAGGATACACTGAGCCTCTCCTCTTCTTCTTTCTCTCATCTCTCTTCACCTTTCCCCTCTTTTTCTCTCCTGGATAAATTATTTCTCTTTTTAATGCACATTACTAACTCTACTTCTTTCCGGGAGCCTCTGTGCTTCCTCGCCTCAAGTTTCCAAGGACCGTAGCTGTCTGGAGCTGGTCCTGCACCCCGCCATGGATCGTGGCTGTCTGGACCTGGCCCTGCCGACTGGATGATGGCGGAGTAAAACAGGATGAGTAGCTTCTGAGGCAGGTTAAACTTCCTGAGCTGGCGCAGGAAGTACAAACTCTGCTAGGCCTTTTTCCGGGTGGTGTTGATGTCAGAGGCACACTTCAGGTCCCGGGAGGTTGTGGATCCCAGAAACTTGAAGGTCTCTACCGCAAACCCAGTGTTGTTGTGTAAGGTGATGTGGGCCAGTGTTGGGGGGCTACTCCTGAAGTGTCATAGCCACAGTTTTGAGCTTGTTCAGCTTCAGGTGGTTCTGACCACACCAGAGGATCAGCAGTTCAACCTCCCGTTGGTGAAGATGTGTTTCAAAAGAGTGATACCTTAAGTGGACCATGTGTGGAGATACAGAGGTTTGTTGTGGCTTAGAAAGACGGGATTGTTCCATATATGAGTAAAATTTGAAGTTGCAAAAGTGATGTTTGTAATTTTGTGGAATTTCCACCAGGCTCTCAGAGTTTCTGCTATTGTTAGTGTTTTGAAGCAAGGATGGCATTTGATTGACTGGCTGAGAAAGAATGAGAGAGAGAGAGAGAATGAGAGAATGTGTGAAGGATGACGAGTAATGTAAAAGAGCTTTGTGTGCCTGCAAGACTAGAAAAGGACTGTACAAGTACGGTCTATTTACCATTTAACACATTGGTGATTGAGCCTGTAGCTCACAAATTTCGGAACTCATCGCTACCGGTCTGACAATGTATATATCCTTAGGGGCAACAAGCTATATTTCTGGGCTTTTGGTGTCTTCATTGGATATACAGGTCAAGACTCTCTGTAATGCCCCCGTTGCCTATTCAACCCACTACTTGGCTGGTCGCTCCTGACACATACTCTACTCAAATCATAAAATAAACCATAAACAATGTTCTCTCTCTGATACAGCAGTGTCCCATAAAACAGTCAAAAAACTGTTTGCTTCCTCCAAACAAGCAACACCTGGCCCCATTACCTCCCCTGTTAGCAACTCC
>NW_027175843.1:8487839-8545339 GCF_023055335.1 Clinocottus analis
TCCTGATGAATGGTGATTCCTTGACCCTCCATCTCATTAAAAAATATCCAACCAACTATTGGCTGGATTGCCAGGATATTCTCAGATGGTCTCACTCTTTTTGGCTATGTTTATTGTTTACATGTTGACTGTTTGATACAGTAAGAGTGTGAGTCCAAAACTTTATTTATTTCCATATAGCCATGTACAAATAACCTAAATATATCCCAATAACAATTAAATTTTAATAAATACATGGATATTAATCAGTATTCACAAAGTATTGAACTAACTCTTTTATTACTTAACCACTTTAAATTGTATTTATACTGCTTCAGTTCAACAGGATTAAACACCTTAATTTATATACTTTCTATTCAGTCTATATATGACTAGATTGAACCTTCTGAATTGGTGAATTACAATGACAGTGACGATTGATAAATAGGGTAGCCTACTTATTTTATTCAGTATTTTTTGTATAGCCCAAAATCCCAAATATAAATTTGCCTCGGAGGGCTTTACAATCTGTACACATACGACATCCTGTCCCGGGATCTCACATTGGATCAGGAAAAACTCCCCCCCGCCCCCCACCCTCCACCAAAAAAAGATAGTAAAAACAGTTTTACGGGGAAAAAGGAGAAGAAACCTGAGGGAGAGAAATGGAGGAGGATCCCACCTTCTGGACCAGGGCAATGTTACTGTATTAGTATTGAGTAAACGTCCGGTGGCTCAAAAGTTAAATTAAAATCTGAAGTTAAAAATTTTAACCGTAACATCCTAAAATTACATTTTGTGACTCAATAACAGTATTATTCAGAGAATGTCAACTTTTAGTTATGATTTCTCATCCACCATTGTTCCCTATTTGCTGGTGCCAAAATGTATTCTGGGATATTGAGAAACGGTCACAGACCGGAAGACACACCAAACAGCTGTTCGCCGCCCAGCAACTTGCCTGTCCCAGCATGCAGCTCAGCTGTGTAATTTTGCACCATGACTGAACTTAAAACCCTGCGCTCTGTGTTAAACTGTGAAACATAAAATATGCTTACCTCATGCAGAGCAACAATAGATGTTGTGTTTATGCACTGGTATGATGGTATATGAAAATTTCTTACCGTATGGAATACTGAAACCGTTATACCAGTTGATCTGGCTAGTAATAAACAAATCAACATTTGGCAATATCAGCCAGTTAAGCCTGACATTTAATAGTCATAAAAATAAAAAAGCCTGTTTTAAAACTTTTGAAATTGTGTTTCAAATTCTAAAACTACTCCCAAGTTTGTAATGTTTGCAATCATGAGAGCCAGGAAAACCTGCTGACCTGTGTGGGAAGGACAATTATTGAAGTGCAAATGCAGGCAATAAACATGGAGAAAATAAACACCCAAGACCACAAGGTTTCAATCAGGCAAAACTATCTTGGTGCTCATATTTATTAAGTGCCAGTTCCAAGACCCTAAGTGACAATTCCCCTATTTGTAAAAAGAACAAAAAGATTCCTGAAATGACTTGACTACTCTGCTTCATTTCCCACAAGGCAACTGTATGCTGTATTACCAGCTCTCCTGACGCTCGCTATGTAGCTGTGCAGTGTGAACGGTGAGTGTAACTTCCATGTAGGAATCAGTCATTTGACTCTGCAGGTAGACAAAGTGTGTTTTCACAGCACCCTGTACAAACATGGAATAGCACTTGTTTTGGGGATGCTGCTAACATTGTTTTTCCCAATCCACACTTGAATTTAAACCATACTTTAGTGTTTTATTTCACCTCTTTACCTTAGATGTACCGCATGATATAATAATGAGAATAAAAGTGAAACAAAATTAAAATCATACCCTCTGAACTAAAAATAAATCTGGTTTGAATTGAAATCAGGAAACAATAACCCAGAAAAAAAATAATAATAATGAATTGCTGTATATTCGCCAAAGATATATATATTTTTTTTTTTATTTTTATTTTTTTGTCAAAAGGGTTTTTTTTTTACATCCATTTTTTTAAACTGTAAATGGAATCAAACTACATATTATTTTCAGTTAATCTATCAATTGCTTTAATTATTATCCATAACGTCATACAATCTCATCAACAGTCCACAGTACAGAGGCGGAATTTACAGTGAAACATGGAAAAGCAGCAAATCCTCACATTGGAAAAACTTGCAACAAAGAATGTATGATGTACTATGTCATGATAAATGATAATCATGTCAGGACTGAAAATAGTGTAGTATTGTGTTTATTGACGGTTTCTCAATTAAAAAGTAATCAACCAATAAAACAATCAGTGCCAGGGGCAGGACCAAAGCTTTTTTCAAACTGTTGGTAAACTGGATAACATTAACCACAGACCACACTAACGCTGCTGAACATTTATTATTTTCTTTTGTCGTATTGATAGAGATGCCAGGTTCATTAACAAATCCATTTTTACATATATAGCATGTCGTCTCAATTCCACTCTTGAAACACAGGCAGGATGTTGTCATGGCAACACATCACAGTCAACTTAAAATAATGTTGGATTCAGGTGGGCATGTTGATCTCTAATGATTATTCAATTCAGTTTATTTTGCATAGCCGAAAATCACAAATTACAAATTTGCTGCTGTAATCCTGCAATTTCCCCACTGCGGGACTATAAAGAATTAATATATCTTATCTTATATAACTAGATTGAACCCTCTGAATTGTTGAATTTCAATGACAGTGACGAATGATAAGTAGGTTAGCCTACTTATTCAATTCAGTTTATTTTGTATAGCCCAAAATCACAAGTACAAATTTGCCTCGGAGGGCTTTACAATCTGTACACATAACACATCCTTCACATCAGATCAGGAAAAACTCCCCCCAAAAAAGATAGTAAAAAAATATTTTTTATGGGGGAAAAAAGAGAAGAAAGAAGAGGGAGAGCAACAGAGGAGGATCCTTCTCCCCGAATGGACAGAAGTAACATATGAACAACGTAACAGAGTTACAGCACATTCATAATATGACAGAAGTTATTTATAAAATGAGTAGTAGGCATGGACCACGATCCAGATAACCACGATCAATGTCAGCAAAAGGAAGTAGAGAGGAGGGGCATCAGCCACGGAAACTTGACGTGAGGAAGCACAGAAGCTCCCAGGAATGTGCATTAACCTTTTAAAAATCACAGAATCCTAATATGGATCCTTTTGTATTTTTTGCAAATACAACATATAAATCACAAGAAAATATATTGATGTTTTACATCAAATTAAACACCAAAGCCTTTGCTACATGAATCAGTCAGCCATTTAAAAAAAAAGAACAGAAAGAGGGCTTAAACTTGTGAGAAGTTGAAGCCCACCAGTACATAAGATTTAATAAGTTCATATAAAGTAAAACAATTCAGTAACAAGCAAAGGTGTTGGTTGGATGTAGCGAAACCAAAAAAACAATATTCCCCTCGAGTAAAATTGTAAAGCCACAGTATTTAAGAAAATGTACTGGATTTCTTTTCACCTCTGAATATAAATACTGGAAAGTGATGTGATCACAGGGTGACATAATAAAATAAATAGATTCTATGAAAGGGAAAGGAAAACCTGTACAAGCATGTAGAAGTGAGTGAAGATGTAATCTGACCCAGTGGCACCAATGACAAGAACTAAGAATAACTGTACAGAAATAGACTATCTTCTCACTGAAGTCCTCATTTATTTTTGGAGGTTACATGGAGGTAGTGGAATTGAACTGGGAATGTTTCACATACAGTTTAAAGTTTCTCACTCACTTAAAGTTCCAAACCCTTTTTGAGAGTTGCTGTTGACAGGAAGCTGCTTTTTCCTTGGTCATGACAGGGATACCTCCCCTGGCTTAAAGCTGTATTTGCCTCTTCAACGTATTTTTTGACCTATGGAGGAACAAAGTCACTGTGGAGCTGTATAGTACAGTGTAGATGACACTGAAGGTCAGAGTCACAAAATGAAGCCGTCACTTCAATGTTCTATGTTCAGAATACATTAAAAACAGTAATGGATGAACCCAGTAATTACTTGATTGATTCAACAGTTTGATGTGTCCTGTGTGTTCTCAGTGTGTCCACCATTCAGTTTTTTACTCTGGACCAGGAGGGCGAAGAGAAGCTCATGCCACACAGCAGGCTCTGCCTGCCCCACTGCCCCCTGGACATGACCTTTGACCCGGAGGGCCGTCTCTGGGTGCTGATGGACTCCAATGATGCGCCACTTCAGATTTACACGCTTAGACAATCCTCTTGGCAGGTACAGTGTGATGCATTCAGACACATATCCTGACATTGATTGTTCCATACACAAGCACGTACATATGAAAAGATTTGTTGAAGATATAAGTAAAATCTAAATATTGTTCTCTGATTTATTTAGATTTGTCTTATACGTTTACACATTTTGTGTATGTGTGTGTGGGTGTGTGTGTGTCTGTATATATATTAGGGTTGGGCAAGTTAACGCGTTAATATCGCGTCCAATCAATTAACGCCGTTAATTATTTGATCATGTGTTAACTGCATTTTTTTAATTTAAAAATAAAAATACAATTTTTGGGGATTTTACTTTGAAGGCGATAATTGACTTCCGACCTCGGGCTTCCGGAGCGTTACCGGACTATTTGCCGACTTGAGCCAGACGCGAAAGCACGTATTGTTCTGTAGTTTCTGTCCTCAACGAGCACCGCGCGAGCGAGTCACCTCTCAAAGCTTCACAAGTGTCACCAGCAGCTCGCTCTGCAAGCTCAGCGGACCCGAATTGAACATTAATCGCGCAAAGCCGCCGCCGCTGATACCTGTCAGCTGTCCTTCACATCTCCACCTCATTCAATCAGACGTCAGTGCACTTGTTCAAGCCAACACAGACTGGACTTTTCTCACTGAGGAAAAAAAACTGAACTGAACTGAACTGAAAACATGAAAAGCATTTATTGCTTTTGTATAAAGTGAATCAATGGCTGGTCTTTAACACCTTTAAGGTAAGCAACAGACTGAACATGGACCAAAGAAGGAGTGGTTTGTCCCTCACAGGGACCCTTACTACTTAACTGTACCTGTTCCAATATATATATATATATATATATATATATATATATATATATATATATATATATATATATATATACACATATATATTCATATATATATATATATATATATATATATACATATATATATATACACATATATATTCATATATATATATATATATATATATATATATATATACATATATATATATATATATATATATATATATATATGTATATATATATATATATATATTTAGAAACTATGTATGTATGTTAACTTGTTGTTGCTACAGAGTGCTGTTATATTGTTCTGGTAACATTGCTTTAAAATAAAAGCTGCAATACACATAGTTTTTTATTTCGTTGTTGATTTTGGCGCACAATGCGATTAATTGCATAAAAATCATGCGATTAATTTTTTTTTTGTTTGCTCAGCCCTAATATATGTATTAGAGCTGTGAAAAATAACGCATTAACGCGCTATGATTAAATTACATGATTAATTAGTTAATTTGTTTTAACGCATGAGCAGAATGAGCTTCCAATATACCTATTTAACTATTTCCACTCTAATGCAGCTAGATATATATCATATACATCTGACATCTACGTGTGTGTGTGTGTGTGTGTGTGTGTGTGTGTGTGTGTGTGTGTGTGTATATATATATATATATATATATATATATATATATATATATATATATATATATATATATATATATATATGTGTGTGTATGTATATATGTATGTATGTATATATATATATATATGTGTGTGTGTGTGTATATATATATATATATATATATATATATATATATGTGTGTGTGCTTTAACGACAGCCCATTAAAAAACTTAAATATACTTAACAAAAACAGCAACAGGAGCTCTGACTGGTCAGCTAAGGAGCTCACCCACAACTCAACCACCCATCTGTCCAATGAATAGGAGTGGTGTATAAAGTACCCAAAAGCCATACTTGAGTAAAAGTAAAGATACTTTCCTGGATAATGACTTAGGTAAAAGTGAAAGTCACCTATTAGAATGCTACTTGAGTAAAAGTCTTAAAGTATTTGATATTTAAATATCAAAATTATTTTTCTGATATAAAATGCACTTAAGTATTAAAATTACAAGTACATGCTGTTAATAAAAAAGCTTAGGGTCAGAATTTTGAGAACTATGAAGTTTATTCTTTTAAGTGCTGTTTCCTTCATAACCAAGCACCAGGAGTTGTGTCGATAAAATAATTGGGTTGGCAGTGATCCATCCAGGAGCAACAATGTTCATCATAATATATTGTACATATGTATACTTTTGCATCTACTATGAACTTATCATCATAATTCTCCAAAAAGCAATGTGACCGTATGAAGTAATTGTAGCAGTGTGTTCATAATTGCGCTCAATCTGCCTGGTACCGGTCTGTGGGTCCCTTGGTACCGCGCCGCACAGAAAGAATGAATGGAGAAAAGAAATCAAGGCCGGAAAGATGTTTTATTGTGAAAAATGACAGGATACATACGTCTGTACGTAACCTCAGACTGAACCTTTTGACAGGAGGTTACGTGTATACGTTTCCCCAAAAATGAAACTTAAGTCTGTTTTATTCTGCTGGTGTTTTGGATTAAAACCAAGGCAAAAATCGGCAAAAAATCACAAAAACCCATTTCAATATCCTGTCTTTGTGCAGCGGGTTATAAGTTAAGCAGTAGACTGGACATAAAGGTTTAAGTTACGGAGTAGACTGGACAAAACAAACACACATCGGGTGTCGTTGTCTCCCGTCATCCCGAGATGAGACCTGGTCCATGAAAGTATTGTCTTCACGTAACCGGTCTGTGGCGCATAAAGGTTTGGGACCGCTGGACTAGAGGATGTAGAGGCAAATGCATAATATTGTGATTCTCCAAACCTGCTTGGTCGAGTCTCATGATTTATTTTTCCTCTAAAGATAGATTTGCTTTTGTATTGAGTAACAAAGGTTTCAGAGGAAATGTAACGGAGTCAGTTTTATCAGTTTTCTTTGCAAAATGTAGTGAAGTATAAGGAAAAAGTCAACAGAAATATAAATAGTAAAGTACAGAAATACATAAAAAAATACTTAAGTATTATACACCACTGATAAATAGCACATAGAAAATAAAAATGATTGCAGATTAGTATGGGCAGTCACAAAGTCAATAATAAATGTGACAGTCACACATTTTGAATATGAATTTGTCTGCATCTTTTGATGGAATTTTTTTTTAATGAAATAAAAATACATCTCCAAAAATTCCAAAAAGGAAATTACTTATCTCAGCTGATGATTCTAACGGGCCAGTAATATATTTTGATGGTGTAAACTCTGTTTAAATTCAGCAGTATAATATGACACGTGGTTTTATGTAAGACATGTGTGGTTGCCATGGTATCTACTTTCTTTTTATGAGGCTGACACAACCCCTGGCAATGTCCTGTTATTAAAATGCCATTTTAAGGGAGTTTACTTCTGTATAATGTAATCATTCTGCAGTAGTATACTGACTGTACATTTGCTACTGTGGCCATCTTTAGTATTCAACGTTTCCTAATTTTACTTCTATTTCCTGTGTGTGCTGACTCTGCCTGACCTGCACACTTTCTTGCTCCATCTAGTGTGATGCTGAGAGCCCTGAACTGAACAGAGTGACTGAAGCCTTCAAGCCACACTGGGAGACACTTGAGGGTCAGCTCACACATGTGCACGCATGCTTCTTGTCAGTGTATCTCCTATGTCCTACCTCTTTCATCCTCACACCCTCAAGACTGAAATAGCCGACAGTGCCTTCTTTTATGTTCTCAGATTATCCCCCCAAACTAACCCAGATTCCTCTAAAACGCCATATGCCCTCAAGTTTCTGTGATGCTAACTTCAGTATGCGGGTCCAAGGGTTATACTATGGAGCGAGTCTCCTTTGTTTAATGATCCTCTGTTTTAGAGGGGTAATCGAGTCCAGCGTCATTTTCAGTGAGCCAGTAGCACCATCGACAAAATGATCAATCTGGGACGGACTGAAGTTAACTCAGGAGTCTTCTGTTGTATTGAGACATGGTAATGAATCAAATACAAAAGGAATTGCTTCCCTAAATCCAGCAACAGCACTGTCCGTTAGACATCTGGTGTAGAAACCTTTACCTATAGCAGCATTCCACCTCTACTATGTACAATCAGGTAGTATAAACTCAAAAGTTATAAGGTAATGGTCTGATAAAACAGGGTTCTGTGGAAAGACTTTCAAATGCTCCACGTCAACACCATATGCAAAAACAAAGGTGAGGGTGTGGTTAAAAGCAGTGAGTTTGTTCCTGTACTCTCTGACAGAAGCCAATCAAATTCAACAATGAGATAAATGCAGCACTAAGGCTACCTCTGCATATGTCTAGCAATTGGCAAGATGCAGAGCATGTAATATATTGTTTCTTGCTTCCATCTTACAAAGACTTCTTTGGATGACATACACATGTGCCATGACCCGAGTGTGAAGGTTTTGGTTTCCATACCTGATATTTTTTATGTGCATGTGGTTCCTGTCACTAGCCGTTTGCTCTCTTACACAACAGCCTCCACAAGAAGCGACAGCCGCTTTGAGCATCTGTACAAGGTGAGCTTTGACAACGTGACGGCATACCTGCAGAAGAAGCAGCAGAGACTGGAGGAGCAGCATCTGAAGAGGGGGATGGCACAGAAAGCAGATGGCAACAAGAAGGCCAAGAAGACATCAGAAGTTGGAATTCAGCCATCGACTTAAACGATTGAAGGATGTGTCTGAGTGCATTGATGAAGCCCGTGGGGAGCATGTGTATAACACATGGCCTCTGTAGAGGGACATTTATGTTTGTTTTTTGTTTCTGGCTGATTTTGAAAAATAAATGTAGCAGCTCATATTTAACTGTATCGTCTGTTTCTGCCACGATCGCTGGATGACACATACTATTTGTGAATGTGCACCTTATGCCCTCTCTTCACAGTCACTGCTCCTACTCACACTCAATTTATTTCCGAAGCATTACATCATATTTTGGAACATGGTTTTTTCTCGTGCGTAGAATTGATACAGCATGCCTGGATTTGAAAACTGTCTTTGATGTGCAAGTGAACCAAAGTATTGTGTGACCAGTGTCCAGTTTGTGAGAGGCAGCACGTAAAGGAGACGAGAAGTTGGGTGTTTCCTCGAGGTCTTTCCCAAACCAAAAAATGTTAACGAGTAGTGAAAGCGCAGGTGTTGCTAATAAATGTCTCTGTTGCATTCCAATACTCTGAATACCATACTAGCCAGTGTGCAGTCAAATGCAGTATCCCAAAATACCAGGATGTCTGACTGCATCCCTTCATATATTACAATATATTGTTCTGGGTTCCGTCTCACTGTCACAGAACCAAAACCTTGCGTTTAAGTCTCTTGCAGACATTTTGAGCCCTTTATGAACCCTTTCCGTAAGTCAGCATTAGATGCCTTACCATTCATATTGACACTAGTTCAAGCCCTAAAGCCTATCACACTCAACCACTTAGCAGGCGGTGTCAGTGAGTCCCTGAGGGTTCAGGGTTTGAGGGGGGCACTGGGTCTGGGCCTACGTCACAAGACTAAGCTGCCGAGCAAGCACTGACCAATGAATGATGAGAGAACTTAGATGAGGAATACAATTAGTAACAAAGAGAATACGAGGAAATGGGGTGCATTCACATTTAACTTTGAGAGGTTTTGAGCCTTCTGAAACCCAAGCATAGATAACAAATATGTTTTTTTGGTCTCTCTGATCGAGAAAATTGATTTTTATTATTATTTGGTGTTCGGAGAATTTGTGAGAATCTATACAGTAGGTGTAGCATTGATGATTCAATATTATCAAAATGGCTATCTAAAAAAAACATTGTATTTACATGAAACTGAATTTGACTAGTAGATCAGTAGTTCCTGAAATACTCCCACCAGCAACCATACCGTACAAAGTCCCTTCAATCACCTTTCCTCCCTATCCGCTGGGTTTGCATCTGAACCACGTCCACATGCCTGAAGGCCTTGAGTTGTGGTGCCTACGGTACCTTTTGAGTGAGTAAGTGGCGTCATTAAAAGCCACCATTGCGGGGTTTTTTTTAACATTATAGAAAACATTTGTCCAAAGCATGTGCATTATTCTTTTTTGAAAGTCTTAAAGTGTTCTATCTCTAAAACAGTTCGTCTTAGTATGACCCCTTTCCCACACAAAACATTTCTTTAATACAGTTTAGAGTTTTGGGTGTTCGGTTAGTGTTTGTCTTCGAATAGGTACTACTCGACAGTCAAAAAGATGTTGCAATTTGACAAGTGTGAGGGCATTGCGGATAATCATAGTTTTGATGGCTTTATGATTTGTCATTGATTTATTGTGCTTCAAAGTAGACATTCATTTCATGCTTGAACTGGTGAATATTGGCTTTCCTTTCAAACTACAGTATTTGCATTCATGGATAAAGGCATCTTCTACCCAGGTCACTTTCTTTCTGTTAATTAATTTTAGTTAATTCACATAACATTTCTGTTATGTTAGCAACAGGTTTGTATTTACACACACAGAACAACATCAATATTCAACTGGGGTTGTGTTTGCATCCAACAGTGCTGGACCATCTAAGCCTTCTGTGGTGGCCTAAACAGAACAGAGCTATTTTATAATTGAAATCTTTTTTTTAATAATTGAAAGTTATAGTTTTTTTTATAATACAATTGTTTTTCACAAATACACCACATGTATTACAATTATTTTTGCCTATTGGCTAATCTTCTCATTGCACTGTGCAGCTGTGCCTTCAGCTGTTCCTCTGCTCCTTCAGGCCTCTTGTATGGCTTCTTGGGACCCGTTTGACAGCAGTTTTATCCAATCACATTTCACTTCTCATTTTCTATGTACAATTAGCCTTCTTAAAATACATGAAATACCCTTCTCGAGACCCTGGATGTGAGATTAGTCACAGGGCCCGCGTGACCATTAACATGCGCTGTGATTGGTCAGTGAAGCTAGCGTCTGACCTCGAACCTCGAATCTTAGGCTTTACTGATGAGCCCTTTTCCACAGAGGTTTATGTGATATATACACCCTATATATATATATATATATATATATATATATATATATATATATATATATATATATACATACATGGTGTGCACCTTGGCACAGGGAGAGGTTGTCGCCGGGACGGATGGGGGGCGGGTACGCATGCCACGCTCAACAGACCGGGAGGCTATGTGTATTTGCGCATTGCTCAGCGAGGGCATTTCGTCATACTGGTGAAGCGGCTCTGCGACAGTAAATCGTGGGACACTTTTTTCCCCCAATCCGCCTGTGACGTGGCGTCAAATCTTCTCTCTCTTCGAGCTCTGTTTTTGGGCTTCACCAAATCTGTCTCTTGAACACTTCATATAGTTCCTTGACCCGTTATTAACTTACAAATATTGAAGTAGGAGAGTATATTTCTGAACAAATGTGCAATTTATCAAATCCCCAAAAACTAAGAGTAAAAGTCAAGCTCTTGGGCATTCGCTGATTTCCTGTCTTATGAATGGTCCACAATTAGCAAACCATTATGTAAGTATTGCATGTTCATACAGTACAGAGTGTAACAAGTTTGAATAACTGAAACCAAGAGGCTGTGTTGCAGATTAGAAATTAAGCAGATATTAAAAGTCCAGAAAGGATTTTGTAATGAAAGTAATCCTTTTATTTTTGGAGGAAAGAACAAAGGTGACTAAAAATCTGTACAATTTGTAAAAAAAGAAAGAAAGAAAAAAGGAACACATTTAAAGAAAAAAACAGTGCAGGATATGTATCTATATCTTAGTCACTAAAGTAGTCAAAGTTGACATTTCCTGAAAAAGGCTTTGGATTGTCCATCTGGTCCTTGAGTCCATCAGTAGTTTGTAACGCTGTCTCAAAGCTGCTGTCTCAAATCCACTTCATTACATTTCTGTGACAGATCACACATCCTCCTGGTCCTTTGCTCTTCACAAGAAGAAGTGAGTGATGTGGCTGACGACTTCAGTTCACGTGATGTCTCAGTGCTCCCCTCTTGTGCTCTACGCTCACTGGTGCTGAAACAGACGGATTGGATTTGTCCAAGCTAGAAACCTGGCCATACACTGACAGAAAACACTTCAGCAAGTTCTGTTCTTTCCTACCTTTCAAAAAGTCTTACTTCTTCGCTGCCATGGTCAAGTTCTCACATTTCTTTTTCTGCACTTGAAGGGAACATTACTTGTTGTCAGTTACAATCTGCACTAATGACAAAGTAACTGCATCCACACACTTATAGAAATCCTCCAACCTCATTCATGGCGTCATCAATCTGTTTGAGTTCTTCGTATCGGTCTCTTGACTCTCTAAGTGGTTGCACCATCGCCTCCTCAATCTGAGGGAACAGCTAATACACACACACAAACGCATGCACCTCATTACTTTGCATCACAGAACTATATAACTAATGGTCACATTAAAGCAGCAGTGTGTAAGATCTGATGTGCTACAAAGAAATGAGGCAGCATTCCACCTCTACTAATGTACGATCTAAATCTCCAGTTGTAAAAAAAACAAACAACTAACAGCAGAACAAAATGAACAAACATCATTGTAGCTTTACGTAACACTTACACATAACATTAATTTAGTGTGGCAGTCATCCCTACTTAGCATATTTGTGTAACTTGCTGTCATTGCCAAAGGCTTTGGGGATGCACATTGTCGCTTACTTAAAATACTTGATCACCAAAAGCCAAACCATATCAAAATGGTCAGTGTTCTGCAAATTCACCTTCATCACAGTCTCGAACATAGGGATGAGAACAAACTGAATGAAGCCAATCTGAGTTGTCGGCTTGGTGACTTTTTCTCTGTCCATGAATGGAGCCACGGGAAGCCCTTCAGCCTTCTCCCTGTCACTCTAAATAGTACAGGCACACACAGAAAACCACCATTACATACTTTTTTAAGAATATGAGGGAGAAATGTATTATTTGTTCATTCATATACAGCTTTTAGGGGAAGTTTGTGGCTTGAAAATAAAATCCCTTTTTCTGTTAGCCCTGATTCTCTTTTTGCCAAAGTAAAAATCTTTTGCACATATTTAACAGAAGGTCTGACATCATCATCATCATCATTGCTAACATGATGATGATGTCTGACCACTGCTGAAGAAAAAACTGCCCTGTCTAAAAGAACTGCAAACCGGCAAATCATTTGAATGTGTTGTGAGTTCTTGTCCCACCTGTAGGAAGTACTCCTCCAGCAGGCAGTCAACCCAGGGCTCAGCCACCTCCATGGGCCGCACCTCGTTGGAGATATCGCAGCACTTGATGAGCAGCATCTTCAGCTGCACAGGGTCAAAGGTCATCATGAATAGAAGCTTTTTATGTGTCCTTGCAAAGCGTACAGTAGGTGGAAACTTGGTATGATAAGATGGGATGCCACTTAAGGTAAAATGCCTGACTTTGTTGTTACATCCTGCATTGCTGTTAGTTCGGCCAATACCATTACTGCTTGTATTATCATTATTATTATTATTATTATTATTATTATTATTATATTACATAAACTGTTATTTTTGGTCCTGGAACAGGGATGTCATATGTGTATAGATTGTTAAGCCCTCTCAGGCAAATTTGGAATTTGAATTAAATTGAGCATTCTTACTGCAATATTAATTTGACAATATCTAATGATGGCTAAACTCTGCAGCACAGCTAAACCTGTACACCGGTCTGCTTTTACATGGCAGTAATGATACCATACTGTATCCTGCATTCAACATTTGACTTGAGTAAAAGTACAAATATATTATTGGCAAAAATGCACATGAAGGTGCAAAGTGTATGATCTGCCCATAATTTGGTTAAAAACATAAAAAAATGAACAGACACCATTAATAGGATGTGAAGAGGTGACAGTTATCGTATGTTAGAGACATCTACATATTGTGCTGCAGAGATATCTCCTAAATGCAGCATCCCAACCGGACCATCCTGCCTTGTCATATCTCTTGTACCTGGAGAGCCCTTGATTAGTGGCACAGTAAACACAAAGATGACTGAAGCCCTTGGTAAGCAACCTTTATAACTTCATCCTAACCACCCACTCCTGACAAAAAGCCACATTTGATACCTATCAAGATGGCGCTGCAGATACTCAGTACTGCACTCTCTCTTACTTTTTCTGTTTTAGTTTGTTTGTCTTGTTTCCAGCTCTTCCTCTCTGATCACATTCAGCAGGGGAGGAACTTTTAAACTTCTGTTAATCCACTAGTCAAACTTTTTCGCCGGTTTTCATTGAACCAGAAAACTTTACAGAGATTTTGGTTGGAGGAGCAGCAGTTATTCTCGAAATTCACCGGAGACGCCGACGTGGCTTCCAACTCCATCAAGCGGACCATGTAGCGGCTCTATTTGGGAAAACGAGGGGAGGCGAGATCTGCTTTTATATTAACGAAGGTTAGTGTACATATGTCAGTGTTAAAGGAATAATAATTCAGCCCTCAATTAGAAACACTTTCAATAGACTGCAAACTATTTTATTCACCGCAGGAGTTTTTCTCATTCATCCTGGCTGGTGTTTACATCCTAAAGGGTTTTACGCAGAGACGCAAGGTCCCCCTTGCGTAGTCCCATCAGCCATTTTGTATGCTTGCGTACGTCACCCAAAATTTCTGACTGTCCGACAAAGCTACGCGAGCCGTTCGCAGCCCGCAGGACTGTGATTGGTCTGCTAACTACATCCTTTCTGAGTCTCGCATTTCTGGTTTCATAGCATAATACCGCTGTTTTTAAAAGCAATAGCAGAAACACAAACGATGGATCCTGTCGGAGAACGTTTGGCTAAAGATGTCCGCAAATATGAGCATTTATATAACCCGTCTGACGGAGTACATAGACACGTAGATGGCGGTAAATTCCTAGAGGAAGATATATATATATATATATATATATATATATATATATATATATATATATATATATATATATATATATTTCGCCCTTCAAGGCTGAATTATACTTCTGCAACTCCAACTACGGCTGGCCACGCACTCCAACTACGGCTGGCCACGCAGTCTGATTGACGGACTTGTTTTGATTTTCAGTTCCCTTGCGTTTTCCATACGCCAGAACAGTAGGTGGCTAAACGACCGTTAGAGTCGACATGCACACCGACGTTCACCGATATTCCTCCAGGAATACACCGCCATCTGCGTGTCCTTATACTCCATCAGACGGGTTTTATAAATGCTCATATTTGTGGGCCTCTTCAGCCAAACATTCTTCAACGGGATCCATTGTTTGTGTTTCTCCTATGGCTTTTAAAAACAGCGATATTATGCTATGAAACCAAAAATGAGAGACTCAGAAAGGATGTGATTAGCGGACCAATCACAGCCTTCCGGGCTGCGTACGGGTCGCGTAGCTTTGACGGATAGTCAGAAATTTGGGGTGACGCACGCAAAATGGCCGATTTGACCATGCAAGTTCGGCCATGCGTGTCTTGCGTGCTTGCGTCTCTGCGTAAAACCCGAGTATAAATCAGCCTTAACACTTGATGAAGTAGATCAACACCATAGCGCACAAACACCCAGACTCCCTGCCATTCTGGGCTTCGACCTTGAATGTGTTTGTTCAAGAAGTTATTAGGCTTATTGCAAAATGATTCACTGTCACTTTGTATTGCTAACCATTACATTTACTTAGTTATGATTAGTGAGCAACTATGTTGTTCCTTTCTTCAATGTTTAATGCAGAAAGACAGTTTGAAGGTTCATTGTATTTATTTGACATGTTATGCAATCAAAGCGTTCATCGGGACTTTTACAGTGCAAACCTCAGCAAAGCACTGCCAAAATACAGATGGCACATCAAGTAAGGCACCAGGGACAAAAAACACACTCGACCACTGTAGGAGCTATTTACTCATATTATAAGTTAATTTTATTCATAAGTAATATAGTTTAATTATAGTTGTTTGTTTATTTAGGTTAGATTTAGTTGGTGTATTAGGATAGTTTTTTCGATGATATTTTACTTAGTCTTTCAATTTGTTAATTGGATAATGCTGTGGGCACTTAGAGTATAAGAAAAGAGTAGGCAGGTACAGGACCGTGAGGCACCTGGGTAGGCCTACAATTTTTTACCAGCAGCGATAGCAGCAAAGACAGCAGCAGCAACAAAGACAGCAGTAACAGCAACAACATCAGGACTGGGTAGGCAGTATGGGGGGTAATTTTGTTCTTTTGTTTGTTTGTTTGATTAAGTTACAATAAAACATCAGTAAAACTGGAACTCCCGCATGGACCCTGCATTCTTTTGAGCAGCGTAATTTACATACCTATGGTGCATCAGTGGCTTTTTGATTTTGGTTTATTTTTGATTCATATTTATTTTTATTTACAGGACAAATGGCCACTACAACCACTGTAATACAGGATGTTTATGCCTCGTTCTCACCTCTTCCATCTAACCCCCCAACGGCACTGAGGATCTGCGAGGAGGATGTGAGTCGGCTCTTTCTCAGACAGAAGATCAGGAAGGCTCCGGGCCCAGACGGTGTCCCGCCCACCGGCCTGAAAGTCTGTGCTGACCAGCTAGCCCTTATCTTCACACAGATCTTCAACCGATCACTGGAGCTGTGTGAAGTCCCTCCTGCTTCAAGCGCTCCATGATTTTCCCGGTTCCCAATAAATCCTATATCACAGGATTAAATGACTACATGCCAGTTGCCCTGACGTCTGTGGTCATGTATCCTTTGAGAGACTGATGTTGATCCATTTGAAGGACCTCACACAGACCCTGCTGGACCCCCTGCAGTTTGCTTACTGTTCAAATAGGCCGATAGATGATGTAGTCAACGTGGTACTGCACTATATGCTGCAACAACTCGACTTCCCAGGGACAAATAAGTCCTGTTTGTGGACTTCAGCTCAGCATTCAACATCATCATCTCGGAGGTACTTCAACCTAAACTGTCCCAACACCAACAACTGGGACCCGTCTGTTAAACTCCTGATGTTCGCAGACGACACAATGGTCATCGGCCTCATCAGGAACGGTGATGAGTCTGTATACAGACGAGAGGTTTACCAGCTGAAACTCTGGTATGGTCAGAACCACCTGGAGCAGAATAAGCTCAAAACTGTGGAGATGACAGTGGACTTCAAGAGGAGCTCCCCAACACTACCCCCCGTACCATACACAACAACACTGTGTCTGCGGTGGAGACCTTCAGGTTTCTTGGATCCACAATCTCCCGCGACCTGAAGTGGGCCTCCAACATCAACACCATCCGAAAAAGGCACAGCAGCGGTTGTACTTTCTGCACCAGAGCAGGAAGTTCAACCTGCCTCAGGAGCTGCTCATCTTGTTTTACTCTGCCATCATCCAGTCTTTTCTCTGTTCTTCCATTAGTGTGGTTTGGATCAGCCACCGAACAGGACAGAGATAGATGGATGGATGGATAGATAGATGGATAGATAGATGTACTCTATTAATCCCCAAAGAGAAATTTGAAGTTTAACAATTTAAATTAAATGTTAACAGAGTATGCAATTAAAATGTGCAAAATATGTTTGATATGTATACACAATAGAATACAAATAACTGTGCAGAGTGTATTAAGAAAATTAAATTAAATGTAAACAGAGTGCAATTTAAATGTAAACAGAGTTTGGATCAGCCACCGAACAGGACAGAGATAGATGGATGGTGGATGAATAGATGGATAGATAGATGTACTCTATTTATCCCCAAAGAGAAATTTGAAGTTTAACAATTTAAATTAAATGTTAACAGAGTATGCAATTAAAATGTGCAAAATATGTTTGATATGTATACACAATAGAATACAAATAACTGTGCAGTGTGTATTTAAAAAATTAAATTAAATTAAATGTAAACAGAGTGCAATTTAAATGTAAACAGAGTATACAATTAAAATGTGCAAAATCTGTAATATATATATATATATATATATATATATATATATATATACACACACACAATAGAATATAATATATGTGCAGTGTGTATTTAAGGAAAATAATTTAAGTTTAAACAGTGTGTGTAAAATGCAAAGTATATGTAGTGTATATGAAGTGAGTGAAGTGTAAATCAATACAAATGTAAATGTGTACAGTGGAGAATTATTACACAGAGGATCTAGCCAGAGGTGATTTGTTGTACGGTCTAATTGCCATGGGCAGGAATGTCTTCCTATATCGGCCCTTGTGACAGCGGAGCGTGCTGAATCTTTTAGAGAAAGTGCTCCGCTGACTCTGCAGTAGGTAGTGGAGAGGGTGGTCCAGGTTGTTCTATATGGACAATAGTTTCTTCACTACCTGTTCCAGATGCTTCTGCTTGCAGCTTATGATGGAGCCGGCTTTCTTAACCAGTTTGTTAAGTCTGTTAGTGTCACCGGCTCCAATGCTGCTCCCCGGCAGACAATGGCGAAATACAAGACACTGGCTTCAACCGACAGATAGAACATCTTCAGCATCTTGCTGCACACATTGAAGGATCGAAGCTTCCTCAGGAAAAATACTCAACTCAGAGGTCTAAGAGCTGTCATTTTCCTCCTGAAGTCCACCACCATCTCTCTGATCTTGCTAATGTTTAGACGCAGGTGATTCTCAATGGCCCACTCCACAAAGTCACTCACCACTGCCCTGTACTCGTCCTCGCATCCATCCCAAATACACCCAACAACTGCAGAGTCATCAGAGTACTTCTGCAGATGGCAATGACCCTGTCTTGTACTGGAAGTCATTGGTGTACAGGGTGATCAGAAAGGGAGACAGAACAGTTCCCCGTGGGTCTCCAACATCACTGACAACGGTTTTAGACAACACACGGCCCATTCTGACAAACTGTCTGCCTGTGAGCTAGTCAGTGATCCAGGAGATAGTGAATAATTCTACCCCAACCACCCACAGCTTCTCACTCAGTAGCAGTGGTTGGATGGTGTTAAATGCACTGGAGACAGTGGCGACCGGCCCATAGAGGGCAACGGGGCTTAGCCCCACCGACCTTCAGCCACCAAAAAAAAATTATGTGACGTAAATGTGGTAAGGCAGGCCATGGGCAGCCTGATATTTAGGACCCGTGGAGGGGGGCAGGGCCTGTAAAAAAGGGTGGGAAGCTCACCTGCGCCTTTGATAGCGAGCACACCTGAGAGCAGCTGAGGCCAGCCATGTGGCCAGCCATATATACAAATTTGGTGAGCTATATAGATATATATCTATATATATATCTATATATATATCTATATCTATATATATATATATATATATCTATATATATCTATATCTATATATATCTATATCTATATATCTATATATATATCTATCTATATATCTATATATCTATATCTATCTATATATCTATATCTATATATATATATATATATATCTATAGATATCGATATTTGTTAGCTTATTTTCTCATATTACAGCTGCCTTCATCTGTTCCTCTGCTCCTTTAGGCCTCTTGAATGGCTTCTTCGGACATGTTTAACAGCATTTTTTATCCAATCACATTTCACCTGTCTTCCTCTATGTAAGAGTAGCCTGGTTAAAATACATGGAAGAGCCTTCTGGAGACCCTACACATGTGATTTGTCGCTGGGCCCGCGTGACCATTAACATGTGCTGTGATTGGTCAGTGGGGCACCTTGACTTCTGTCTACCAGAAAAATAGCCGGCTGAACTCAGTAGGAAGGAAGGAGTACGTTGTTCAAACATATTTAGAGAGGCAATTACATTTTTATAGTTTTGCTTAGTGTATTTTTTTTATACTCTGACTAATGGAGTAGACTTGGTGGTGGATTTACTGGCAACGCCTTTCTCATGGAGGATGTTTCAGGAAAGGCAAGAAATTTCTACCTTCAACCCAGAGCCAAAAAGATACATTGCTGGTGGATTATGTATGACTTGCTTGTATACTGATGACGCCTTTCACACAGAGGATTACGGAAATGTGGTGAGTGAAATGCTGGCTACCTAACTTATTTTTTCCATGTGCAATCATATTTAATCATACGTGCTGCTGCTGCTGCTGCTCAGACCGGCACAGCTCTGCCCTCCAAGGTGCAGGTGTGTGTGGGTTTTTAATGTCGTTGGATAGTTGTGTTATTACTAAATGTGACTGGATGTTTGGTGGTTATTTAAACCACATGCATTGTTGACGGGTTTGGGCTGGTCAAGTTGGTCAGTCAGGATGCACAACATCGCGAGCGCTGTGTAACAGCACAGTGGCCGTGCCTTTTTCTCTTTTCAAAGTAGTCAAAATAGCTTTGCCGGTCGGTCCACACATCCCGTGTGACCTCCTTCATGCCTGTAATAGTGAGATTGTGCAACAATCTCACTGAGGGGGTTCGCGCGCAGCTCTACTTCCACGCTGGTGGATGAAGTGGCTTCGTGGGTCGAGTCCAACTGCAGTCTCCTCTTTTTTTTCGTGTCATACGATGGAGCGGCTCCGCAGGTCGGGTAAAAGTCTTGTAAATTAATGAGTCCTTGTCGGCAGAATCAATAGTGCTCGTATAGGAAGTCATCATGATGTGAGAACGGATCTTGGCGATTTGGAAGAACTCTCCGTATAAAACTAATATAATTAATATCGCTCCTTCACCAATGAGGAAGGGAGTGGCCATCTTATCTAGTGAACTTTCAGTAAACCTGGCCTGGAGCAGGCCAGGTTTACTGAAACAATTATCATTTCTTTATTTGATTGGTCTCTCTTGATTGAAATCATCTTGGTTCAATTTGATTAAATCAAATGAACATGAGATGAAACTAAAATTATTTTCTTTTTGTTGGTCCAGACAAACTGAAACAAACAGCAGATGTGAGAATTAAAGATTTTAGAATGGATGCCTGCTGCAGTGAGTAAATATGCATCATAAAGGCCGTAAGTCAAAGTGCTCTTACACAGGTGATGTGCTCCTCATCTGCGTAGTCAAATTGGTCGACTTTCTGCTTGAAGGAGTCCAGGATCTCACTGTGTCGTGCCATGTCTGTAGCCAGGATCAGGGTGATAGCTCCCTTAAGACCAACACAAAGTGAAATAACTCATCAATACAAACAAAGACAGGGTAAAGTGTAGACAGGACAGTTATGTACACAAGTAAACACAAATAAACTACTTGTATTTCTCTTTTCTAGTCTTCAGACCACTCAAAGCACTTTCACACTACTTCAGTCATCATTCACCCATTCATACACTGATGGGAGGAGCTACCATGATGGGAGGAGCTACTACCATGCAAGGTACCACCTGTCTATCAGGACTAACTAACATTTACACACAGCAGAACAGCTACGGTGGACACAAGGACATGGATTACCGAGCCAGGGATTTATATATACTGTATATGGGCCAGTCTACTGAATTCGTTCAAAGTGGTGTCCCCCAACAAGAAAAACTATTTAACAAAACAATTAAGTTTTTAGACATAGATATTTAGTAAGAATATGTTGTGGTCTATTTAAACCCAAGGCATTAAAATAAAATTAAGAAACTGATAAATATATACAAAAGTCATAATTTATAGGGTACTTTCTATTGGGAAGTAGATGTCACCAATGCTGAAATCTAAATTTAAATTTCTGTAAAAGACACTTTACACAATTTTTAGATTTTTTTACAATGATCTTTATGATTAGGTTTAAATAGAAGTTGGAAAATTAAGATTTATTATGGGTTTATTTATCATGTCCCCAGCTTTCATGTCACTGCCGTTTTCATGTCACTAACGAAACACAACAGGTTTAGTCTATTGGCTGAGCCTGGTCTTTAGTCACAGCCCTGCATTTTTGACCAGGCAGTGACACGGCATCCCTGTCCCTCATGGCTGAATGCTTATCAGCTAAATTCCATAATTTTAATATGAATGTGATTCCAAAGTCTAAAAATCGCATGTAACCTTAAGAATTGTCACTACCGAACAACAATGCAGTACAACAATACAGACAAAGAGTGAGGGATGACCCAGTGAAACACCAAGAATATTTAAGGAAGGAAAGAAATACGAAACAAAAGGAAAAAGGAAAGTTGAAATGTATCGGTCTGTGTTGGCTTGAACAAGAGCACAGAACATCTTCTGAGCATGCCTTCATGTGTGGAAAGTTCTCCTCTTTGAAAGAAGAGCCTGCAGCGCGAGCCTGCCCGTAGACTGACCGCCCATGAGCGCTGTGTGAGGAGGAGCGGCTTTTGAAATCAGAAACTACAGAACAATACACGCTTTTACGTTGTTGTAAACACTGCCGGTCGGTGAGGCTACGGAAACACGTACATAAATCGCCTACAAAGTGATATACAATGATATTTATTTACAGGTCAGAAAGAGGTAGGAAATCTTGCTGATGTCCTCTGCTGTTTGGGGGGAGACTGGGCAGTTCTTCCGGACAGTTCCAGGGAGCTGAGAGCCCAGGAAAGCACAAGTTACACAGGAATCTGCTGAGATCCAAAGAGTCCGTGGTAGTCGTTCCGGGTGTGTGAACTGACGATCTGGCGAGGAGTGGAAGGAGAACTGGGGTAATATACTTTGAGGCCAATGAGGGAAACGGGTTGCAGGTGTGTCGGTAAATTGGCAGCAGGAAGGGAAGGCCACGCCCAGGCAGACACACCCACAATTGTAAACTGGGATCAACAGGAAAACACAAAGGAGGGAAAACAGCCAGGGTACCAGAAGGGGAGAGGAGCACAGCAGGGACCATGACAGACAAACTGATCCAGGATGAAGGACCGAGGCACCCACTGTCACTCCTCTGGGCCGTATCCCTTCCAGTGTACCAGATACTGGTACCCTCTGCCGCGATAACGTATGTCCAAGAGCCACCCGGGCAGGAGGCGGGGGGGATCGGAAAGAGGGCAGTGGGAGCTGGAAGAAACTGGTTTTATTTGCGAGACGTGAAACGTGGGGTGGATCAACCTCCTAATGTGAGGTAATTTCAGCCTGAGAGCAATTGGGTTGATTATTTGTTCAATGACCCAAGGGCCGATGTAACAGGGTGACAGTTTCTTAAAGTCGATCTTCAGCGGGATATTCTTTGAAGAAACACTCTGACCTGGTTTGTATGCTGGGGCTGGGGTCCGGTGGCAGTTAGCAATGCGCCGGTTGCTGTCTGCAGAGCGTAGTAGTGCGGCGTGGGTGTCTCCCCAGACCTTCCGGCAGCGGCGGAGGTGCATCTGGTCCGAAGGGACAGCCAACTCGCACTCCTGGGAGGGAAACAGAGGTGGCTGATAGCCCACAGAGGATTTAAATGACGACAAACCTGTGGTAGCATTGGTCAGAGTTGTGGGCACACTCCACCACTGCCAATTGGGAGCTCCATGTGGTAGAATTAGTGGCAGTTATACACCGCAGGGCAACCTCAAGATCCTGGTTAGCCCTCTCAGACTGGTCATTGGTTTGCGGATGAGAGGCTGACCATTGCGCCAAGAGCACGGCAGAATAACCTCCAAACCTGCGAAACAAACTAGGGTCCCCGGTCGGAGACGATGTCCAGGGCAATGCCATGGAGGCGGAAAACATAGCTCACTAAAACGTTGTCTCGCGGGCAGTGGGCAGCTGAGGGAGGGCCACACAATGAACAGCTTTAGAAAAACGATCGACGATGGTGAGTATGACTGTTACCTTGAGATGGGGGTTGACCAGTTACAAAGTCTAGAGCAATGTGGGACCAGGGATGGCTTGGAACACGAAGTGGACGTAGCAACCCAGTCGGTGGACGATGGGAGGTTTTTCCTCATGCACAGACCGTGCACACAGCAACATAGCCCCAGGTGTCGGTTTCCATGAATGGCCAACAGAACGGTTGTTTCAGAAGGGACAGGGTACGATTCATCCCCAAATGGAAGGAAAAGCCCCTGGAAAACCTGAGACCGGACAGAGTGAGGGACAAACAGTTTGCCTCCCTGACCATGGAGTCTATCTTCTAAGTAACTACCGCTACCACACGGGTAGGAGGAAGGAGGGAGTCTTGGCTGGGGGAGAATCCACCAAGACATAAAGGTGAGAGAGAGCATCAGGTTTTGCTTTTCTAGAGCAGGGGCGTTAAGTAAGGGTAAAATTAAAGGGGCCAAAAAACAATGCCTAGCGGGCTTGACGTGGAATTGAGGTGCTTGGCCGACTGGATATTCGTCAAGTTCTTGTGGTCGGTCCAAACCACAAAAGGTTTCTCTACTCCCTCCAGCCAGTGCCCCCACTCCAAAGCAAGCTTGACTGCGAGTAACACCCTGTTGCCAACTTTGTAGTTAAGTTCGGCTGGGGGAAGCGATGGGAGAAAAAGACACAGGGATGGAGTTTCTGGTCGGAGGTTGAGCACTGCGAAAGGACTGCCCCCACTCCATTGTCTGAAGCATACACCTCCACAATGAACTGTCGAGAGGTATTGGGCTGAATCAGGATGGGACCTGAAGTGAAGCTACCCTTTAGGTCGGAGAACCTAGACTCCGCCTCAGGGGTCCAAGCGAAGGGGATGGAGGTGGACGTGAGTCTGGTTAGGGGAGCTGCAACCCTGCTGTAGTCTCTGATGAACCGCCAATAGAAATTTGCGAAGCCCAGGAAGTGCTGTAGCTGCTTTCGGTTGGAGGGTCGTGGCCACTCTGTCACTGCCTTGATCTTTTCTGGGTCGGCCATTACTCGCCCACTCTCGATGATGTACCCCAGAAAGCCAACTGAACCAGCATGGAACTTGCATTTCTCTGCCTTGACGAACAGCCGATTCTCCAACAGTCTCTGGAGGACCTGGCGAAGATGGGAGCCATGGTCGGACATGTTCTGGGAGAAAATAAGGATGTCGTCCAAGTAAACAAAGACTAAACGATGGATGAAGTCTCTTAGCACATCGTTAACCAAGGCTCGAAAAACAGTGGGTAAGAGCTACTTGTTATTTTTGGTAATGTTGTTTAATCCACGGAAATCAATACATGGACGCAGAGAGTGGTCTTTCTTGGAAACAAAAAAGAATCCAGCGCCAACAGGGGATGAGGATGGTCTGACTATGCCGCCTGCCAACAACTCCTTGATGTATTTCTCCATGGCCTCTCAGGACAGGACAGGCTATGAAGCCGGCTAGACGGGAGAGGAGCGCTTGGGAGCAGATCTATGGCACAGTCGTAAGGGCGGTGAGGAGGTAATGAGAGGGCTAAGTCCTTACTGAACACAGTCCCTAGATAGTGATACTCAGCTGGGATGGCAGACAGGTCAGAGGGCTGAGGGCTTGGTGGTAATGTGGGGCCTCTGCAGGAAGCAGTGCTGGAGCCCTTTCTGTCTCTCGGCAAGCAGGCCGAGAGACAGAAAGGGCTCCAGCTAAGCTCTCTCCCTGCTGACCAGTCAATGTGTGGGTTATGCAACCTTTACTAAGGATAACCCAGGACTAGTGGGGGAGGTAGGAGAAGAAATTATGTAGAGCCAAATAATCTCACAATGGTTACCAGACAGGACAAGGGCCATAGGGGCTGAACGATGGGAGACTTGAGCAAAAAGCTTGCTCAAGTCTCCCATCTAAGGCAGTTGTCATGAGGGGGAACTGTAATTGTTCTAAGGGGAAACCTGCCTGGAGGGCCACGTCTCTGTCTAAGAAACTATCCTCAGCGCCAGAGTCGATCAGGGAAAGAAGGGGCAAGGAGAGTTGTTGGTGACAAACAGTGGCTTGAATCAGCAACCAAGGTGAGCCTGGCTCGGGGAACTTTATAGGGAACTAGACTGGGAACCAGACGGGGAACTGGTTTGGCTCGCCAGAACCCCCACTACTACTGGCGAGCCCTGTCTTTTGAGCGGACTGGACAGAGAGCAAGAAAGTGGGCTCCTCATCGGCAGAGGCAGGGGCTGATGCCATGGAGGAATGAGCCGGCTTGGAGTAATGAGCCGGCATAGGGGGTGGTTGCACTCTCCATTTAGCTTGATGTGGTGACGAGTTGGGGCTTGAAAACTGACTGGGACGGCCGGACCTCTCCTTGCGTTGCTCACACCAGCGGTTATCGAGCCGGATAGCTAGGGAAACTAGAGAATCAAAGTCAACAGGTTCATCACAAGAAGCCAGTTCATCTCTTAGGTGTTCCCTGAGCCCATTCAAAAACGCCCCTCGCAATGCCGTATCGTTCCATCTGGAATCTGCTGCGATCGTTCTAAACTCGTCAAAGAAATCAGCCGTACCTCTAGGGCCCTAGCGGAGGTTAATCAAGCGCGTAGCCGCATTACCCACATAGTCGAAAACCTCCTTCATCCTGCCAATGAAGTCTTCATAGGAAAGGGCAGTAACTGCCAGATTAGAATTAACGGCTTCTGCCCAGGCCGAAACCCTTTCTTTAAACAGTCCCAAATTATAACGCACCTTGGAAACGTCAAAGGGGAAGGTCAACGGCTGCTGGCTAAAAACCAGAGAAAACTGGAGAATGAAACCTCGGCACCTACCCAGGTCCCAGAGAAGGGTTCAGGGTCCGGAACATAGGACTCTCTAAACAGAGTGGGCACTACTGGGGGCAGAGCTGGAGAGGGCTGGAGACCAGGCAGTGCAGGATTGGCTGATTGAGACATCAGAGAGGTTAACTGAGACAGTTTACTTGTTAATTCAGCGATTTTGACTACCATTTTTCAGTCGTTGTCGAATAGCATCTGGAGATACTGTTGATGTTGTCCGAGTAAAGTTCCTTGGCTGGAAAACGCCTTAGAGATGGTGGGCTCCTGCTTTGGTTCTGCTGGGTCCACATGCCCAGATCGTTCTGTCATGGTTGTGCGGGGCTGGACCCAAAAGTAAGCACACGTAGCATGAGTGATACACAATGATATTTATTTACAGGTCAGAGAGAGGTAGGAAATCTTGCTGACGTCCTTTGCTGGCTGGGGGGAGGCTGGGCAGTTCTTCCGGAGAGTTCCGGGGAGCTGAGAGGCTGGGAAAGCACAAGTTACACACAAGAATCTGCTGAGATCCAAAGAGGCCATGGTAGTCATTCCGGGTGTGTGGACTGACGATCTGGCAAAGAGTGAAGAGAGAACTGGGGTAATATACTGTGAGGCTGATGAGGGAAACGGTTTGCAGGTGTGTCGGTAAATTGGCAGCCAGAAGGGAAGGCCACGCCCAGGCAGACACACCCACACAGGGCAAACTGGGATCAACAGGAACACACAGAGGAGGGAAAACAGGCTACTGAGAATACTTTGACCCCATCAGCTATTCAACCCATCTGTATGCAGACCTGTCCACGTCTTGGATCAGACCGATGATGTAGAGGAAGAAAAGTGGGAGCCCTGAGGTGTGCCAGTCCTGCTGGTTCAGGTGCTGAAAGGGATTTTCCTCTGCCTCATCTTTTTAGTTCTCGCTTATGGACAAACTCTGTAATGGCGACCAAGTTTCTAATTCTCGTTTGGCATTTTTGTCACAGAATTTGTTCTGTGACAATGTTTTGTGATTTATTTATTCTGACAGAGCTGGTGGCCCATATATAATACATTATAAGATTGAAGCTGCGGGCCGTATGTATTTTGGACACCCCTGTGCTATAGGTTCAAAAGTACCTTCTTTCACCACACGGTGGCCGCACCATTCTAATGTCATCTGGCTCTGCATCTGTACCGCAAACCCTTCTCGAATAATTTCTGCCATGGCGATGGCAAAAAAGAGAAAAGTTGGCGGTGAGGGCCGCTGCGTTCAGGAACGGGGAATTACAACACTTCTTCAATGAAAATCGAGGCGATTGTGTTTGTCTAATTTGTAAAGAAACACTACAAGTCTAAACATGCTACAACGTACGACCAGCTAACAGGGAGTGAGCACGCTGAAAAAGTGAAGCAACTCCAAGCTGCCTGGCAGCCCAACAGCAATTCTTCACGAGAGCCAGTGAGTCAAATTAAAACATCATCAAAGCTAGCTACGAAGTTGCCATGTTAATTGCTAAACATGGCAAACCTTTTACTGAAGGTGCGTTTATCAAAGACTGTCATGAAAATGGTGGAGAACATTTGCCCCGAGAAGAAGGTAGAATTTAATAGTGTGCCCTGAATGCAACACCGTGGCACGTAGAGTTGAGGACATATCGTCAGATATTCAGTAGCAACTGGGACACTGCATAACTACTGTTTTTTTTTTAAGAAGAGTTGATGACAACATGAACGTGACAGAGGAGCTGATTAACCCAAAAAGCTTTAAAGGGCAAACCAGAGGAACAGATGTCTTCATTTCTGTTTGTAAAGCTATTGATGACGTGAAACTACTGTAACGTCCATAGTAATGACGTGCCGACGTTGGTCTCCTTAACTTGCAGGTTGATTGCAGCAATGTTCACATTCACGTAACGGGGCTATTTGCTAACCGTAGTTTAATGTGGAACAGCTAACATACTCACTTAGCAACCCCCACACTCACGTGCAACAACAAAAACAATTCAATTCAGTTTATTTTGTATAGCCCAAAATCACTCAATACAAGATTTGCCTCGGAGGGCTTTACAATCTGTACACATAACATCCCTGGCCCAGAACCTCACATCGGATCAGGAAAAACTCCCCAAATAAAGATAGTAAAACCCTTTCACAGGGAGAAGGGGAAGAAACCTGAGGGAGAGCAACAGATAAGGATCCCTCTCCCAGGATGGACAGAAGCAATCGATGTCACGTGACCAGAATGAGTAACGTAACAGAGTTACAGCACATTACATGAATATGACAAAAACATTCATATAATGAGCGATAGGCATGGACCACGATCCAGATAGCCACAGTCCATCGTAGCATGCAGGACCAGTTCCAGACAGCCATTATCCACGGTGGGATGGGAGGGGGGGGGCAGGACCAGCTCCACACAGCCATCATCCATGGTAGGTGTGGGGGAGGGGGGGGGGGGCAGGTCCAACTCCAGACAGTCACGGTCCTTGGAAACTTGAGGCAAGGAAGCACAGAGGCTCCCGGAAAGGAGTAGAGTTAGTAATGTGCATTGAAAGACAATAACTTATCCAGAAGGAGAGAAGAAAGGAGAGGGGAGATGAGAAAAGAAAAGAAAGAAGAAGAGGAAAGGGAGCTCAGTGTATCCTAAGATGCCCCAGCAGTCTAGGCCTATAGCAGCATATCTAGGGGCTGGAACAGGGCTAACCTGAGCCAGCCCTAACTTTAAGCTCTGTCAAAGAGGAACGTTTTAAGTCTACTCTTAAATGAGGTGACCGTGTCTGCCCCTCTGACTGAAAGTGGAAGCTTATTCCACAGAAGAGGAGCTTGATAACTGAAGGCTCTAGCACCCAACCTATTTTTTAAGACTCTGGGAACCACAAGTAACCCTGCATTCAATGAACGTAACTCTCTAGTGGGGTAGTATGGCACTATAAGCTCCTTAAGATATAATGGTGCACTACCAGTTAAGGCTTTATAGGTGAGGAGAAGGATTTTAAATATAATTCTAAATCTTACAGGAAGCCAGTGAAGAGTGGCTAATACAGGAGTAATGTGATCTTTACATTACATTACGTGTCATTTAGCTGACGCTTTTATCCAAAGCGACTTACAATAAGTGCATTCAACCATAAGTACGAAGTAGGAACAACAAGACAGAACAATTTCTCAAATAAACTCAAACTACTAAGTGCTATCAGTAAGAGCCATCGAAGTGCTGCCTAAGTGCTGCCGTCATTGTCTTTATTCAAGGTATAGTCGAAAAAGATGAGTTTTTAGTTTGCGGCGGAAGATGTAAACACTTTCTGCTGTCCTGATGTCAATGGGGAGCTTATTCCACCATCGAGGAGCCAGGACTGCAAACAATCGTGATTTTGTTGAGTGTTAAGTTCGCAGCGACGGAGCGACAAGCTGATTGGTTGAAGCTGAGCGGACCGAACGAGCTGGTGTGTACGGTTTCACCATGTCCTGGATGTAGGTCGGACCCGATCTGTCCATTGCACAGTGCGTAAGTACCAGTGTCTTGAAGCAGATGCGGGCGGCCACCGGTAGCCAATGGAGGGCGCGGAGGAGTTGTGTGAGTGAACTTTGGGAGGTTGAAGATCAGTCGAGCTGCTGCGTTCTGGATGAGATGTAGAGGTCGAGTTGCATTGGCAGGTAGACCTGCCAGGAGGGAGTTGCAGTAGTCGAGGCAGGAGATGATTATGGCCAGGACCAGAACCTGTGCTGCCTTCTGTGTGAGCAGGGGACGTATTCTCCTGATGTTGTACAACATGAACCTACAGGAGCGTGTTGTTGCAGTGATGTTGGCAGTCAGGGAGAGTTGACTGTCAAGTATCACACCGAGGTTCCTGGCAGTTGGGGTCGGGGCCAACACTGCGTTGTTGAAGGTGATCGTAAGTTCTTGGGTGGGGGAGCCTTTTCCTGGAATGAAAACAGTTCAGTGTTGTCAGGGTTGATTTTCAGGTGGTGTTTGGACATCCACTGAGAGATGATAGTCAGACAGGCAGAGATTCGTTCAGGTATCCCAGTTTCTGATTGGGGAAACGAGAGAATCAGTTGGGTGTCATCAGCGTAGCTATGGTAGGAGAAGCCATGCGAGTGAATGACAGAGCCAAGGGAGTTGGTGTACAGTGAGAAGAGGAGCGGACCGAGGACGAAGCCCTGAGGGACCCAAGTAGTGAGATGACAAGGTTCAAACACAGATCCTTTCCAACTTACCCGGTAAGTGCGATTGTCGAGGTATGATGAGAAGAGGGAGAGCGCAGTGCCTGAGATACCGAGATCCTGGAGGGAGGAGATGAGGATCTGGTGGTTAACGGTATGAAAGGCAGCAGTGAGGTCTAGAAGGATGAGGACAGAGGAGAGAGAGGTTGCTCTAGCAGTATGGAGCTGCTCGGAGACAGCAAGGAGGGCCGTCTTTGTGGAGTGGCCTGCCTTGAATCCAGACTGATGAGGGTCCAGAAGGTTGTTCTGGTGCAGAAAGCAGGAGACTTGGTGAAAGATCGCTCATTCCAGAGTCTTGGAAAAAAAGGGAAGAAGGGTGACAGGTCGGTAGTTGTTGACTTCGGACGGATTGAGAGTGGGTTTCTTCAGGAGAGTGTTAACTCTTGCTTCCTTCATAGAGTTGGGGAAACAGCCGGTTGCGAGGGAGGTGTTGATGAGATGGGTGAGAAAGGGAAGAAGGTCAGGAGCGATGGACTTGAGGATGTGAGATGGGATGGGGTCCAGAGGGCAGGTGGTTGGAAGAGCGGAGATCACCAGGGAGAGAACTTGATTGGGAGACAGGGTGTTGAAGGAGGACAGCGTGGGGGAGGACGGAGTTGATGGAGGTGAAGTGGTAGAAGAAGGTTGAGTGGTGAATAAGGAGCGGATGTCATTTATCTTTTTAGTGAAGTAGTCAACAAAGTGGCTTAGTTGAAGGGTTGACGGAGGAGGGGAGGATGGGGGGGGGTCCAGGAGGTTGGAGAAGATGGAGAAGAGTCTTCTGGGGTTGGAAATTGAAGATTCTGTCCTGGATTGGTAGAACAGGCTTTTGGCTGCGTTGATAGAGGCAAAGAAGGAGGAGAGGAGAGAGTGGTAGGCGACCAGGTCATCAGGATGTTTGGATTTTTGTCATTTCCTTTCATCTTTCATTGATCTCTCTTTCTAGTCCTCGTTAGTACACAAGCTGCAGCATTTTGTATTAACTGGAGAGACCCAAGGGCCGTACCAGAGCAGCCTGATAATAAGGAGTTACAGTAATCAAGTACAGTAACACACGGCACTTCCTCCAAAGCCACCCGCCTGTTTTAAAGTTTATTGATAACAGACCACTTTGCATTACTTTGAACTCCTGTTTAAAATGTTCATGGACAATGTTATTTAACTCATAGAAATGTAAGGTATTCTATACAGTTTGTTCATTGTTATCTGACTGAATAAAAGGCAGAATTGGTTACATTATATTTGGTTACATTGTCATTTGAAAAATAAAATCAATTGTGACAGTGAAAGTGTGTATTTTCATGTAACTTTTGTGGTTAAAAAAATGTCGGAAGGAACTATTGGCCACCGGGCATCTTTACTTTATCAAATTTGGCCCTCTTTGCAAAAAGTTTGGACACCCCTGCTATAGTGTATATTATATTTACGGATACTATACATCAGCAATGAGATAATATCAGCCCGTATATTGCATTGGCTCATTTATTTAGCAACACACATGCAATAATGACAAATGACAAAGAGGAAGAAATACAGTTTTTAGTGGAACCGCCGTGCCACAGGGGACAGGTGTCAGGTTGGTACCACTTAAGCCCTGTACATGTATGACAGTGTTATTGTGGAAACTATTATCATGTTCCATGTAGGCACATGCACACACAGGCCTACCTGCCGTATCTGTTTGAAGGACTCAGGGTCAAAGTTGGAGAAGATGTTGCAGTCGGGCTGTGAGAAGATCTGGAAGGCCACAGCACAGTGGTGGTTCTCCAAAGGGGAGATGTCATTGTAGCGAACTGCGAGCTCTGTTCTGGCGTTGATCTGGTACCTAGAAGAGAGCGAGAGAGAGAACAAGAAAGATTCAAAGAAAGCAGGAACAAAGAGTAAGAAGAGATGGCAGAGGAGAATGCAGAGAGAGGAAGAATGTGTGTGTGTTACGTGTTATTAAATCCGGGGTGATCGAGATCATGACACACAGCAGCTGTCATGAGAATCAATACATCGACCTGCGTGAACTTCTCCTGAAAAAGGAACACACAGAAGTCCAGACATCAACGCATTTATATTAATGAAAGTATCAATAAAGTCCTAAACCAAAATATCTTGTCCATAACTTCATAATTGCCATGATGCATTATGAATGTGTGACCTTGTTAGCACATCACTCGGACTGTGATGAATAAACCTCATATTCATCTTGAACAACAGAAGGAGAATTTAAGAAGAAGATTCTCCATTCCTTTTTTTTGTTATTTTTTATTCACAATTGCATCTCCTCTGCATCATCCTCTCATTTTTTTCAATCCCCTAACGCCCTCCCTCCTCCCCTTCATACCTGTCCCATGACAAATTTTCCCAGATATTACAAGGTCAAAACATGAAACTTTCTCTCAAGTTACCTGCAGGCTGCAGAGGCAGATCATGCTGTACATCATCTGGGTGACGCAGAAACAGTGGCGGAAGTTATGGAAGGGGTTATTTTTATAGTTGTCATGAATACAAAGCTACACAGAGAGAGACAGAGAGAGAGACAGCAGGTTTGAGATCTTTCAGCTTTTTGGCATCAAAGTAGTCTGAGACATTGTTCTGGTTGGTAAAGGACCTATTCAATGGAAAGGTCTTATGTTTGTTTCTATTTAAATTTGCAGATGGTACTGGGTACAGGTCTCACCAGCCATCTCTTGAGTGTGATGGGGTTGATGTTGAAGTCTTTGACCAAGCCCAGGTCATGGTACATATGTTCCAGACAGCTAAGCATCTGGCAGAACAAAGGAATGTATCATAAATATGTCTGTATACATTTTTATCAGGGAGATCTGGGTTTTTCATTTTGAAGACAACATTTTTAGATGTGAAATGTTATGAAATGTCAAAATTAAATATCCATTTGTCTAATCTTAAATACCAGTATTGTTTGTGAGTCAGTATTCATTTATGTTCGATGGGTTTAACCAACAACTGAATCTGAGGTAGACTAGGTCAGCCCTTAAAGGTTCAATCCTCGGCTCCTCTCGTCCATGTTGATTATTTACCAATCCCGCTCAGTCCAATGCCAGATACTTTAAATCCATCTAATTTATTTCAGACAAGTTTACTTGTCAATAATGGTACATGGACTGTACTTTTTTCTTTTCTAGTACTAGTCAACTACTCAAAGCTACTACTTTCTAGTTCTAGTCAACTACTCAAAGCTCATTCACACTACTTGTCATCATTCATTCATACACTGATGGGAGGAGCTACTATGCAAGATGCCACCTGTCCATCAGAACTAACTAATTCATACCAGGATCAGCCTGATATGTAGGAGTAATTTGGGGTGTCTTTCCCAAGGACACATCAATATAGCAGAGTCTGGGATTGAAACACCAATTCTCTGATTGAAGGACGACCCGCTCTTTCACCAAGCCACAGTCATCATTTATAATGTCTGCTTTCCAGTTCAAGAGCACTTGCGTTGTGCATGTTGACTTGCTGCTGTGTGTTGTGTTGATTGTAATGGGAAAATATATTATTGTAATGTTCTAAACTAATTTAAATGTTTCTCATTTAGATGTTGGAGGCATTGTGATGGAGGAAGTGCAACAAAGGGGTATGCATATGAGGGGGGGGTCGTAAACAATTCGTGAACTGATGGGGTGTTGAAATTCCCAGGGCAAAGGAGATTGTGACTTCTTTGAAATCAAGGACCAAGAGACAAACGGTCTAGGATGGGCGGGTACCCAGTGTTCCCTTCGTTCCACGTGGTTCGAAGGTGTGAACCTCATCATGTATAAAAGAGAGCTGTGACTGTTGGTTCATTAAATTGTGTGTCGCAGACTGCTTTGGGTGGCTGTGGCAGACCATTCCTTCTTGCAAGAATAAACGGACTAAAGACAATTTTTGATCCAGAGATTCCATTACTCTTTAGCAGATCAACTGAGAAAATCTTCCATTACATGACACACACTGGCAATGATTAATGAATGAATGTCAAGAAAGTGATCACGTCATGTTCATTCTAATGTTATTAGTAGTGCTGTCCAAGGATTAATCGCATTCATGTCATAGTCAACTCGCAATTAATCACACTTTTTTTTGTATTTTAATGCTCTTATCAATCACACTTTTTTTGCATTTTAATGCTCTTATCAATATTAAAAAATGGATTGACTTGCTTTCTGCAAATGTTTCATTTTATTGAAAAAACAACTGCCAAACAGGGCAGGGTAAACCATGGTTTACAAAATAAAATTATAAGGAGCACATTTCAGGTAAGAGAGAGAGAGAGAGAGAGAGAGAGAGAGAGAGAGAGAGAGAGAGAGAGAGAGAGAGAGATCTGGACATAGCAGTCAGGCCTCTTATTTTGGAACAATTAGGTTACAGTTAGGTTACCAATAAAAGGTAAGCCTCCTACTTCTTTGTTTTCAGCCAGCTACTCAAACAGACAAGCCTGTTGACATTTTCAGACAACAGTGAAGCTCGCTTCTTTTGGTGGCTTTCAAAGGCAATTCGTACTATATCAGCTAAACCCTCGTCCTCCACAACGTTAACAGGCCTACACGTCGTAGCCACCCATTTAGCTGTGGCTGCAATAAGTTTGATCTTCGTTGTAGTGTTCATGTGTTTTTGTCCGAAGTCATTCATTCTTGTCTGGCTATGACGAGGGGGCGCTGAGTTAGCATCAGCTGTGTGTTTGGCCATGGAGTGATATTTCAGACTGGATAGGCTACAATGATAGCTCCGTTCACAATGACAAATGGGACATACCACTTTGGTCTCGTTAAGGGAACTATCTGACAACTTTTGAAAGTAAACTTTCCATTCATTAGCGTCTTATCATTCATTTTGCCGTATCACGCTCACCATTCATCCATCCATTATCTTAACCGCTTATCCTCATTAGGGTCGCGGGGCACTGGAGCCGATCCCAGCTGTCAAGGGGCGAAGGCAGGGTACACCCTGGACAAGTCGCCAGTCCATCACAGGGCAGACATATAGACAGACAACCATTCACGCTCACATTCACACCTACGGGCAATTTAGAGTCCAATTAACCTATGTAGCATGTCTTTGGACTGTGGGAGGAAGCCGGAGAACCCGGAGAGAACCCACGCTGCCACGGGGAGAACATGCAAACTCCACACAGAAGGACCCGCCACACCAGTATCCGAACCCCGCCCTGCCCGGGACCCAAACCACAGACCCTCTTGATGTGAGGTGTCAGTGCTAGCCACTACACCACCGTGCACCGTGCAGACCATATGGCGCAACGACCGTAAAGTCGATGTGACGTTCACCAATATCTTCCTTTAGGAATTTACCGCCATCTGTGTGTCCTTATACTTTGTCAAAGACGGGTTGTATAAATGCTCAAATTTACAGACCTTTTCAGCCAAATGTTCTTCAATGGGATCCATTGTTCGTGTTTCTGCAATGGCTTTTAAAAATAGCGGTACTATGCTATGAAACCGGAAATGCGAGACTCAGAAAGGATGTGGTTAGCATACCAATCACAGTCTTGCGGGCTGCGTAGCTTTGTCGTATAGTCAGAAATTTTGGGCGACGCACACAAGATGGCTGGTGGGACTACGCAAGGAGGCCCTTGCATGTCTTGCGGGCTTGCGTCTATGCGTAAAACCTGACTTTAAATGACCCTTTAGCCAAGTCTCCGTAAACACCATGAGGCTACACTGCCTGTACTCGCCCTGTTGGCAAGTCAGCGCCAGTAGCTCGTCCATCTTATCAGGGAGAGACATCACATTTCCCATGATAGAGGGTAGGACGGGTTTGTAACATCTTCTCCTGGCGTGATGTTCCGCCCCTGCACTGCTTCCCTGTTTCTTCCTCCTCAGCTTGCGGGGAACATCGGGTCTCTCCACGGGTAGTAGCACCGCCGCATCCTGGAACGCTAACAGCTGGTCCCCTCTGTAAACAACTGAATCATGGCTCTGTGCTGGGTCCCCAGACAGGTGGGTGAAAATTGCGATTAACAGCAGATAGACCACGACAAGCTTGTGGTGTTGTTTTAACAACCGATTAAGAACGGTAACTAGTGTGAGGGGAAAAAAAGCAAAAAATAATAACAAAAAAATGCAAATATCAGAAAAAGGCTAAGGAGGGCAGCAAAGGGCAGCCACTAGTGCTGCGCTGGAAGTACAATTTTAACATTATTAGGTGTACTTTGTTTGACAAGTCAAAATGTCTGCTATTAAAAGACCATTAATTACATAATATTGAACAATGTTAAAATCATAAATAGCTTATGATTGATTGATCATGTCAATAACTAATCCTTAATAATTATCAGTTATTAAATTGTCCTTGATGAACAATTAATCAGTGATCAATCAGTAGTCTCACCTCATTAGGTTCCCACTGCTAAGCATTGAAAGTAGGCAATTTAAGAGCTTCTATCGACTCCTTAGACAGATGGTACTACACAAACACACACACACACACACACTCACACACACACACACACACACACACACAGGGCAGCAGAAGAGACAGGGATACACGGGGCACAAGGAGAAGAGAGAAGAGAGGGGAATTGTAGGTGAGACGGGTTCAGCGAGCTGCTCAGCCTTACCTCGTTGGCGTCCGACAGCCAGACGTCAAAAGCAGGTTTTTTGAGGGCGTCTATGGCCTGTTCAGACAGCATGTACTGCAGGTAACAGAGCTCGCAGTTAACCCTGTCTGCCTCCAACTAGCTCAGGTCCACACCACTACACACATCTACTGTAATGTTCATGTATGTAACTTAATTCCAATGCCACTTTATTTTCTTTAATATCTGTTGTATCCCACCAAAGATAGGAACTGTTAAAAATGGACAGTTATTAAAAATATCACCAGCTTTAACTTGTCTTAAAAAAGATGATTGCTGGTCTGCATTGATAGCCTTGTCATGTGCACTCGTCCTGAAGGTGAAGTTCCTTTATAGACTACCATTAGCTTTTTACTTCTAGTGATGGCATTCACGCTTCAAAAAAGTGTTAAGTTGTGAAGATTATCTTGCTGTACAAAAAGTCTAAGTACCATGAAGATTTGTTCGCCATTTTCTGCAGTACGATAATCCAAAAATCCAATGGCAAATCTGATTGGCTTTTTGTCAAGGTAGGCCGTGCAATGCTAACTTCAGGGTTGGCCTAAGAAAATCTGTCATCCGCGGAGCATTTTTTTGACCTGTGCTGACTGATTTCTGGGAACTGGTCAAACCTGATCAACATCTATAAAACTTGACAATTATTGACAATTTCCCGACTGTTACATCAAATTAAAGTACATCTGGACTCACAAGTTTGAAAACACACATTTATTCTATTAGGTTCCTGGAATCACAGTGGAGGTGTGGTATTTCTTAGTTTGTTTGTTTGGCAGACTCACCTAACGGAAACACAGTGCAGTGAACAGTATGGGGTCGAAAACTTTACCTTTGGGTATGAGGGGACGTCTCTGCGAGGGGTAAGCTTCTTATTGTGTTCGAGGAAGTTACTGAAAATAACATAAAACAACTTGAAGCTATGAAGAAATAACAATACAAGTATTAATTATACTAGCCTACGTCTAAAATGTTAAAATACACATATATATGATATTTAATAATGTATATAAGATCGTAATTTAGAAAAACAACCTTGACTTTTATTGTTACACTTATCAGTAAATCTTCACCAATAAAAATGCCACCCTAATGTGGGGGAGAGGTTTGTATGCCCAAGTGACCCTAGGAGCAGTGTTGTCTGGGGCCCCTGATATGGGTTCCCAAGTCAAAGTAGTCCCAGGGTAGGGGCCTGACTAAGAACAACCCTCTAGTGGGGCACGGAGGTATTACAGGTTGGGCGCAGAGGAAAATGCAGATTCTTAATATATATATATATATATATATATATATATATATATATATATATATATATATATATATATATACATATATATATATATATATATATATATATATATATATATATATATATATATACATACATACATACATACATACATACACATATATATATATATATACATACATACATACATACATACATACATATATACATACATATATATATACATACATACATACATACATATATATATATAAAGTTAAGAATCCTTTATTAAATTTGACAGTGGAGGGATTATTCTCTGCATTTTACCCATCCTTAGTAATTAAGAAGCTTTGTGCCTTTGTCAAGCACTGGGGCTTCAGTGTCTTGCTCAAGGACGCTTCAACATGACACTATGGAGAGAAAACAGGGATCTAACCAGCTTCCTTGGAAATCTTTTTGGCCAAATATGAGTTATTTTTTGCACATATATAACTTTATTTGCATTGTTTTAACAAAGTGATTGCACATGTTATTAGTTTTTGTTAGATGGAGCAATCTTGTTTACTTGAAAGGGATTCACATTTTCTTTAATCTATTAATTAAAAAAGCACAGATGGAGGAGTCTCAAAAAGTTGGACCGTTTTGTTCCAATGTTGTTGGTGCGGTGGGGCCCGAACATTTTTTTTCCTCCTCATATTTATTACGTCATATTTATCCCCACACTGTAAAGGCCGGTCCATAAAAATATCTTCTCACACAAACCGGTCCATGGTGCAAAAAAGGATGGGGACCGCTGCTCTACACGACTGCAGGTTCTTGAGAGGAAGTCTCTCAGTTTTTTTGTGCTTTTGCACTGATCATCTTTGGAGAATGCAGTCGTCTAGAACTCGCTGGTTGTGTCCTAGCAACTCTTTTGTGGGGACTTTAAGGCGCACGTAGGCAATAATGGAGAAACTTGGTAGGGGGTGATTGGGAGGAATGGCCTGCCTGATCTAAGAACGCGTCAAGATTTTTGTCGTATCGAAATTTTTCTCAAGATGCGCGTCTAGATTTTTTTGACGCGCATCTTGAGAAAAATTTCAAAAAAATGTTTTCACACCAAAAGCAGCATGACTAATCACGACGCCACAAAGGGGGCGTGGCTTATATCCGTGACTTTTCTCCGGGAAAAGAGTGATCTTTTCTGCTATAAACTATGGAAGAAATAACCACGAGTTCTGCTTTATACTTGTTGTGGAAGTCACAAAAACGTGACATCCTTCGCCCTCGTGTTTGGATTCTAAACACCATCCATAGCCGCACACAGCTTGGTGAATTTCACCTCCAGGAACTGCGTCTGGCTGCAAACTGTAAAACTAGTTACCATTTCCGTTATTCACCATAGAAAAAAACACTAGTTCTGCATCATACTTGTTGTGTAAATTCCAATATAATAGAATATCAAACTGCATTGTGTTAAGTTTGAATATATTATCCATTAGGGCTGCAACAACAAATCGATAAAAATTATATAATTATTAAAAAATTTGGCAACGAATTTCATTATCGATTCGTTGTGTCGCGCGATTATTACGCCACTCAATAAGTCGCGGAGATGTTTGAGTATTGAACAAAACAGTTTAGTGGAGCGGAGCGCGCAGGTCCAGGAGTTTCTGGTGCAGCCCTCTCGTTTGTCACTGCATAGTCGCGTTGCTTGTGCAATAACTTAATGTTACACCCCTGTAACCAGGCGGAGAAATAATCACAAGAGTGATTTGGTAGTTTCTATCAGTAAAACATTACTGGAATGAATGTATACACTCACAACAATAATCAACATACAGTTATATATATATACATGTACATGTGTATACAAAGTGCCAGCTACGCTACACTAGCCGCAGCTAGCTACAGCTAGTAGGAACTCACTCACACAGCACAGTGCCCCACACACACACACACACACACACACACACACACACACAACTCTAAAGTCACAAAATAGATACATAACTTTCTTAGGAAACTTCCCACATCGATACTGACACGCTAACTTCATCCATTAAACAACATAGGAGAGAAATAATCACAAGAGTGATTTGGTAGTTTCTATCAGTAAAACTTCACTGGAATGAGAAGACCGCAAATTTCCCCCTGAGATATGTACAGGTGCAGACCAAAGCTATCGAGCCCAGACTCTAGAACAAAACGATCTCAAATCATCTTTCAACTTGTCACACTCTCCCCTACCAATTAAATGTCATACCGACATTCACTCAAACATTTTCTGACATTATACAGTCTCTCATGAACTTGACGCTGAAGATCCTCTTCTGAAAGCTGTTGCGTGAACAAAGGTCAAGGGTCATGGCTCAAATACAGTCCATATTTACAATTTGTGTTTGTTGACTGTCCATTATAAACAGTTCATAAATTATCCCTGGAAACAATCTAAAAGAAGAGTCTACAAAAAGTCCATGGTTCTTCTGTCGTATTACTGTTCTTAGTGTACTTACATACAGGGTGGCTGAAGGTAGTATGGCTGCAAGGGTGGCCACCATGGGACCACTGTGGGTGTAGGGTAGATCGGTAACAGCTGTGGTGGTGACTGTATGCTGTAAAATGAAGGGATACCAAGCTGATCATACGTGATGCGTCTTGGTGGACGTCTCTCTCTTTGTGGCAACTGGTAGATCGGTTCTCCAAGTTCAACACTGGATGATGGAGAGGGGGCATATGGTGAGCAAGCATCAGACAAATTTTCAGCAAGTGTGCTGACCTCCTCTAGCTGATCTCCATCAGAAGGCTGTTCCGGCATAGCAACAGGGTCTGTCACTCTGACTCTGTTCTACCAGTAAAAACCCATGTTCAGGCTCCATCTCTGCAGGCAACGTAGACACCTGAAACGGCTCATAGTGAAGGTCATATTCATCTCCACTGTCTTCAGACTCTTGCGGCTGTGATGCGAGCTGATGTCTTTTTTTCTGTTTGCTTTTGTCATTCTTTCTCACTTCTGGTTGTGTCTCAAAAGGTAGGTGGTCACAGGACATGAGCAGATTTCTGTGCTTTTCTGGTTTTAATTCATAAATCGGCAGGTCAGACCCCATTTGTCTCACTCCTGTATGAACAGTGTCTTCCCAATAGTCACGCAGTTTCCCTGGGTCTCCTTTTGGTGTCAGATTTTTGATCAGAACCCGTTTACCGGGCTGTAGCACTGAGCTCCTCACATTGGAGTCATAATGCTTTTTACTCCTTTCAGCAGCTTTTTGAGCATCCTCATTTGCAATGACATATGCTTACTTCATACCTCTAGTATGAAGTAAGCATATATCCATTTCTCCACATAGTCTCGCTTGTCCATTTTCCATTTCTCCACATAGTCTCGCTTGTCACTGGAACCTGACTGTGTACAATCCAAAAAGAAGGTAAAATGGTGAATAACCCAAACTTCAGGTCAAAGTCATTGAAGATGAGATTTGCAGCAGCTTTTCCTGACTTTTGATTGCATGTATGGCCAGAAGAAGCGGTCTCGTATGAGAGATACAGTGCGGTCCGCACCTTGGTGTCCCATGTTATCGTGCAGCTCCTCCAGCACCTTTCTTTTGTACTGGTCTGGCAGGACCAACTGCCTACGGGCTCCGGTAGTTCTGTACAAAAACACCATCGGTGTCAATTGTTAATTTGTCCCATTCTCTGAACAGACATTTTGTTTTGGAACTGAATGTCTTTAGCTCCTTAACAGGCAGTTTGGAACCTGACAGTTTGCATTCCAGTAATGGACAGTTATACGGGTCAGATTTTTGAGCCTCTCTTAATTTATCTTTTGGAATGGGGTTGACTGATGCTGACTCATCTGCAACAGAGACTGACATTGATGCAGCTGAAAATGACAACATTTCTGGAGACTTTCCTTGTACTTCAACTGCATGGATCGTGGCAGAAATGCTATCAGGTGGCAGCTCTTCAGAACATTCTCCCATCAATGACTCTGCATCCAGTGGCATCCTTGACAAAGCATCTGCGTCCCCGTTTTCTTTTCCTGACCTGTACTTCATTAGAAAGCAGAAGTCGGCTTACTCTGCAACCCACCTGGAAGTGGTTGCGTTTGCAGTGGACAGATTGGGGCGCGGATGTATGTGGATGTATGTGAGGGGGTTGTTATCACTGTACACAGTGAAGGTTGGCTCATAGTACTAATAATCACGGAATTTGTTAGTGATTGCCCATTTCAAAGCTAAAAATTCTAATTTTTCAGCATGGTAGTGGTAGTTCTTCTCAGCTGCTTTTAATTTACGGGAGCCATAGGCAATAACTCTCAGCTTGCCATCTTGCTTTTGATAGAGTACTGCTCCCAAGCCTTGGTGTGACGCATCTGTGTGTACAATAAATGGCTGATTGAAATCAGGGAAGCCCAACACTGGTGGGTGAAGCAAACAGTCAATTAGTTGTTCAAGTGCCTGTTGGTGCTGATCAGTCTATGAGACTGGCTTGTTAGAGAGCACAACATGGCTCACTTTCTTTGTTTTTGATTGTTACTTTTTCAGCGGCTTCGTTTAGGTCTGCTTTCAGGAGGTCATACAGACAGCTCGTGTTCTTGGAGAAGTCTTTGATGTATTGTCTGTAGTAGGTGAGGAGACCAAGCATTTTTCTGAGCCGACCCACAGTCTGTGGTCTGATGTTTTTCAATGCTCTGACTGCTTCAAAATCTGCTGGATCAACTTTGCTGCCCTCTGCAGAAACAATTCTTCCCAAATAACGGACCTCAGGTTTAAAGAGATCATACTTACTTGGTTTGCGTTTAATGCCATACTTAGACGTTTCAGCACTTTTCGCACATCATCCACATGACTTTCAAAGTTCTTACTGTAAACCAGTGTGTCGTCCAGATAAGGGATGCAGATGTTATCCCGGAGGCCTTCCAAACATTCCTCCATACAGCGCTGGAAGGCAGAAGGGGTGTTCATGAGGCCAAAGGGAATACGTATCCACTCATAAAGTCCCCACGGTGTAACAAAAGCTGTCGCTGGTCTGCTCTCTTCGGAGATGAATCCTTGGTGATAAGCTTTTGCCTGGTCCGAGAGGGAGAACCAGAAATTAGCACCCAAACTGTCCATGATGTGTTGGACCCGAGGGATAGGCTGGCGGTCAGGATGTGTCTTCCTGTTCAGGTCTCTATAGTCTATACACAACCGAAGGGTGCCATCCTTTTTTCTAACACACACGATAGGTGTGGAATATGAAGAACTAGAAAATTTCGCGAGAAATTTTGAAAGTGTGGCTACTACTGCCGTAAGACGTCGTAATATATAGCTTTTGTTTATGACGCCCGTCTCTCCTCCAAAGCACTTGAGTTGGTTTGTGTGTTAAACTGATTGGCTGATATGAAGCACCTGTGTGCTGCCGTCGTCATGGTGACCAAGTGAGCGCCAGCAGACTGATTAGAGGCAGACTGGACTGTGGACTTAAGGAAATAAACTACTGAACGTCCTGAACACACGCAAACGTATATGAAATATCATATGACCTTATTAATGATCACAGTGTTGACAACTACACAAAAAAAACACACGTAAATGTCTGTGTGTGTGTGTTTGTGTGTCTGTTTGTGTGTGTGTGTGTGTCTGTTTGTGTGTGTGTTTGTGTGTGTGTATGTGTGTCTGTGTGTGTGTGAGACAAACAGACAGAGAGACAGAAGTCATCTGTGTTGTGTGTGCGTGTGTAAGTGTCTGTGTGTCTGTTAAACTGCCCTAACGAGAACACCTGTGGGTCGCTAGATCAAAGGTTGCCATGGTGATGACTTCAAAGGGACTTCCTTACGCTGAGCTTAATAGACCTAAATACTGTGGAACTCCTTTCAAACTATTTTTAAAAATGGTACTTTAAAAGCCACTATTGCTTCGATATCGCATATTGAGCGTTAGGAAGACCTGATGAACAGATACTGTGACTGGCGAGTCTGTACGATAAAACATGTGTCTGTACGGGCGATTTACAAATCAGGTACGAGCTTCAGGGGAGACGTGGCTTCGGAGGGAGATTTAACATGGCGGCGGATGGCAGAGCGAGGTGGACTTGCTCTCACATTCAGTCCGATTTCAAGACGTCTGAGTCTGTTGGATTCCTATCGACCGCAGTTTATGACAGAAGACAAGATTTCCAACGTTTCTATCCAACAATGGTGTATGAAGAGTGAACATTGTGGGAGTAAAGACAAAATACGTTTTTTTTTAAAAACAGTTTCTGTCGCTTCTTCTCACTCTGTTAATTGGTGCGCCACCCTCTACGAACGTTTCGTGAATTTTTTTTTATGTTTTTTGCATTTTTCGGGAAAACGTACGGGCGAATCTCTTAGAAAAGTCATAGCTCACGATTCCCGCGCAAACCGCACGTTTCGATGTAATTTTTGCGCATGTGCTGGCAACGCTCTGGGAGGAGTAGTGGTTTGACTATAAGAATAATAATAATAACTAGAAATTGCATTTCCTGTGGAAAATGCGTTGGAATGCAAAAAGCTGAAGCATAAAGCTGAAATATTTGAAAGAAATTGCTGAATGTAGCTGAAAATAGTGAAATAAAGTTGAATAAAGCTTAAAAAAAGCTTAAAGCTGAATATATATGAAAACAGCTGAATGTATATGAAAATACTGGAATATTTATCAAAACAGGTGAATATATATGAAAATAGTGGAATATATATGAACATGTAAAGAAAACTACCTGATGAAAAGTGTTGAAGCCCAAAAGCATTAAACTGAACTGTTGAAAATCCTTGTTGTTTAAATGTATAATTGGAAAAGGTGAAAGGAAAACTGCATCATCTAAACACTGAACATAGTGAAATATTGTTGAATAAAGCTTAAAAAAGCTTTAAAAAAGCTGAATATATTTGAAAATAACAAAACAACTGAATAAAACACCTGAATATGTATGAAAATAGTGGAATATATATGAACATGTAAAGAAAACTACCTGATGAAAAGTGTTGAAGCCCAAAAGCATTAAACTGAACTGTTGAAAATCCTTCTTGTTTAAATGTATAATTGGAAAAGTTGAAAGGAAAAGTGCATCATCTAAACACTGAACATAGTAAAATATTGTTGAATAAAGCTTAAAAAAGCTGAATATATTTGAAAATAACAAAACAGCTGAATAGATATGAAAATAGTGGAATATATATATGAACAGATAGAGAAAGGGAGGGAGGGAGACAGAGAGAGAAGTCCTGTGTGTGTGTGCGTGTGTAAGTGTCTGTGTGTCTGTTGAACTGCCCTCATGTCAGAGGTTGCCATGGTGATGAATTCAAATATCGGCAGTTACAATTACTAACTGCCGATGATTATATGGAGTCAATGCTGGGAAACACCTATCCAAAAATCACCCAAAAAACATACTTAAAAAGCCCCGATTGCTTCAATATCGCATATGAAGCGTTAGGAAGACTTGATGAACAGATACTGTGACTGGTGAGTCTGTACGATAAAACATGTGTCTGTACGGGCGATTTACAAATCAGGTACGAGCTTCAGGGGAGACGTGGCTTTGGAGGGAGATTTAACATTGAAGCGGATGGCAGAGCGAGGTGGACTTGCTCTCACATTCAGTCCGATTACGAGACGTCTGAATGTGTTGGATTCCTATCGACCGCAGTTTATGACAGAAGACAAGATTTCCAACGTTTTGAGCTATAAATTATGCCCAAAGAGTACACGGTACGGAGTTTACGGCAAATTTTAAAAAAAAAAATCTTCAAGATCTGACGTGGGTCTGCCCTCTAAGTATGACATCACGTGCACTGAGCTCCGCAACACACACTCATGCAAAAGAGAGAAAAGGCGGCAAAAAAACATAAAACTAAAACGCTGACAATTATGACAGTATAAAATATATCAATAAGTGGAGATATGCGGTAATAGCTGAAAGTTTTGGCAACATTTTAAACTTGGAATGGTGTCTCTAGCTGAAAGCATGGCAGAGCCTTAGGCTTTTGGAGCTGAAGAAGTTTTAAAACGTTTTTCATTGGAAACCATTCATTTTTATTTTTATAAAAAGTTTAATAATTTAAATATTTGAAAAAATATGAAAAATGTAAAAGCGTAGAATAATAGCTGAACGTTTTGTCAACATTTGAAATTTGAAATTGTGTCTCTAGCTGAACGTATGAAGAACCTGCAAACGTTTGAAGTTGAAGATGATTTGAAGATTTCCCCATTGGGTCCCATTTTAAAAAAAATCATAAAAAGTTTAATAATTAAAAAATTTGAAAAGTCTGAAATTTGAAAAGGAAGTTGCACACGTGTGCTTAAGAAGCTGAATATTTGAATAATTGAACTTTTTTCTGTAGCTGAAAATATGAAGGAGCTGAAGAGGTCCAAAATACGTACGGAAGAAATAGAATAATAATAATAAGTTTTTTAAAGATTCGAAGAACAATAGTTGGAATGCTCGAAGCATTCCAACTAATAAGTTTTTTAAAGATTCGAAGAACAATAGTTGGAATGCTCGAAGCATTCCAACTAATAATAAGCCCGCAGGAGAACATGAAGTGTGCTTGCAGCATGGGGTCTATGACCCCATGCGGCTGAAGCCACACTTAATAAAGATTTGAAGAACAATAGTTGGAATGCTTGCAGCATTCCAACTAATTAGACTTTCTCACCCAACACTGTGCTATTAGGTCATGGAGATAACCTTTCATCTCCTGGTAAAGTGGTTTTGGCACTTATATGTATGTGCGTTTTACTGGTTCAGGGTCTTTGAGAGAGATGTTCATTGCAACCGATGTCATTGTCTGACCTTGAAAAGGAATGACACTCTTCTCTCAGCATCTGTCTAACTACCTGTCTTTGGCCTTCATCCCGGTGACTTACGTCTACAGGTGAATCCCACTGTTCAGTAGTATTACAGGGAGTTTGGGTGCTAGTGTAATTCACTGGAGCTGGTGTGGCAACTTTTTCAAAGGTTTGGGCAGGCATCACAGTCAGAATGGTTTGTACTGTTCCAATTACAGTGCGCCCAAACAAAACAATGTCATGATCAGTTGGGTTAGCAACATCCGTTAGAATGACTAGTAAACCACCTTTTCTGATTCTAACTCGTGTGTTGTAGAACTCAAGACCATCTGGCCACCGGGGTTCAGGTCTGGCTGAAATAACATGGTCATGTCTTCAATGAAAGGCTGGACAGCTACACAACACTCAATCTAAATGCTACTGTGTTTTGGCACTGTAACCATCTCTGTCTTTGTTTTCACTGTATACTCGTCTACCTGCTCTACACTCACAGCCTGTATAAAAGCTTTCACCTTATTTCTTTTGAGACTTGGGAAAGCGTTCCTCACAGCACTGTACTTCTTAGTCTTCTCAGTCTTTGCCAGTATGTGTTCAATAACATTGAAACCTATGATGGATGGGACAGGTGACAGCCTTTCATCACAAGCACGGGAACGATCAGTTCATTCCTTTGGTCGGTTTCAGAGGCTAGCCGGAAAGTTGTCTCAATCCATCCCAGGTAAGGCATTTCAATTCCATTTGCAGCAGTCAATGTTAATCCATCAGGTGAGTTAAGAAGTTCTGAAACATCTCTAAGTCTCACATCTGGTAAGTATTCAGTTTCCCATCTTTCATCAATGATTGACACCTGAGAGCCTGTGTCCCATAAAGCTTGAAGCTGGTGACCGTTCAGGTAACATTCGACAAAACACTGCTTGCCAACTGGTGAGATGACTTTGTGGGAGTGGCCAATTGGAGAAAGGGGTGGCAAATAGTGCACTCTGTTGTCTTTGTTGGGAGACTTTTCCCTTTTAGTTGTCAGGTGAGTGCATCTTAACCGATGTTTAGTCCAATGTTGTTTTTGACATGCTCTGGAACACTACATTGTCTCCTTACACAATGAGCATTGTTTCAGCTTCTTCGGTGAACTACCACAATTTGCACATTTTTGGGAAATGTCACTGGCGATGGTTAACACTCGTCCCGCAGGGGTAACCATCTTCTGTTTAAAAGGGCCTCTCTTGATGGTCTGGCTATTCTATTTTTACATCCAGCTTGGAAATGTTTTCCACTTCCACAGTGGTAGCAGTGTGTGCAACGTTCCTCTGACCCTGCCTGCTGGCAGACAAAACACCTCCTTGGAACATAAGCTGGGCGGTTGGTGTCCAGGTGACGTGGCTGCTGGGGGTGGAGTTGGAGTGGGTTTTTGGGGCTGGCGGTGGCTGCTGTTGTGACATATGTGGCTGAGGGTCCCTCTCTAGCCTTCTAACTGGTGGTGCATAGGGCTGTGACTGAAACATAGGCTGCTGTAATGTCTCTTTAATCTAAGCTATTTCTGCACTGAGGCCTTTAAGCGAGGCAACACCTGTCCTCAGTTCTGCTAACTCTGTTAACCATTCAGGGGAAACTTTTGTTTTAGCTTCCTTTACAGGATTTTTTTTCAAATGGCGGGTCTTCTGACTGAACTACGCTTGCGCTTGTAGCTGACTGCGGAGAGCTAAACCTCTTTTTGTTTCTTCTTTCAGTCTCATTTGCACAGGCCATGTTTAACCTCTCCAGCAACATCTCATCTGAGGTGTCAGTATCTAACAAGAGGGACTGCATATCTATCTTGATACTGTCATTCTGGAGACCTGTAAATACTGTGTGTAAACACATGCGCTGAACGAGAGCTGGGTCATACTTAAGCCCTGATTCTGACTCTTGGGACGCAAACAGTACTTTCTGCCTTAGATCTAAAGCCCGCATCAGGAAGCTTTGAGGGGTCTCATTGCTATGCTGTGCTTTGGAAGCTAGCTGCTTGTAAAGCTCTGTTGCGGTCTTTTCTTGGAAATGCGACCGCAGGCTGCTTCTAAGAGTGGGAAGGGTAAGGTTGGGTTTTCCTTCCAAGTCTATCTGCCAATGTAACTCGACCTCTACAGCTCATCCAGAACGCAGCAGCTCGACTGATCTTCAACCTCCCGAAGTTCACTCACACTATTCCACTCCTCCGCACCCTCCGCTTCAAGACATTGGTACTTACATACCGTGCAACGAACAGATCGGGTCCGACCTACATCCAGGACATGGTGAAACCATACACACCAGCTCGTTTGCTCCGCTCAGCTTCAACCAATCAGCTTGTCGCGCCGTCGCTGCGAACTCAACACTCAACAAAATCACGATTGTTTGCAGTCCTGGCTCCTCGATGGTGGAATGAGCTCCCCATTGACATGAGGACAGCAGAAAGTGTCTACATCTTCCGCCGCAAACTAAAAACTCATCTTTTTCGACTATACCTTGAATAAAGACTGACGGCAGCACTTAGGCAGCACTTCGATGGCTCTTACTGATGGCACTTAGTAGTTTGACTTTATTTGAGAAATTGTTCTGTCTTGATTCTTGTTGTTCCTACTTCGTACTTACGGTTCAATGCACTTTTTGTAAGTCGCTTTGGATAAAAGCGTCAGCTAAATGACATGTAATGTAATGTAATGTAATAAAGTAGCTGCGTAGCGTTGAGCTAGGAGAAATAGCCCTGATTACAGCATCTACTATTTCTATCTCCGGGTAACCTCTGCTTAGTCCATTCTCAATCTGGTCAGCAAGACTGGAAAATGTCAGTTTATCTCTCTGACGTGGTTCACCAATTTGACCAGCAATTTTTAAATCTTTGCGCCAGTATGTGCTCTGCGGTGGCTGAGCAGTGGCTAAGGGCTGCCTGTGCACTTGTTGGCCGACAGGGGTTTGGGGAGTAATATCTTCAACAGTAGTAGTCTGGTTGAATTCCAATCCTACTTGTTGCTCCTCTGTTTCTCTCAGTGTTGCTAAGTCCTCAGCATGCTTGTTTTGTGACACTTCAAAAACGTAGTCATTTAGAAGCAACAATTCAGACATGCCATCATCTTCTAGGTCTGCAATCTCCTCTCTTTCAAGGTGGTTCAAAATATGAGTCACCAATGACATGCGTGACTTTTCTTTAACAGCTGCTCTTTGTTTTTCTGATAAGTTAAGAAAATCACAGATTTTGAGTAGATTGTCTTCGGTCAGGGTGGGTAATGCACCTACTATCTTTTTCTGGAGCGCTTCCAGGGTTGTCGTCATGGTGACAGGGCAGGATAGCTTTTAAATTGTAAAGGAGACGACTCCTTTACAATTACAAGACGACAATGGTCTTTTCTGTCCCTGATAATCTCTAACCGGCCTCAGGTGACGTGTACTCAACCACTAGCTTCCAGCAAACTTCCTTCACTGAAGCCTGCCTGGGTTGTAATGTGGGGATTTAGCTGGCTCGGAATTCAGCAAACAGGTTGTGGACACTGGCCATCTGAACAGCAATTCCAGCGGTGCCTCCAAAATGTTACACCCCTGTAACCATGGGGAGAAATAATCACGAGAGTGATTTGGTAGTTTCTATCAGTAAAACTTTACTGGAATGAATGTATACACTCACAACAATAATCAACATACAGCCATATATATATATATATATATATATATATATATATATATGTATATATATATATATATATATATATATATATATATATATACACACACACACACATGTATATATTCCCTTTACAAAATGCCAGCTACGCTACACTAGCTGCAGCTAGCAACAGCTAGTAGGAACTCACTCACACAGCACAGCGCCCCACACACACACACACACACACACACAACTCTAAAGTCACAAAATAGATACACAACATTCTTAGGAAACATCCCACATCGATACTGACATGCTAACTTCATCCATTAAACAACATACCTGTAACCAGGGGGAGAAATAATCATAAGAGTGATTTGGTAGTTTCTATCAGTAAAACTTTACTGGAATGAGAAGACCGCGAATTTCCCTGAGATATGTATGGGCGCAGACCAAAGCAATCGAGCCCAGACTCTAGAACAAAACAATCTCAAATCATCTTTCAACTTGTCACATTAACAACTTAGTGTCGAGAACAAGTTCTGACAACAAATCCTGTTGTCTGATTTGTATTTCTTTATTTTTGATAAATTCTTTATTGTTAAGATTTTTTGCACTGTGAATTTGCACTGTCAGTTCTGTTTTTGTAATAAAAGGTTGAAAATTAATGCTTTAAAATAATAATTTTTTTATCCGATTAATCGAAAAAATAATCGACCGATTAATCGATTATTAAAATAGTCCCACAACAGCGTGTGAATGACGGCTGCTATCAGTGCTATCTGCTTCAGGGCAACCGGCAGCAGTTTGATTCAACACCGGCAGGACTGCGGAACATTTGAACGCTGATTAGCTGACGCAATTCTATGACTCATGCGTTTTTGCCACCGGAGTTGGGAAATTTCAACTCGTCCAACGTTCAGTGGCCTACGCGCTGTGGGTGCTGCCTTAACACGCCTGTCACGCTGCTCGGTTGAAAATGCGCATCCACGCAGCTTCTTTGCACCTATGCATAGACTTTGAATGTAATCTCGACCCGTGTCGAGATCTCGATGCGATCATTGTGTACACAGCTTAAGTGGTGCTTTGTTATTAGTCTCCTTTGCTAGTCATATATTGGTCATCACTAACACCATGTTCAAGCATAGGGTGGTTCGTAAGTGTACTTGTTACCAGAACACCCGAGACCAGAGGTCTTCAACAGGGCGTCTGCAACAATTTTTGGCTGATTATACAATTTCTCCTATTTTTGAATGTAGTCCAGGGTGAGGGAAGGATCCATCCATATCCCTGGAAGAGGTGGTTGAGGTAGTCAAAAAGCTTCACAAAGGCAAGCGCCAGGGGTAGAAGAGAGTCAACCTGTGATGATGGCTCTGGACATTGCTGGGCTATCTTGGCTGACACATCTGGGAAATCAGGGACAGTACCTGTGGAGTGGCAGACTAGGGTTGTGGTTTCCCGTTTTCAAAAAGTGGGACCAGAGAGTGTGTTCCAATTATCAGGGTATCTTGGTGCTTATTATCCTGAAAAGTTTAATACAGGGTGCTAGAAAGAATGCTTCAACCAAGTTTGCCAATCCAGTTTACATGTGTTTTATGAACTACGATAAGGCTTAAACAGTGTCCCCCGGGGACTCAGTTACTGTGAGAATACGGGGTACCAACGTCGTTACAAGCCATTCGGTACTTGTATAACAAAAGTGAGAGATGTGTCCATACGCTTGGCACAAAGTCATGCCTGTTACCTGTGGGCATCCAGGGGTTGGTCCTAGTTACCAATACTGTGTTTGATTTTCATGGACAGGTGGGTGGAGGACGGTGTCTGGTCTTGGAGTTAAAATAACTTGGTGTTTTGTTCACTGGTGAGGGCAAAATGGATGTGATTGATTGCCAGAAGTTCTCTGTAATTTTATACTCAGCAGACAAACTTTCTTTGCTTCATGCACCTTAACTTTCATTGGAATGGTCAGTAAAAATCCAGTTAACTTTATACATCCATATTTGGTAGCAGTTGTTGAGTTTAGGAGGGAGGTAATTTATGTGTTTTTTTTTAATTATGAGGATGGTTAGTGTTTTCAACATCACTGTCATGAAATGTCATGTTATGAAATTTAACTTGAAATTAAATACAAATGTCTGTATACTGAAATCAAATTAATTAAAATGTATTATATTATATTGAAAATGAATTACAAAATCACAATAATGAGTTGAGTTTCAATAACTTCTCAAAACAAATGTTATTAATGAATTTCACAGTGTATTCACCATTCCTGATTAAAGTAGGGTCATAGTGGGGGTCATCAAAAATTTGAATAACCTTTTCTAACAATTGACTGAAAAGACTATTAAATATCAAAATTGTGGTTGATTAATCTTCTAAAGAGTAAGTATTTCTATAACCCTATTACTTTTGGGGTCAATTTGACCCCATTCAATGTTTAACATCTCTAAATAAATACTTACCATCATTTTTTTTGCTTCATATTTTATGACTTTTCCTAATTTAACCGGTACAACTGGGTAAACATAAATACATGATTATATGTTCTCAATGTCCTGTAAACATTTTGTACACAACGGTGTTCTTTGGGGTCGATTTGACCCCAGGCTGTTTTAGCTGTATAAAACATATGACCTGGCCTGACCTGGCCTGACCTGTCGCTCACAGGTCAGGCCAGGTCAATCTGCAGCTGCACCTGCAGTATATTATCAAACAATCTACAAAGTAACACATTTCAATAATTTGGGCTTGGTGGAGGGGGGAGGGGGGGGGGGGGGGGGGACTGGGACTGCTGTGAGTACTATGAAAGCTCGCACAGCAGCCCTTGCGATCTTTTGGGTTTTGGGTGCCCTCTCTTTTCTGCTTTTTTTTCTCTCAACTGAAATGACTTCCAAAAAAAGGTTTTCTGTCAATGAGGTGCTGTCACAGCTCTTTGACCATGAAAGTGACATAGAAGAGAATGTGTCTGAAATAGGGGATGATGTTGTAGAGGACCCTGATTATGAGGCATCCTCCTCTGATGAGAGTGAGACCCTCATTTTCAACCCTCCTGTTGTCGTTCAACCTCCAGCAAACACGCTACCTTCCAAAAATGGAAAGTTGTTATGGTCTGTCACCCCACCTGAACAAAAGGGTAGACTTAGTGCTTCTGATGTCCTCAAAATGGTTCCAGGTCCCACCAGATACGCTGTCAGTCATGTCCATGACATACAATCAGCATTTGAGCTCTTCCTAACACCATCAATTGAAAAAATGTACATCAGATGATAAATTTAGAGGGCAGGCGTGTATACGGGGAGAGTTGGAATGACCTGGATGTGACCAACTTGCAAGCCTACATTGGGCTGCTCATTTTGGCAGGAGTGTACAAGTCCAAAGGTGAAGCAACAGCAAGCCTTTGGGCGGCTGACACTGGAAGGGCAATATTTCCAGCCACCATGTCTCTAAATACCTTTCATGTTTTCTTCTGTGTCATATGCTTCGATGACCGAGAAACAAGGCAGGCCCGACGAGAGTTCGGTCAGTTAGTATTCTGTCATATTTGAGTGACCATTCGCATGGATCCAGCCCAGATACAAAAATTGATTGTTTTTAGTTTTTTTGTATGTAGAGAACCTAAGTGTTCTTTGCTGATGTTCTGATGATGATGATGATGATGATGTTCTATAAAAAAAAAAATCCTTCAGAATTTTTGAAATTGGTTGCGTTATTTCTGGGGTCAAATTGACCCTGAACATAACGAATGTTACTCATCTTAATAACAGAAAATGTTTATCATTCCAAACCTTACAGATAACAAAAACATGTACTTAAGACATCATATAAAGCCATTAAAACATAAAGCATGATCTATTTTTAAATGGTATGTCAATCAGTGAGATTTTATTCTGATCTGCATATTTCTCCATAGTCGCTTAACAGGTATTCCCGGATGTTTAAGTGGGTGGGTGTCTTTTTAAAAAAAATTAAATTTTCTATTTAAGTAGTCAGCAAACATGCACACAGTTCCTAATAGATCAACTTTGGAAAAATCATTGAATTATGATCATTTTCTGGGTGTTTAAATTGCTGGGGTCAAATTGACCCCAAAGGTAAAAGATGTTAGTAATTTTGAAGGTAACAACCTATGGTCTGAGCAAAACAACTCGTAGTCTGTGTATCACTGCACTAATACTTACTGTGCTTAAACTAATGAAATACCAACTGCTCTCCATATTTGCATTAAAAAGTAAGGTAAGGATGAAAGCAAAGCAGCTCTCCAGACAGCCCTTAGGTCTTAGATGCCATCAATTAGGATTAGTTGTCTGTATCACTGTTCATAAAGAGCTAATGAAAAGACCAATAAGATTCAGTAATTATTGAAGAGGAAATTGCCTCAGTTGTTGTTGTTACCTGTTGTTTCTGGGTGCTATTTCCTCCCGGAGCTTCTTGATGTCATTGCAACATTTCTCAATCTCCACCACCTTCATCCCCTCCACTGTAGACACAGAGAGAGAGAGAAAGAGAGAGAGAGAGAGAGAGAGAGAGAGAGAGAGAGAGAGAGAGAGAGAGAGAGAGAGAGAGAGAGAGAGAGAGTCATTAGGGTCCGAGCGACTAACGTAGTCAGTCTGAGAGGACCCTATAGAAACTGTAAGGGGTATTATTATTATTATGCCGATTTTTATTTTAGAACATTGGGCGCCGTTTTGGGCGACTTGTCATAATCCAAAACTCACCAAATTTGGAACGCTCGTCAGGACTGGTGAAAATAGACGTATGAAATAGGCGTCAAAACAAATGGCTCTCTCGCGTCCCCTAGAAGTTGGACCGGTGACGCCCCTTGACAGATTGGCCGATTGACTTGAAAAAATTCATGTCCAGCTCCACCTGTGTGTGTGGGTGTGTGTGTGTGTGTATATATATGTATGTATATATATATATATATATATATATATATATATATGTATATGTATATATATATATATGTATATATATATATATGTATATATATATATATGTGTGTGTGTATATATATATATATATATATACATATGTGTGTGTGTGTATGTGGGAGCGGGGCATCGCTGTATCCGGCACGTTGGAGGGCGTGGAAGCGTTGCCGAGCATGTGCTCTAGATAGGCGTACGTTCTCGGCTGGGCGAGCCGACGACCCGCAAGCGTCCCTGACGTGCCGGATAGAGCGAGGACCCGCTCACAGCTGCTTGCAGCTTTAATTTATTATATATATATCCATCCATCCATCCATCCATTTTCGACCGCTTATCCGTGGTTGGGTCGCGGTGGCAGCACACCCAGAAGACCAACCCAGGCTTCCCTCTCACCCGCAACATTTTCCAGCTCGTTCTGGGGGACCCCGAGACGTTCCCAGGCCAGCTGGGAGATATAATCCCTACAGCGTGTCCTGGGTCTTCCCGGGGGCCTCTTCCCAGTTGGACGTGCCTGGAAAACCTCTAATGGGAGGCGTCCATGAGGCATCCGGATTAGATGCCCGAACCACCTCAGCTGACTCCTTTCGATACGAAGGAGTAGCGGCTCGACTCCAAGCTCCCTCCTGATGTCCAAGCTCCTTACCCTATCTCTAAGGCTGAGCCCGGCCACCCTACGGAGGAAGCTCATTTCGGCCGCTTGTATCCGCGACCTCGTTCTTTCGGTCACGACCCAGAGTTCGTGACCATAGGTGAGGGTTGAAACGTAGACCGACCAGTAAATGGAGAGCTTCGCCTTCCGACTCAGATCCCTCTTCACCAAGACGGACCGGTACAGCGCCTGTTTTACTGCTGCAGCCTCACCGATCCGTCTGTCGATCTCCCGCTCCACCTTACCCTCACTCGTGAACAAGACCCCGAAGTACTTGAACTCCTTCGCTTGGGGCAGGCATGTGGTCCCCACCTGGAGGGAGCAATCCACCGGTTTTTGGCAGAGAACCATGGTCTCGGATTTGGAGGCGCTAACTCTCATCCCTGTTGCTTCACACTCGACTGCAAAACGCCCCAGCAATGCTGGAGGTCACGGTCCAAGGAAGCAAACAGGACCACATCATCTGCAAACAGCAGAGAGGCGATCCCGAGGCCCCCAAACCGGATTTCCTCCGCCCCCCTGGCTGCGCCTAGAAAAACTGTCCAAGAAAGTCACGAATAGGACTGGTGATAAAGGGCAGCCCTGGTGGAGGCGGACACCCACCGGGAACGTGTCTGACTTAATACCAAGGATATGGACACAACTCCTACTGCAGGCGTACAGAGACCGGATAGCCCGTGCCAATGGATCCGGCACCCCATACTCCCGCAGCACCCACCACAAAACCCCCCGAGGGACCCGGTCGAAAGCCTTCTCCAAGTCCACAAAGCACATGTAGACTGGTTGGGCAAACTCCCAAGACCCCTCCAGTAGTCCCGCAAGGGTAAAGAGCTGGTCCACTGTTCCATGACCGGGACGGAATCCGCACTGCTCCTCTTGAAACCAAGGTTCGACAAGCGGTCAGAGCCTCCTTTCCAGCACCCTGGCATAAGCTTTTCCCGGGAGGCTGAGCAGTGTGATACCACGATAGTTCGAGCCCACTCTCCGGTCCCCCTTCTTGAAGATGGGAACCACCACCCCGGTCTGCCAGTCCATGGGCACTGTTCCCGAGCCCCATGCGACACTAAAAAGGCGTGTCAGCCAAGACAGCCCAGCA
>NW_027175843.1:8550339-8557839 GCF_023055335.1 Clinocottus analis
GCGGCGAGCAATTTTCCCATTGACTTTGAATGGGGTTTCGCCGCGAAGAGAGCAAAAAAACACTCATCTTTGTGCCCATAGTGACTCGCCATAAAAGGAGGTAGAGAAATGAATTAAAGTTTAAAACGTCGACAAAAGGCTTGAGTTCATTTGCCTAATTGGACATTTTTTGATAGCTAGTACAGTGTTCATGTAATTATTGTTTTAGTTTTGTTTTTTTGCCCAAATTATTAAGCTTTTTATGATTTTAGGATTTTTTATGTTCATATACATATTCCACTACTTTCATATATATTCAGCTATTTTCATATATATTCAGCTGTTTTCATATATATTCAGCTGTTTTGTTATTTTTTAAATATATTCAGCTTTTTTAAGCTCTCTTCAACTATACTTCACTATTTTCATATATATTCAGCTGTTTTGTTATTTTTCAATATATTCACCTTTTTTGAGCTCTATTCAACTATATTTCAATATTTTCGTATATATTCAGCTGTTTTGATATATATTCAGCTGTTTTATATACATTCAGCTGTTTTCATATATATTCAGCTTTTTTGTTATTTTTCTGTTAGCTTTTTTAAGCTTTATTCAACTATATTTAGTTGGAATGCTGCAAGCATTCCAACTATTGTTCTTCAAATCTTTATTAAACTTTTTATTATTATTATATTTCTTCCATCCGTATTTTGGACCTCTTAAACTCCTTCATATTTTCAGCTACAGAAAAAAGTTCAATTATTCAAATATTCAGCTACTTAAGGACACGATAGCTATGCCTTTTCATATTTCTGACTTTTCAAATTTCCAAATTATTAAGCTTTTTTGATTTTTTTTTTTTTTATAATGGGACCCAAAGGGGAAATCTTCAAATCATCTTCAACTTCAAACGTTTACAGTTTCTTCATACGTTGAGCTTGAGACAATATTTAAAATTTCAAATGTTGACAAAATCTTCAGCTATTAATCTACGCTTTTACATTTTTCATATTTTCGCAAATTTTAAAATTATTCAGCTTTTTATCAAAATAAAAATGAATGGTTTCCAATGAAGAACATCTTCAAATCCGCTTTCAACTCTTCAACTTCAAAAGATAAAGGCTCTGTCATGCCTTCAGCAAGAGACACCATTTCACCTTTAAAATGTTGACAAAACGTTTACCTTTTACTGTATTACTCAGCTTTTTGATATATTGTATAGTGTTTTAACTGTCTGCGTTTTCGTTTTATGTTTTTTTCCGCACATTTTCTGCCTTTCTCATTATTGTGTGTTGGGCAGCTCACAGCGAGTGATGTCATACTCAGACCGAGAGGACCTGGCGATATAGATATTTTAAACTTGCTCTCTACTCCAAACCGTATATTGTATGGACATAATTTATAGCTCAAAATGTGGGAAATCTTGTCTTCTGCCGTAAACTGCCGTCGATAGGAATCCAACAGATTCAGACGTGTTGAAGTCCGACTGATTGTGAGAGCAGGTCCGTCCCCAGCAGCAGCCCTTTGGTCTGTGCATCTGCAGGCTGCAGGCACGTAAACGGCCGCACACGCGAACGGGTGTGCACGTGCACGGGCGTGAACGGCAGCACACGTGAACGCCCACTAACGTGAAACGGCCGCGCGTGTAAACGCTCGCGAACGGATGCGCCCGCGCCTTAACGGCCGCGCGTGTGAACGGCTAACTTATTATTGTGCTCGCGTGCACGTTCGTGTGTGTGTGTGTGTGTGTGTGTGTGTGTGTGTGTGTGTGTGCGCATGTGTGCAGGTCACTTAGGTTACAGACATCAGGATTAACAGCGTCACTGACGTTCACGTTCTGAGGTTTAACAGATGGTTTTGTAGACACTCAGAACCCAATAATATCAGGTGTCCCACCAACTGCGCCTGTGGATCAGTGGTCTGCAACTCTGTCTTAGAAGCAATGGGTCAGTGGTTCAAAACCCACCTATGGCAGACTTAAAAAAACAAAAAAAAACTTTTTTTTCTTCTGTTGGACTGGACACACTGGCGGGCCGGACCGTGTGTTTGACACCCCTGATTTAGAAGATGCAGTTTTCCTTTCAACTTTTCCAATTATACATTTAAACGACAAGGATTTTCAACAGTTCAATTAAATGATTTTGAACTAACATTTTTCAGCAGGTATTTTGCCTTTTCTAAATTTTCTGTAATTATTTGCTATTTATTTATATATTCATTTATTCCGCTATTTTCAGCTATATTAATATATTCAGCTATTTTCACATATATTCAGCTATTCTTTCATTTTCAAATATATTTAGCTGTATTTACCTAACTTAAGCTATATTCCACTTTGTTCAGCTATATTCAGCTATTTCCTTCAAATATTTCAGCTATAAGCTTCAGCTTTTTGCATTCCAACGCATTTTCTGAAGGAAATGCTCTTTGTAGTTATTGTTTTAGTTTTATGTTTTTTTCCCGCCTTTTCTCCCTTTAACATTGGTGTGTATTGGGCCGCTCAGAGTGCGTGATGTCATACTCAGAGTGCAGAGCGACATCAGATCTTGTGAAAAAAATTTTTAAATTTGTCGTTAACTCCGTACCGTATACTCTTAGGGCATAATTTATAGCTCAAAACGTTGGAAATCTTGTCTTCTGTCATAAACTGCAGTCGATAGGAATCTAACTGATTCAGACGTGTTGAAATCCGACTGATTGTGAGAGCAAGTCCACCTCGCTCTGCCATCCGCCGCCATGTTAAATCTCCCTCCAAAGCCACTTCTCCCCTGAAGCTCGTACCTGATTTGTAAATCGCCCGTACAGACACATGTTTTATCGTACAGACTCACCAGTCACAGTATCTGTTTATAAAGTCTTCCTAACACTCTATATGCGATATCGAAGCAATAGTGGCTTTTAAAGTACCATTTTTTAAAAATAGTTTGAAAGGAGTTCCAGAGCATTTAGGTCTATTAAGCTCAGCGTAAGGAAGTCCCTTTGAAGTCATCACTATGGCAACCTTTGATCTAGCAACCCACAGGTGTTTTCATTAGGGCAGTTTAACAGACACACAGACACTTATACACGCACAGACAACACAAATGACTTCTGTCTCTCTGTCTGTCTTCTTGTCTGACTACTGCTGCTAACATTTTGACTATTCAATCATACAACTACCACTACTAATCTCTCTCTCTTTCTCTCCTACCAAAATAAAAGCCCCGTGAATTAACTGTATCTTAACATAAAACTCAAATGAGGATTTTTTAATCAAATAATTAATGCTCTTAAGTCCACAGGCCAGTCTGCCTCTAATCAATCTGCTTCAGTTTGGTCACCATGTCGACGAGAGCACACAGGTGCTTCATATCAGCCAATCAGTTTAACACACAAACCAACTCAAGTGTTTTGGAGGAGAGACGGGCGTAATAAACAAAAAGCTATATATTGCGATGTCTTACGGCAGTAGTAGCCACACTTTCAAAATTTCTTGCGAAATTTCCTATTTTAAGTAAAAGTTTTGAAACTTTTTTTTGGACAATAAAAACATATTTTCTCCTAAATATGTGTGCCACAATTATTGGCACCCTTTTATTTAATATTGTGTGCAGCCTCCCTTTGTTAAGACAACAGCTGAGTCTTCTCTCATAATGATGAGGTGGTGAACACATGGTTCTGGATATGAGACCATTCCTCTATACAAAATCTCTTCAGATTCCGAGGTAGACGCTTGTGGACTCTCCTCTTCAGCTCATCACACAGATTTTCTATGTGGTTTAGGTCGGGGGACTGTGATAGCCATAGCAAAACCTTTATTGTGTGGTCAGTGAACCATTTTTGTGTAGATTTTGAGGTGTGCTTTGTATAATTGTTCTGCTGTTAGGTATAACCACGGCCCATTTTAGGCTTCCTGGCAGAGGTGGTTAGGTTTTCATTTAATTTCTCCTGGTATTTGATGGAGTCCATGATACCATGTATCCTAACAAGATGTCCGGGGCCTTTGGAAGAAAAACAGCCCCCAACATCAAAGATCCGCCACCATACTTCACAGTGTGTCTGAGGTACTTTTCTGTATGGCTATCTTTCTATTTACGCCAAACCCGCCTTTGATGTTTGTTGCCAAAAGGGTCTGTTTTGGTCTCATCTGACCATATAACCCGGTCCCATTGCAGTCCCAGTAACGTTTGGCAAACTGTGGGCACTTTAGTTTGTTGTTGATTGACAGCTTTTTTTCTGGCAACCCTCCCAAACAATTTGTAGGTGGCATCTGATGGGAGTTTCGGAGACTTTCTGACCTCAAGACTAAACTTAACTGGAGATTCTTTAGCCTGTAGAACCACCCTCCTTGCGGTGCGTGGGGTCAATGTACACTCCTCTTCCAGGCTGATTTTTAACATGTCCTGATGCTTTAAACTTCTTAATTATTGCCATGACAGTGGAAATGGGTATTTTCAACTGTTAAGAGATTTTCTTATATCCATTTTCTGATTTGTGCAGCTCAACAACTTTTCTTCGCAGATACTCATTGTTTTCTTGGGTCTTTCCTATAGTAATGAATGACAAAGGAAATTTGGCTTGTGTCACATATTTTTACTTCAGTCGAACAGGAAGTCATGTTTGACCATGTAAGAGATTCTAATCAAATGCAATGGTTGTAAATATTTTGTGTCAAAGACCAAGAGGATAAATGGCAAATATTTCTTTTCACAGCCCGTTTTGCTCATATTTAATAAGGGTGCCAATAATTCTGGAGGGCATTGTATTAAGTTGGCTATACTTTGCATAACAACATATAGGTAACAATTAAAAAGCAGGTCCTTTGCATTGATGGATGAAATAAGTATTTTGAAAGAAATTGGGTTATTTCCTGACACTGTTTCCATGTGGGTTTTGTTTTGTTTTGGCGTAATTCTCAAAACACGTTAAAAAGCACTGAAGTTTAAAACTTTATAGAAGTTACATATAATCCAATACATTTTTATCACCAGTCAAAATCATAATTAAGACTTTTTATGACATTTTAAGGCCTAAAATTCGGATTATCTGATTATTGATTATTAATATTATTCTACTACATCCATTCCCTTAGAGTTAGGCTAAGGAGCTCGGACAACAGGAGAGAGCTTGGAGTTGAGCCGCTACTCCTTTGTGTCGAAAGGAGTCAGTAAAATCACAATGCCCAACATACTGATGTGATTTTAATGGTGGTGTTCATTGTGAAATTAGACGATGGCTATCTGACTCGACACTTTATTCTTCTGCCAGCCTTTATTTGTCAATTTAACTAGGACCGTCCTGGGATCCTCTCAGTGTTTAACATTTTTTTGGGACTTACTTTAAAAATTTAGTTTAGATTTGTTAAGAATGAACTGATTTGAGCAAAATTCTAAGAGATAGTATCTTTTGAAGTGGGTTTGTATGAGGCTCTTATCTATTGCCTAGTAGGGTTTGTATAAACAGACAGGAGTAGCACCATGAGAGCAAAGCAATGGACTGCTGTGGACTGGGGAAGCAGCAAAACATATTTTACAACTGTTTAGGTGAACACTATATTTAGAATATTTTCATTTCTTCACCTTGCTATCTGATGGGGAACTGAAACTGTTGTCTATGCTCTCTTCAAATCCACAAGAGTCTTTTGAAACACAATTTGTTCACCTTGCAGAATATGGGAGCTCAATCCCCATGAAATTAAAAGTTTGTGTGTGTGTTATTGTAAGACTTTGGTGTTTAACTTGCCTTGATGGCCCACCCCAGAAAAGGCTAATCACTGACTGATGGTCTCATGGTTTACATAGTGGGTTGTCAGGCATCAGTATTAAGTTGCGACTGTAACAACACCAGTTCAAAGTTCCTCACAGTAACTTTAAGAAAGACTTAAATCTAAAACTATAGCCTTAGCCATTGTGGACAATGTTGCAATTGTAATAAAACGACTCCTCTAATTTACGACAAATTGTATTTGTATTAATCCCAAAATGAATATTCATCAATTTAGATGTGTTGGATTGTTGTGAAGACATCGTCGACTCATTCTCAAAATTGACCCTAAAGTTTATGGCTGATTTTAACTGTTGATAATGTTTTGAGTCATTTTCAATCATGCAACACCAATTTTAGGAATTTGTTAAAACATGTTGATGTTAAGAAAATCAAAGTTAAAAGACAGTTTGCAGAATCAAACCATTAAATTATAGCCATTTTGATTAAATGTTTATGAATAGATTGGTCAAAGTAATAGTAGTAAATGTTTTGGTTTTTTTTGCTCTGAGACTGAGGCACTGGCTGTTAAGATGTTTTTTTTTTTTAGCATTGATCTATTTCATCAAATCACAGTTATATTATTAGGTTTAAAGCCTATAGTTACTCTTTAAGCTATTAAAACTCTACACAACATACATACATGCGAGTTTAAACTCTGTTTCAGATGCTGGACCTTATAACATTACTGGACTTTACCATATACGCTTCACCTGAACAATTGATGTTCTTGTACATTGTATTATTGTAATCCTTGTCAAATTATTACGATACCAGTCTGTGCACCAAACAGATGTCATGTTATCTTAGAATTAATCAGCTCATAAATAACTACAACATATAACACTCACTACTTGATCTGTACAGCGCTACTGAGTATATTTAAACTATTATTATGGGATAATAACAGGAGTTGCAATGATTTTGATGAGGATAATGGTGGGATTACATTTAACATGTCTAGTGCAAGCATTGAACAATTACACAAATCTGAGAGTCTCGCTGCTAATCACCGCCCTATTTTTGTGTCTCATGAAAAACTGATCTACAACTCACATATTCAACTTGACCTTTAATCGCAGCCTGACTAGGAAGTATGCAATGACTACTAAACTATCACTGATTAAATGTTCTTGTGGTTAATTACTATAGCAGCTGACCTGTTGAGAACACTAAGATCTATATTATATAAAACATTATGGCAGCACAGCGCAGTGAGTCTGGCTATCACAACCTTTATTGATTATATTTTATAGCTGGCTTTTATCTTGAGATAACTAACACATCTATATTGAGTCCCCAGATGCCACGCAGATAAACACCAGGCAAACTGCCGCAACTTTGTGAGCAGTTAATGAAATGCCAAAAACCTGGAATCTGACAATGGATAGCTGAGGAGGAAAGGGCATGGCCCCAGTTGGAAGTTGATTAAGTGAAAATGACACATTTCAGCATCAAGTCAACAGCCTCTGGAGGTGGGTTAGCAGACTACATAACCCGCTCTGTAACTTATCTAATCACAGTCTTAAGGAGTGTGAAGGAGCACAAGTTCAGACAACATGCACTGAAGGCATGCAGTTATATCTCTACCAATCCACACTAATCATTCAAAGCACTACTGTACTGTGTATTAGTACAAACATTTTCACTCTAGTTCTAAAGAGCCAATTGAAAGCTAGCTAAAGTGAACTCTGTGACTCAGAAGTTAACGCATGACAACATGCTGCTGTTGTTAAGACAAAAGCAATCGATGAACCTCTTCTGGAAAGCACGGCT
>NW_027175843.1:8565339-8580339 GCF_023055335.1 Clinocottus analis
GGCTTGAGAAAGAACCCCCCTGCCTTTAGGATTTCCTCAGCTCTTCTGGTGTTTTCATCCAGCTGTTTCAGGTCATTGTGGGATGTCAAGAGATCATCAACATACGAGTCCTCTTCCAGGATCCTACATTCCTCTTTCAGGTGAGTGAACATGGGCAGCTTGGCTGTCTCCCTCATGGCAAGTTGTGCGATGCACCCTGCTGGTCGATCACCGATGTTGACTCTGGTGATGGCATATTCCTCAATTTCTCCATCCTCACTGTCTCTCCAGAGGAATCTGTGGAGGTGCATCTCCAGGTCTTCCAGCCACACAGAATTGTACATTTTTTTAATGTCACCAAGAGCAGCATGGACTCCTCTCCTGGTCCCTGACAGCCAGCAATGGTCTCTTCGGTGAGTTTCTTTGCCGCTTTCCTTGCCACCATCTCATGGACTTGAGCTGTGTATGCCACTCGCCACTCTGGTTCTTTCTTGAGCTGCTTCTCTGTTCGCAGGAAAGTGGCCTGAACTGCACTCCTGTTGTTGGGCAGGAAAGTCGGATCTTCAATCCAGGGATATTTTGTGTCCCAGTGTGGTTTGTCACTATGTGCATCTGCCTTGACATAGGTGAGGCCTTTCCTTATGATTTTCAGCTCTTTTTCCTCATTTAGAGTCATTTCTTTTCCTCCTGGTTGACAGTTTCCGCACCGGCATCCTCCACACTTGGGTTCGCAGGCTGCTCCGATACTGTCCCATTTCCACCAGTCTAAGAACTCTCTGCCAGCTGTTGTCATCCTGGTTTCAGCAATTTCTTGGTACTTCACTGCTGTAGTTCTCATAGAACGGGCAAAGTGTGTTTTGGATCTGTGCATAGCCATATCCACTTCTTCAAAGAGGTTTGGATGTGCTCCTTCAACAGTCATTCCTAATGGGCTCTTCCAAAGGACCAGATCCCCAATTACCTTTACTCTCTGTGGAGCGAGTCTTCCTTCCCGGTGGCTGATGAGAAGCTCAATATGCTTTGGTCTCTTCAGATCCTCTAGGTTGATGTCTGGGAAGAACTTCCTGATTTGGTGAGGTTTGACTACACTGTGCACTTTGGCAATTTCATCCAAGCCATAGCATACAAGCTCGTGAGCTCTCTCTGTGCCTGTGGGCGTCCTAACTCTCACCTTGAGTAAATATCTTCTGGTCTTCACCGTCACAGTCATTCCTCCAACTCCTTGGACAACAAGGGTGACCTTTTCACTTCGCAGGTCGAGTCTTCTGGCAGCTCTGTGAGTGATGTAGTTGGTGTCCGATGCCAGGTCAATGAGAGTTCCAATTTTCTGTCCTGCATTGCTAGTTACTTCCAAAAGCATCAGCATTACTGGTAACTCACATGTATTTGAATCCATCACTCCAGGTTGGATCTTTCCAGCACAGTAGGTCTTCGCAGCCATATTGGTGAATGCCTTCCTGATCTTTTCAGCCATTTCTGGGGTGAGTTCAGAAATCAGCTTCTCTTGCTCCTCGGTGAGCACTTGTCTGACGTTGGGTCTTCCTCCTCTTCCAGGTTCTCTTCTTTTGGGGTCTCCCCTTAGGCAAAGAAAGAAGTGGTGGCCTGAAGAACTTTTACAGTCTCTGTTCCTGCACAGGTAAGTATCTGTACACTCCCCCTCCTCTTCATGACAAATTAGGCACCTTTTGCATGCTCCTAGCTTTTCCACAGCTTTCAGCTTGTCGCCAGGCTTCAGTTCTTTGAACCGCTTGCAAAAGAAGAGCTTCCCCTGGTGCTTTTCATCTCCACAGACACCGCATCCGGCTTTCCCTGTGAATCTGGTAGAGGCAAACTTCTTTTCCATGTAAGTAGGTTTCTTCTCAGGCCTTTCACTTACACCCAGTTGCTCTAGCCTTTCTAGGATTTCTTCTTGGGTCTTCAGGAATTCGAGAAGGCTGTCGAAGTGATTATCTGCTGTCACTTCGCTTCCTGGGTTGACCATTAATGTGACCCAGTCACTCTTCATGTCGTCCGGCAGCTTACTCTCTATTGACTTGATCACAAGGGGATTGTTGATGGCTCCGATGTTTCCCAGCACTGCGAGGTCTTCCAGGGCCTTTTCCACCTTCTGGATTAAGTCAATCACTTTCCTTGGCTGATTTGACTTTAAAGCAGGAATTTTCTCTAGTTCTTCAATTATCTCTAAGGCAATTGTGGTCGTGTTGCCATACCTGTTTTCAAGCACTCTGAACATGTCTTCTGCATCCTTGTATGTTGACAGGCGTAGTTCTCTGCTTATCCGCTCATCAACACTGTCCAGGAGCTGGAACTTCTTTACTTCAGTTGAGCCGGTTGGCTCTCCCTGTTTTTGTAGTTTCTCCCAGTCACTCCGCCATCGATGGAAGTTCCTTTTGAAACCATAGAACCTGGGTAGACTGGTCGGTTTGATTCTCAGCGCTGGCTGTGGAATTGGCTGGGGCTGAGGTTCTCTTCCTCTTCTCTCTTCCTCTGCAATTCTTTGTGCTGTTAGGAATTCTGCCCGTCTGGCCTCAAGGTTATTGCTGAGTGTCCTCAGGTCCTTAACTCTGTCTTCCAGCCTTGGCCTTTGGTCAACTGGAATCCACCTTTCCCACTCAGTCAGGCTTGCACTTGCATCTTTGACCAGTGACCTTGCTCCAATCCACTGCAGCTCATATCCATCTCTGTTGATTGCAGTCACAGGTATTGCCCGGACACCTTCACAGGCGGTCCCTGCCTCTCTTATTGCAGAGTTGACTTCGCCCTCACCATATCTGGACCAAAGGTTGTCCTGAACTCTTCTTCGGATCTCATCCAGTCTTGATTCGCACTCATCTGTGTTTTTTTCTATGTCTTTTTCCTGCTGCATATCCAGCTTCACTTCTTCACCTTCATCAGATTTGGCCTCAATGTCCACCAGTAGGCCGGTCCTGTAGTCATCGTTTGCTTCCCCGACATTCCTCGCCAGAATGGAAAGTTTGCAGAACTCCTCTTGTAGTTCCTGCTTTATCATGACATCTGTAGCCCTGCTAAGGTGGTTGGCTTGCTTGGTGAAGGCACTTTTGGCTAAGGTCCTCTCTTGCTTCAGTTGCTTGACTGTTTTCCCAAGAGCTGCACTTGCCATGGTGAAGTTTCAAGTCAATCCTCCCTTTGCGACAGCAGCTTCTTTGACTTTAGGCCCTTAATCCTCGTCTTCACTGCCACGCTGGGTGGTTATCAACTGTCAAGTTCTGCAGGTGTTTTCTAGTGCACAGCTTCCCAAACTTGAAAAGGGACCCGTTCAACCTCCAAGGACACAAAGGGACAACTCGATTTCTTTTATGATTTATTGATGGATTTGTTTTGTTATCGTTGAATTGAAAAGCAGATTATAGTTTTGAATGGAATAGGTTGTAGATGGAATAGGTTGTCAATGGAATAGCTTGGGAATAGAATAGGTTGATAACCAGTTGCGTCTCAGGGTTCACAGGAGCTGTGTCTTTCTTTGTGTCAATGCAGCAAGTCAAAAGGGTGACTGACCTGATTGTCAAACATTTTAAGCCCTGCTCAGAGAAAGCACAGGTGAATCCAATCTGTGGAAGCACAGGTGGAGATTGTGTTCGCTGTTGCCCCTTCAGGCCTGGAGTGCAACGGTCAGTGGTCCTTGTGTGTGTTGCTCTGTACTTTGACTTAACAATATATATATATATATATATATATATATATATATATATATATATATATATGTATGTATGTGTGTATATATATATGTATATATGTATATGTATATATATATATATATGTATATATGTATATGTATAAATATATATGTATATGTATATATATGTATATGTATATATATATGTGTCATACTATATGCAGTTCCGATGTTCTGAGACACTTTCTTGATGGAAAAGTGCAAAAAAATGAATTCTTTAAGAAAATCTAGTTTTCAACTCTGTTCAGTCTGAGACGCCGTTTAAGAGCATAAAAATGAGTAAATGCAGCTTACGGGCAGTATAGTGATAAAAGCTTCACGTATTAATGAAAACGTCATACAATTTGTAGTTCCGATGTTCTCAGACACTTTCTTGATGGAGAAGTAAAAAAATGAATTCTTTAAGAAAATCTAGTTTTCAACTCTGTTCAGTCTGAAACGCCGTTTAAGAGCATAAAAATTAGTAAATGCAGCTTACGGGCAGTATAGTGATGAAAGCTTCAGGTATTCATAAAAACGTCATACTATATGTAGTTCCGATGTTCTGAGACACTTTCTTGATGGAAAAGTGAAAAAAATGACTTCTTTAAGAAAATCTAGTTTTCAACTCTGTTCAGTCTTAGACGCCGTGTAAGAGCATAAAAATGAGTAAAAGCAGCATATGAAAGCTTCACGTATTAATGAAAACGTCATACAATTTTTAGTTCCGATGTTCTCAGACACTTTCTTGATGGAGAAGTAAAAAAAAAAGAATTCTTTAAGAAAATCTAGTTTTCAACTCTGTTCAGTCTTTAACGCCGTATAAGAGCATAAAAATGAGTAAATGCAGCTTACGGGCAGTATAGTGATGAAAGCTTCAGGTATTCATGAAAATGTCATACAATTTGTAGTTCCGATGTTCTGAGACACTTTCTTGATGGAGAAGTAAAAAAAAAAAGAATTCTTTAACCCTCGTGTTGTCCTCACTCATTCCTCGCACACCCCGTGTCCTGCGGGGTGAATCTGTCTTTGCTAAAGAGCCTTCGGTCAGCGCGAGCACACCAACGTGGCCGACCGCGGGATTACGCAGATGTGAATAAATTGTGTATAAATACACCGTATAAGTACACTCCTTTCATAGTGTCCTTATTCGCACATGACAACTTGTGACACCTCAGAGGGCTTTACAATCTGGACCTGTACGAAATGACGTCACGCGTCTTGGCTAAAGAGCTTTCGATCAGCGCGAGCACACCAACAAAGCCGACCGCGGGATTACGCAGTTGTGAATAAATTGTGTATAAATACAGCGTATAAGTACACCCCTTTCATAGAACGAGAAGCGCGGGACGGGTCGAACGGCTGGAACGCGATCCCGTCCAGGCCGATCGAATGGGCTCTGGCCGCGACCGTGCCGGCCTGGGACGATTCCGCTCCCGCTCGAGAAGCCAGGCGACGGGTGATGTTTCCGCAGAGGGCGGACCAAGCGCCGCCGCTACTGCTGAGAGCGTGGAGAGTCGCGTCCGACAGCGTCGATCAAGAGAGGGACCGCGACCGGGCCTTTGACGATTCCGCGTTTGCCCAAGGGGCGGGCCGCCGCCGTCGCGACCGAATCCGAACGTCGGTTCGCCCGTTTGGCGGGCGAGCCTGGCTCCGTAGATCGCACGGGGACCGGGGAAGCTCCCCGGTTCGCCGAGCGCGACCCCGAGCGTCTCGAGCAGGGTGCGCCCCCCCCCCCCCCCCCCCCTCCGGCGACACGTTTCTGGATCGGCACGCTTACTACGGGCGCACCTACCCGAAGGCGACGTACACCGCGGAGCGTCTGAAGATCGAGATATAGTGATGAAAGTTTCACGTATTAATGAAAACGTCATACAATTTATAGTTCCTATGTTCTCACACACTTTCTTGATGGAGAAGTAAAAAAAATGAATTCTTTAAGAAAATCTAGTTTTCAACTCTGTTCAGTCTGAAACGCCGTTTATGAGCATAAAAATGAGTAAATGCAGTTTACGGGCAGTATAGTGATGAAAGCTTCAGGTATTATTGAAAACGTCATACTATATGTAGTTCCGATGTTCTGAGACACTTTCTTGATGGAAAAGTGAAAAAAAAAGAATTCTTTAACCCTCGTGTTGTCCTCACTCATTCCTCGCACACCCCGTGTCCTGCTGTGTGAATCTGTCTTTGCTAAAGAGCCTTCGGTCAGCGCGAGCACACCAACGAGGCCGACCGCGGGATTACGCAGATGTGAATAAATTGTGTATAAATACACCGTATAAGTACACCCCTTTCATAGTGTCCTCATTCGCACATGACAACTTGTGACACCTCATTTCAATTTGAATCAATTCAGTTTATTTTGAATAGCTCAGAATAACAAATACACATTATTATTGTAACGGACTCAGCACATGTAATGTTATGGTTTCGATGTTAATTGTTATGTAATGTTATGGTTTCAATGTTAATTGTTAGTTACTAGTTCAGGAGGTCAGTGAATGTCACATAAGCTGTGTTGCTGTGTAAGCTGTCACTCAAAGTAGCTACCTATGAGCGTGCCTGTGATTGGCAGAGCGAGTGAGGGGGGGTGGATTGATGCGTGTGGTGTTGCGGTCCGGGAAGAGGACGACAGACAGCGAACCTGAAGCTCGTTGCGAGACTTTGAGTGTGGTTTTTGGGTTGTTTTGGCGTAGGCTACGGCCAACAGTAGCCTGTTCTGTGTTGTACAATAAAGCATCCAATAAGCCAGACGACGTCTCGTAACTTCCTGACGCAGGGTCGCTACATTATTTTCTTTTTTTTTGTAAACGCCACAGAGGGCTTTACAATCTGGACCTGTACGAAATGACGTCACGCGTCTTGGCTAAAGAGCCTTCGATCAGCGCGAGCGCACCAACAAAGCCGACCGCGGGATTACGCAGATGTGAATAAATTGTGTATAAATACAGCGTATAAGTACACCCCTTTCATAGAACGAGAAGCAAGGGGCGGGTCGAACGGCTGGAACGCGATCCCGTCCAGGCCGATCGAATGGGCTCTGGCCGCGACCGTGCCGGCTTGGGACGATTCCGCTCCCGCTCGAGAAGCCAGGCGACGGGTGATGCTTCCGCAGAGGGCGGACCAAGCGCTGCCGCCGCTGCTAAGAGCGTGGAGAGTCGCGTCCGACAGCGTCGATCAAGAGAGGGACCGCGACCGGGCCTTTGACGATTCCGCGTTTGCCCGAGGGGCGGGCCGCCGCCGCCGCGACCGAATCTGAACGTCGGTTCGCCCGTTTGGCGGGCGAGCCGGGCTCCGTGGATCGCACGGGGCCCGGGGAAGCTCCCCGGTTCGCCGAGCGCGACCCCGAGCGTCTCGAGCCGGGTGGCGAGCGTCTCGAACCGTGATCCTGTGGCGGACAGATTTGTGCGCGTGTGTGTTTGTGTGTGTGTGTGTATGTGTGTGTGTGTGTGTGTGTGTGTGTGTGTGTGTGTGTGTGTGTGTGTGTGTGTGTGTGTGTGTGTGTGTGTGTGTGTGTGTGTGTGTGTGTGTGTGTGTGTGTTCTGTCTGTGTCGTTGCTTGTAACAATGGTGATGACTAAATAAATGTAAGAAAAAAACAATACAATGCAACTGTCTTGTCATGTCTCTATTTGTATCATTTATTTATTTGTTTTTTTACATTTAGAATACCGGATGACTTGTAATACAACATAAAACTCGGGTCGTTTCGACCCGAGGACGAGGCCGATTTTCTTTAAGAAAATCTAGTTTTTAACTCTTTTCAGTCTTTAACGCCGTATAAGAGCATAAAAATGAGTAAATGAAGCTTACGGGCAGTATAGTGATGAAAGCTTCACGTATTAATGAAAATGTCATACAATTTATAGTTCCTATGTTCTCAGACACTTTCTTGATGAAGTAAAAAAAATGAATTCTTTAAGAAAATCTAGTTTTCAACTCTGTTCAGTCTTTAACGCCGTATAAGAGCATAAAAATGAGTAAATGCAGCTTACGGGCAGTAGAGTGATGAAAGCTTCAGGTATTCATGAAAACGTCATACTATATGTAGTTCCGATGTTCTGAGACACTTTCTTGATGGAAAAGTTAAAAAAAATGAATTCTATAAGAAAATCTAGTTTTCAACTCTGTTCAGTCTTTAACGCCGTATAAGAGCATACAAATGAGTAAATGCAGCTTACGGGCAGTAGAGTGATGAAAGCTTCACGTATTCATGAAAATGTCATACAATTTGTTGTTCCGATATTCTGAGACACTTTCTTGATGAAGTAAAAAAAAATGAATTCTTTAAGAAAATCCAGTTTTCAACTCTGTTCAGTCTGAAACGCCGTTTAAGAGCATAAAAATGAGTAAATGCAGCTTACGGGCAGTAGAGTCAGGTATTCATGAAAATGTCATACAATTTGTAGGTCCGATGTTCTGAGACACTTTCTTGATGGAGAAGTAAAAAAAATGAATTCTTTAAGAAAATCTAGTTTTCAACTCTGTTCAGTCTGAAACGCCGTTTAAGAGCATAAAAATGAGTAAATGCAGCTTACCGGCAGTAGAGTGATGAAAGCTTCAGGTATTCATGAAAATGTCATACAATTTGTAGTTCCGATGTTCTGAGACACTTTCTTGATGAAGTAAAAAAAATGAATTCTTTAAGAAAATCCAGTTTTCAACTCTGTTCAGTCTGAGACGCCGTATAAGAGCATAAAAATGAGTAAATGCAGCTTACGGGCAGGATAGTGATGAAAGCTTCAGGTATTCATGAAAACATCATACAATTTGTAGTTCCGATGTCTTGAGACACTTTCTTGATGGAGAAGTAAAAAAAAAGAATTCTTTAAGAAAATCTAGTTTTCAATTCTGTTCAGTCTGAAACGCCGTTTAAGAGCATAAAAATGAGTAAATGCAGCTTACGGGCAGTATAGTGATGAAAGCTTCACGTATTAATGAAAACGTTATACAATTTATAGTTCCGATGTTCTGATACACTTTCTTGATGAAGTAAAAAAAAATGAATTCTTTAAGAAAATCTAGTTTTCAACCCTGTTCAGTCTGAGACGCCGTATAAGAGCATAAAAATGAGTAAATGCAGCTTACGGGCAGTATAGTGAGGAAAGCTTCACGTATTAATGAAAACGTCATACAATTTATAGTTCCTATGTGCTCAGACACTTTCTTGATGGAGAAGTAAAAAAAAATGAATTCTTTAAGAAAATCTAGTTTTTAACTCTGCTCAGTCTATAACGCCGTATAAGAGCATACAAATGAATAAATGCAGCTTACGGGCAGTATAGTGATGAAAGCTTCACGTATTAATGAAAACGTCATACAATTTATAGTTCCTATGTTCTCACACACTTTCTTGATGGAGAAGTAAAAAAAATGAATTCTTTAAGAAAATCTAGTTTTCAACTCTGTTCAGTCTGAAACGCCGTTTATGAGCATAAAAATGAGTAAATGCACCTTACGGGCAGTATAGTGATGAAAGCTTCAGGTATTATTGAAAACGTCATAATATATGTAGTTCCGATGTTCTGAGACACTTTCTTGATGAAGTAAAAAAAATGAATTCTTTAAGAAAATCTAGTTTTCAACTCTGTTCAGTCTTTAACGCCGTATAAGAGCATAAAAATGAGTAAATGCAGCTTACGGGCAGTAGAGTGATGAAAGCTTCAGGTATTCATGAAAACGTCATACTATATGTAGTTCCGATGTTCTGAGACACTTTCTTGATGGAAAAGTTAAAAAAATGAATTCTATAAGAAAATCTAGTTTTCAACTCTGTTCAGTCTTTAACGCCGTATAAGAGCATACAAATGAGTAAATGCAGCTTACGGGCAGTAGAGTGATGAAAGCTTCACGTATTCATGAAAATGTCATACAATTTGTTGTTCCGATATTCTGAGACACTTTCTTGATGAAGTAAAAAAAATGAATTCTTTAATAAAATCCAGTTTTCAACTCTGTTCAGTCTGAAACGCCGTTTAAGAGCATAAAAATGAGTAAATGCAGCTTACGGGCAGTAGAGTGATGAAAGCTTCAGGTATTCATGAAAACGTCATACAATTTATAGTTCCTATGTTCTCAGACACTTTCTTGATGAAGTAAAAAAAATGAATTCTTTAAGAAAATCTAGTTTTCAACTCTGTTCAGTCTTTAACGCCGTATAAGAGCATAAAAATGAGTAAATGCAGCTTACAGGCAGTAGAGTGATGAAAGCTTCAGGTATTCATGAAAACGTCATACTATATGTAGTTCCGATGTTCTGAGACACTTTCTTGATGAAGTAAAAAAAATGAATTCTTTAAGAAAATCCAGTTTTCAACTCTGTTCAGTCTGAAACGCCGTTTAAGAGAATAAAAATGAGTAAATGCAGCTTACGGGCAGTAGAGTGATGAAAGCTTCAGGTATTCATGAAAATGTCATACAATTTGTAGGTCCGATGTTCTGAGACACTTTCTTGATGAAGTAAAAAAAAATGAATTCTTTAAGAAAATCTAGTTTTCAACTCTGTTCAGTCTGAAACGCCGTTTAAGAGCATAAAAATGAGTAAATGCAGCTTACGGGCAGGATAGTGATGAAAGCTTCAGGTATTCATGAAAATGTCATACAATTTGTAGTTCCGATGTTCTGAGACACTTTCTTGATGGAGAAGTAAAAAAAATGAATTCTTTAAGAAAATCTAGTTTTCAACTCTGTTCAGTCTGAAACGCCGTTTAAGAGCATAAAAATGAGTAAATGCAGCTTACGGGCAGTAGAGTGATGAAAGCTTCAGGTATTCATGAAAACGTCATACTATATGTAGTTCCGATGTTCTGAGACACTTTCTTGATGAAGTAAAAAAAATGGATTCTTTAAGAAAATCTAGTTTTCAACTCTGTTCAGTCTGAAACGCCGTTTAAGAGCATAAAAATGAGTAAATGCAGCTTACCGGCAGTAGAGTGATGAAAGCTTCAGGTATTCATGAAAATGTCATACAATTTGTAGGTCCGATGTTCTGAGACACTTTCTTGATGAAGTAAAAAAAATGAATTCTTTAAGAAAATCTAGTTTTCAACTCTGTTCAGTCTGAAACGCCGTTTAAGAGCATAAAAATGAGTAAATGCAGCTTACGGGCAGGATAGTGATGAAAGCTTCAGGTATTCATGAAAATGTCATACAATTTGTAGTTCCGATGTTCTGAGACACTTTCTTGATGGAGAAGTAAAAAAAATGAATTCTTTAAGAAAATCTAGTTTTCAACTCTGTTCAGTCTGAAACGCCGTTTAAGAGCATAAAAATGAGTAAATGCAGCTTACGGGCAGTAGAGTGATGAAAGCTTCAGGTATTCATGAAAACGTCATACTATATGTAGTTCCGATGTTCTGAGACACTTTCTTGATGGAAAAGTAAAAAAAATGAATTCTTTAAGAAAATCTGGTTTTCAACTCTGTTCAGTCTGAGACGCCGTATAAGAGCATAAAAATGAGTAAATGCAGCTTACGGGCAGGATAGTGATGAAAGCTTCAGGTATTCATGAAAACGTCATACAATTTGTAGTTCCGATGTCTTGAGACACTTTCTTGATGGAGAAGTAAAAAAAATGAATTCTTTAAGAAAATCTAGTTTTCAACCCTGTTCAGTCTGAGACGCCGTATAAGAGCATAAAAATGAGTAAATGCAGCTTACGGGCAGTAGAGTGATGAAAGCTTCAGGTATTCATGAAAATGTCATACAATTTGTAGTTCCGATGTTCTGAGACACTTTCTTGATGGAGAAGTAAAAAAAATGGATTCTTTAAGAAAATCTAGTTTTCAACTCTGTTCAGTCTGAAACGCCGTTTAAGAGCATAAAAATGAGTAAATGCAGCTTACGGGCAGTAGAGTGATGAAAGCTTCAGGTATTCATGAAAATGTCATACAATTTGTAGTTCCGATGTTCTGAGACACTTTCTTGATGGAGAAGTAAAAAAAATGAATTCTTTAAGAAAATCTAGTTTTCAACTCTGTTCAGTGTGAAACGCCGTTTAAGAGCATAAAAATGAGTAAATGCAGCTTACGGGCAGTAGAGTGATGAAAGCTTCAGGTATTCATGAAAACGTCATACTATATGTAGTTCCGATGTTCTGAGACACTTTCTTGATGGAAAAGTAAAAAAAAATGAATTCTTTAAGAAAATCTGGTTTTCAACTCTGTTCAGTCTGAGACGCCGTATAAGAGCATAAAAATGAGTAAATGCAGCTTACGGGCAGTAGAGTGATGAAAGCTTCAGGTATTCATGAAAATGTCATACAATTTGTAGTTCCGATGTTCTGAGACACTTTCTTGATGAAGTAAAAAAAGATGAATTCTTTAAGAAAATCTAGTTTTCAACTCTGTTCAGTCTGAAAGGCCGTTTAAGAGCATAAAAATGAGTAAATGCAGCTTACGGGCAGTAGAGTGATGAAAGCTTCAGGTATTCATGAAAATGTCATACAATTTTTAGTTCCGATGTTCTGAGACACTTTCTTGATGGAGAAGTAAAAAAAATGGATTCTTTAAGAAAATCTAGTTTTCAACTCTGTTCAGTCTGAAACGCCGTTTAAGAGCATAAAAATGAGTAAATGCAGCTTACCGGCAGTAGAGTGATGAAAGCTTCAGGTATTCATGAAAATGTCATACAATTTGTAGTTCCGATGTTCTGAGACACTTTCTTGATGAAGTAAAAAAAATAAATTCTTTAAGGAAATCCAGTTTTCAACTCTGTTCAGTCTGAAACGCCGTTTAAGAGCATAAAAATGAGTAAATGCAGCTTACGGGAAGTAGAGTGATGAAAGCTTCAGGTATTCATGAAAATGTCATACAATTTGTAGGTCCGATGTTCTGAGACACTTTCTTGATGGAGAAGTAAAAAGAATGAATTCTTTTAGAAAATCTAGTTTTCAACTGTGTTCAGTCTGAAACGCCGTTTAAGAGCATAAAAATGAGTAAATGCAGCGTACGGGCAGTAGAGTGATGAAAGCTTCAGATATTCATGAAAATGTCATACAATTTGTAGTTCCGATGTTCTGAGACACTTTCTTGATGGAGAAGTAAAAAAAATGAATTCTTTAAGAAAATCTAGTTTTCAACTCTGTTCAGTCTGAAACGCCGTTTAAGAGCATAAAAATGAGTAAATGCAGCTTACGGGCAGGATAGTGATGAAAGCTTCAGGTATTCATGAAAATGTCATACAATTTGTAGTTCCGATGTTCTGAGACACTTTCTTGATGGAGAAGTAAAAAAAATGAATTCTTTAAGAAAATCTAGTTTTCAACTCTGTTCAGTCTGAAACGCCGTTTAAGAGCATAAAAATGAGTAAATGCAGCTTACGGGCAGTAGAGTGATGAAAGCTTCAGGTATTCATGAAAACGTCATACTATATGTAGTTCCGATGTTCTGAGACACTTTCTTGATGGAAAAGTTAAAAAAAATGAATTCTTTAAGAAAATCTGGTTTTCAACTCTGTTCAGTCTGAGACGCCGTATAAGAGCATAAAAATGAGTAAATGCAGCTTACGGGCAGGATAGTGATGAAAGCTTCAGGTATTCATGAAAACGTCATACAATTTGTAGTTCCGATGTCTTGAGACACTTTCTTGATGGAGAAGTAAAAAAAATGAATTCTTTAAGAAAATCTAGTTTTCAACCCTGTTCAGTCTGAGACGCCGTATAAGAGCATAAAAATGAGTAAATGCAGCTTACGGGCAGTAGAGTGATGAAAGCTTCAGGTATTCATGAAAATGTCATACAATTTGTAGTTCCGATGTTCTGAGACACTTTCTTGATGAAGTAAAAAAAGATGAATTCTTTAAGAAAATCTAGTTTTCAACTCTGTTCAGTCTGAAAGGCCGTTTAAGAGCATAAAAATGAGTAAATGCAGCTTACGGGCAGTAGAGTGATGAAAGCTTCAGGTATTCATGAAAATGTCATACAATTTGTAGTTCCGATGTTCTGAGACACTTTCTTGATGGAAAAGTTAAAAAAATGAATTCTATAAGAAAATCTAGTTTTCAACTCTGTTCAGTCTTTAACGCCGTATAAGAGCATACAAATGAGTAAATGCAGCTTACGGGCAGTAGAGTGATGAAAGCTTCACGTATTCATGAAAATGTCATACAATTTGTTGTTCCGATATTCTGAGACACTTTCTTGATGAAGTAAAAAAAATGAATTCTTTAATAAAATCCAGTTTTCAACTCTGTTCAGTCTGAAACGCCGTTTAAGAGCATAAAAATGAGTAAATGCAGCTTACGGGCAGTAGAGTGATGAAAGCTTCAGGTATTCATGAAAACGTCATACAATTTATAGTTCCTATGTTCTCAGACACTTTCTTGATGAAGTAAAAAAAATGAATTCTTTAAGAAAATCTAGTTTTCAACTCTGTTCAGTCTTTAACGCCGTATAAGAGCATAAAAATGAGTAAATGCAGCTTACGGGCAGTAGAGTGATGAAAGCTTCAGGTATTCATGAAAACGTCATACTATATGTAGTTCCGATGTTCTGAGACACTTTCTTGATGAAGTAAAAAAAATGAATTCTTTAAGAAAATCCAGTTTTCAACTCTGTTCAGTCTGAAACGCCGTTTAAGAGAATAAAAATGAGTAAATGCAGCTTACGGGCAGTAGAGTGATGAAAGCTTCAGGTATTCATGAAAATGTCATACAATTTGTAGGTCCGATGTTCTGAGACACTTTCTTGATGAAGTAAAAAAAATGAATTCTTTAAGAAAATCTAGTTTTCAACTCTGTTCAGTCTGAAACGCCGTTTAAGAGCATAAAAATGAGTAAATGCAGCTTACGGGCAGGATAGTGATGAAAGCTTCAGGTATTCATGAAAATGTCATACAATTTGTAGTTCCGATGTTCTGAGACACTTTCTTGATGGAGAAGTAAAAAAAATGAATTCTTTAAGAAAATCTAGTTTTCAACTGTGTTCAGTCTGAAACGCCGTTTAAGAGCATAAAAATGAGTAAATGCAGCTTACGGGCAGTAGAGTGATGAAAGCTTCAGGTATTCATGAAAACGTCATACTATATGTAGTTCCGATGTTCTGAGACACTTTCTTGATGGAGAAGTAAAAAAAATGGATTCTTTAAGAAAATCTAGTTTTCAACTCTGTTCAGTCTGAAACGCCGTTTAAGAGCATAAAAATGAGTAAATGCAGCTTACCGGCAGTAGAGTGATGAAAGCTTCAGGTATTCATGAAAATGTCATACAATTTGTAGGTCCGATGTTCTGAGACACTTTCTTGATGAAGTAAAAAAAATGAATTCTTTAAGAAAATCTAGTTTTCAACTCTGTTCAGTCTGAAACGCCGTTTAAGAGCATAAAAATGAGTAAATGCAGCTTACGGGCAGGATA
>NW_027175843.1:8582839-8585339 GCF_023055335.1 Clinocottus analis
GAGGGCTCGCTCAAACTCGAGGGTCGAACAGACCGCAGGGCGACGGCGAGGGCTCGGTGGAAAGACGCGGGTCGTTTTGACCCGAGGACGACGGGCTTTAGGGATTCATACGTACATGCATGCATTCATACGTATACACTGGTAGTGGATCATTTTGTGACCCTGAGACCGCGATACACACATATACATAAACACTCGAACGTGGGTCTTTTCGACCCAGAAGGCAACAGTAGGGTTAAGTAGAAGTATAGATACTAGGATATAGAAATACTTTTGTAAAAGTAGAAGTATCAACTCAAGCTTTTTACTTAAGTAAAAGTATAAAAGTACTGGGTTTCAAAACTACTTGAAAGTAAAACAGTAAAAGTAATGTAAGGGGAATTTCTTTTTCCCATTCAGTACGATTTCTTAAGCCGCGTCTCAGGGGCCTATAGTGCACTTCCCCACCTCCCCTCAAAACAATCATTTTTCTAAAGGCCATAATGTTGTATTAAAATGGTATATATTGAAAAATGTGGGATGCACTAGGCTGCCTGTTTCAGCTGCATATATATATATATATATATATATATATATGCCCATTGAAAATGATCACATTTTATTACAATGAAAGTACCATATGTGTACTACTGAGCATTAACATGCATTTCATGGAGCGGAAGACATGATAATAACTAGTTGCCTATAAGTATTGTAATATGTATGTTGAAAAAAGTCCATACCAGCCATATCTCATGGCAAAAAAAAGGCATAGGCGCGTTGGTTCCTTTTTAAACTCCCCGCTATGGAGCGCATCTGTAAACCTATCAACTGTATAGACATCCTATTTACCTCAAACAGACAGTCGCTGGAGAAACTCGCGCAACTGGGGAACCGCCGGCAGAGAGGAGCAGAGAGACGGAAGTATCGGGGCTCTCAAGTCTCACGCATTTTACGTGACTGTCCCTCCCGGCACAACAGCTATTCGGCGGCGCGTATTTCTCGTCGCGCGTTCTCCGAGACGGACATATTTGCAATCGGCTTCTCTGCTGTTCTTGCTTGAGAGTGACGTGATTGTAACGGTTGATTCGTGTCATGTTCAGGTGCATCGCGTAAAAAACCAATAGGGTGTCGGAATGGTATATACTTCTCATCCAACCACAATCAAATTCACTCTATCCGGATGGCGCGATTTATCTGGCTAAGCGGAATGAAAAACAAACCAAAATGAAATAGTAACGAGGCTATTTTTTAAAAAGTAGGGAGTAGAAAGTACAGATATTTGCGTGAAAACGTAAGGAGTAGAAGTAAAAAGTAGTCTGAAAAATAAATACTCCAGTAAAGTATAGATACTCAAAATTCCTACTTAAGTAAAGGAACGAAGTATTTGTACTTCGTTACTTGACACCTCTGCCCGTAATCTGCATTTTCTCATTTGTATGCTCTTAATCGACGTTTCACACTGAACAGTGTTGAAAACTAGATTTTCTTAAAGGATTCATTTTTTTAATATTTTCCATCAAGAAAGCGTCTCAGAACATCAGAAATTCAAATTGTATGATATGTTCATGAATACCTGAAGCTTTCATCACTATACTGCCCGGAAGAAGGAGTTACCCATTTTTATGCTCTTAAACGACGTTTCAGACTGAACAGAGTTGAAAACTTGATTTTCTTAAAGAATTCTTTTTAAAAAAAATATATTTCCAATAAAGAATGTGTCTCAGAACATAGGAACTTCAAATCGTATGATATGTTCATGAATACCTGAAGCTTTCATCACTGTGCTGCCTGTAAGATGGAGTTATCCATTTTTATGCTCTTAAACGACGTTTCAGACTGAACAGAGTTGAAAACTTGATTTTCTTAAAGAAGTCTTTTTTTAAAATATTTTCCATCATGAAAGCAACTCAGAACATTGGAACATCAAATTGTGTAATATGTTCATGAAACCTGAAGCTTTCATCACTATGCTCGTAAGTTGCATTTACTCGTTTTTATGCTCTTAAACGACGTTTCAGGCTGAACAGAGTTGAAAACTAGATTTTCTTAAAGAATTCATTTTTTAATATTTTCCATCAAGAAAGTATCTCAGAACATCGGAACATCAAATTGTATGATATGTTCATGAATACCTGAAGCTTTCATCACCATACTGCCCGTAAGATGGAGTTACCCATTTTTATGCTCTTAAACGACGTTTCAGACTGAACAGAGTTGAACACTTGATTTTCTTAAAGAATTCTTTTTTTTAAATATTTCCAATAAAGAATGTGTCTCAGAACATAGGAACTTCAAATTGTATGATACTTTCTTAAATACTTGAAGCGTTCATCACTATACTGCTCGTAAGCTGCATTTACTCGTTTTAATGCTCTTAAACGACGTTTCAGACTGAACAGAGTTGAAAACTAGATTTTCTTAAAGAATTCTTTTTTTTATATTTTCCATCAAGAAAGCGTCTCAGAACATCAGAAATTCAAATTGTATGATATGTTCATGAATACCTGAAGCTTTCAAC
>NW_027175843.1:8590339-8702839 GCF_023055335.1 Clinocottus analis
CATTTTTATGCTCTTAAACGACGTTTCAGACTGAACAGAGTTGAAAACTAGATTTTCTTAAAGAATTCCTTTTTTTTATATTTTCCATCAAGAAAGCGTCTCAGAACATCAGAAATTCAAATTGTATGATATGTTCATGAATACCTGAAGCTTTCAACACTATACTGCCCGTAAGATGGAGTAACCCATTTTTATGCTCTTAAACGACGTTTCAGACTGAACAGAGTTGAAAACTTGATCTTCTTAAAGAATTCTTTTTTTTTAAATTTTCCATCAAGAAAGTGTTTCAAAACAGCGGAACTACAAATTATATGAGCTTTTAATGAATACCTGAAGCTTCCATGTCTCTACTGCCCGGAAGCTGCATTTACTCATTTTCATAAATGACATTTTAGGCTGAACGGAGTTGAAAACTACATTTTCTTAAACAATTCTTTTTTTTTTTAAAAAACAATTCCATAAATAAAGGTTCTCAGCACATCAGAACTTCAAATTGTATGATTCTTTCATAAATACTTAAGCTTTCATACTGCCCGTAAGCAGCGGTGTCAAAAGTATTCACATTAAAATTACTTAACCCTCGTGTTGTCCTCACTCCTTCCTGTCTCATTCGTGTCCTGCGGAGTCAATCTGACTTTGCTAAAGAGCCTTCGATCAGCGCGAGCACACCAACGAGGCCGACCGCGTGATTACGCAGATGTGAATAAATTGTGTATAAATATAGCGTATAAGTACACCCCTTTCATAGTGTCCTTATTCGCACATAACAACTTGTGACACCTCATTTCAATTTGAATCAATTCAGTTTATTTTGAATAGCTCAGAATTATTATTATTATTTTCTTTTTTTTGGTAAACGCCTCAGAGGGCTTTACAATCTGGACACGTACGAAATGACGTCTCGCGTCTTGGCTAAAGAGCCTTCGATCAGAGCGAGCGCACCAACGAAGCCGACCGCGGGATTACGCAGATGTGAATAAATTGTGTATAAATACAGCGTATAAGTACACCCCTTTCATAGAACGAGAAGCAAGGGGCGGGTCGAACGGCTGGAAAGCGATCCCGTCCAGGCCGATCGAATGGGCTCTGGCCGCCACCGTGCCGGCCTGGGACGATTCCGTCCCGCTCGAGAAGCCAGGCGACGGGTGATGTTTCCGCAGTGGGCGGACCAAGCGACGCCGCCGCTGCTGAGAGCGTGGAGAGTTGCGTCAGACAGCGTCGATCGAGAGAGGGACCGCGACCGCGACCGGGACCGGGACCGGGACCGGGACCGGGCCTTTGACGATTCCGCGATTGCCCGAGGGGCGGGCCGCCGCCGCGACCGAATCCGAACGTCGGTTCGCCCGTTTGGCGGGCGAGCCGGGCTCCGTGGAGTGTGTGTGTGTGTGTGTGTGTGTGTGTGTGTGTGTGTGTGTGTGTGTGTGTGTGTGTGTGTGTGTGTGCGTGTGTGTGTGTGCGTGTGTGTGTGTGCGTGTGTGTGTGTGCGTGTGTGTGTGTGTGTGTGTGTGTGTGTGTGTGTGTGTGTGTGAGTGTGAGTGTGAGTGTGTGTGTGTGTGTGGGTGTTCTGTGTCGTTGCTTGTAACACTGGTGATGACTAAATAAATGTAAGGAAAAAAAATACAATGCAACTGTCTTGTCATGTCTTTATTTGTATCATTTATTTATTTATTTTTTACATTTAGCATACGGGATGACTTGTAATACAACGTAAAACTTGGGTCGTTTCGACCCGAGGACGAGGCCGAGGGCTCACGGGTCATTCTGACCCCGGGGACGACGGCGAGGCCGGGAGCTCGGCTATAAACGAGGGTCATTCAGACCCCGGGGACGGCGGCCGGGAACTCGGCGATAAACGCGGGTCATTCTAACTCTGGGGACAGGGGCCGGGAGCTCGACGATAAACGCGTGTCATTCTGACCCCGGGGACGTCGGCCGAGAGCTCGACGATAAACGCGGGTCATTCTGACCCCGGGGACGGGGGCCTGGAGCTCGGCGATAAATGCGGGTCATTTAGACCCCGGGGACTAGACCGGGAGCTCGGTGATATACGCGGGTCATTCTGACCCCGGGGACGAGGCCGGGAGCTCAGCGATATACGCGGGTCAGTCTGACCCCGGGGGACGAGGCCGGGAGCTCGGCGATAAACACGGGTCAGTCTGACCCGGGGGACACGCCGAGGGCTCGCTCAAACTCGAGGGTCGAACAGACCCCAGGGCGATGGCGAGGGCTCGGTGGAAAGACTCGGGTCGTTTTGACCCGAGGACGATGGGCTTTAGGGATTCATACGTACATGCATGCATTCATACGTATACACTGGTGGTGGATCATTTTGTGACCCTGAGACCGCGATACACACATATACATAAACACTCGAACGTGGGTCTTTTCGACCCAGAAGGCAACAGGAGGGTTAAGTAGAAGTATAGATACTAGGATATAGAAATACTTTTGTAAAAGTAGAAGTATCAACTCAAGCTTTTTACTTAAGTAAAAGTATAAAAGTATTGGGTTTCAAAACTACTTGAAAGTAAAACAGTAAAAGTAATGTAAGGGGAATTTCTTTTTCCCATTCAGTACGATTTCTTAAGCCGCGTCTCAGGGGCCTATAGTGCACTTCCCCACCTCCCCTCAAAACAATCATTTTTCTAAAGGCCATAATGTTGTATTAAAATGGTATATATTGAAAAATGTGGGATGCACTAGGCTGCCTGTTTCAGCTGCATAATATATATATATATGCAGCTGAAACAGGAAATATATATATATATATATATATATATATGCCCATTGAAAATGATCACATTTTATTACAATGAAAGTACCATATGTGTACTACTGAGCATTAACATGCATTTCATGGAGCGGAAGACATGATAATAACTAGTTGCCTATAAGTATTGTAATATGTATGTTGAAAAAAGTCCATACCAGCCATATCTCATGGCAAAAAAAAGGCATAGGCGCGTTGGTTCCTTTTTAAACTCCCCGCTATGGAGCGCATCTGTAAACCTATCAACTGTATAGACATCCTATTTACCTCAAACAGACAGTCGCTGGAGAAACTCGCGCAACTGGGGAACCGCCGGCAGAGAGGAGCAGAGAGACGGAAGTATCGGGGCTCTCAAGTCTCACGCATTTTACGTGACTGTCCCTCCCGGCACAACAGCTATTCGGCGGCGCGTATTTCTCGTCGCGCGTTCTCCGAGACGGACATATTTGCAATCGGCTTCTCTGCTGTTCTTGCTTGAGAGTGACGTGATTGTAACGGTTGATTCGTGTCATGTTCAGGTGCATCGCGTAAAAAACCAATAGGGTGTCGGAATGGTATATACTTCTCATCCAACCACAATCAAATTCACTCTATCCGGATGGCGCGATTTATCTGGCTAACCGGAATGAAAAACAAACCAAAATGAAATAGTAACGAGGCTATTTTTTAAAAAGTAGGGAGTAGAAAGTACAGATATTTGCGTGAAAACGTAAGGAGTAGAAGTAAAAAGTAGTCTGAAAAATAAATACTCCAGTAAAGTATAGATACTCAAAATTCCTACTTAAGTAAAGGAACGAAGTATTTGTACTTCGTTACTTGACACCTCTGCCCGTACTCTGCATTTTCTCATTTGTATGCTCTTAATCGACGTTTCACACTGAACAGTGTTGAAAACTAGATTTTCTTAAAGGATTCATTTTTTTAATATTTTCCATCAAGAAAGCGTCTCAGAACATCAGAAATTCAAATTGTATGATATGTTCATGAATACCTGAAGCTTTCATCACTATACTGCCCGGAAGAAGGAGTTACCCATTTTTATGCTCTTAAACGACGTTTCAGACTGAACAGAGTTGAAAACTTGATTTTCTTAAAGAATTCTTTTTAAAAAAAATATATTTCCAATAAAGAATGTGTCTCAGAACATAGGAACTTCAAATCGTATGATATGTTCATGAATACCTGAAGCTTTCATCACTGTGCTGCCTGTAAGATGGAGTTATCCATTTTTATGCTCTTAAACGACGTTTCAGACTGAACAGAGTTGAAAACTTGATTTTCTTAAAGAAGTCTTTTTTTAAAATATTTTCCATCATGAAAGCAACTCAGAACATTGGAACATCAAATTGTGTAATATGTTCATGAAACCTGAAGCTTTCATCACTATGCTCGTAAGTTGCATTTACTCGTTTTTATGCTCTTAAACGACGTTTCAGGCTGAACAGAGTTGAAAACTAGATTTTCTTAAAGAATTCATTTTTTAATATTTTCCATCAAGAAAGTATCTCAGAACATCGGAACATCAAATTGTATGATATGTTCATGAATACCTGAAGCTTTCATCACCATACTGCCCGTAAGATGGAGTTACCCATTTTTATGCTCTTAAACGACGTTTCAGACTGAACAGAGTTGAACACTTGATTTTCTTAAAGAATTCTTTTTTTTAAATATTTCCAATAAAGAATGTGTCTCAGAACATAGGAACTTCAAATTGTATGATACTTTCTTAAATACTTGAAGCGTTCATCACTATACTGCTCGTAAGCTGCATTTACTCGTTTTAATGCTCTTAAACGACGTTTCAGACTGAACAGAGTTGAAAACTAGATTTTCTTAAAGAATTCTTTTTTTTATATTTTCCATCAAGAAAGCGTCTCAGAACATCAGAAATTCAAATTGTATGATATGTTCATGAATACCTGAAGCTTTCAACACTATACAGCCCGTAAGATGGAGTAACCCATTTTTATGCTCTTAAACGACGTTTCAGACTGAACAGAGTTGAAAACTAGATTTTCTTAAAGAATTCTTTTTTTATATATTTTCCATCAAGAAAGTATCTCAGAACATCGAAACATCAAATTGTATGATATGTTCATGAATACCTGAAGCTTTCATCACACTACTGCCCGTAAGATGGAGTTACCCATTTTTATGCTCTTAAACGAAGTTTCAGACTGAACAGAGTTGAAAACTTGATTTTCTTAAATAATTCTTTTTTTTAAATATTTTCCATCATGAAAGCGTCTCAGAACATTGGAACATCAAATTGTGTAATATGTTCATGAAACCTGAAGCTTTCATCACTATACTGCTCGTAAGCTGCTTTTACTCGTTTTTATGCTCTTAAACGACGTTTCAGACTGAACAGAGTTGAAAACTAGATTTTCTTAAAGAATTCCTTTTTTTTATATTTTCCATCAAGAAAGCGTCTCAGAACATCAGAAATTCAAATTGTATGATATGTTCATGAATACCTGAAGCTTTCAACACTATACTGCCCGTAAGATGGAGTAACCCATTTTTATGCTCTTAAACGACGTTTCAGACTGAACAGAGTTGAAAACTTGATCTTCTTAAAGAATTCTTTTTTTTTAAATTTTCCATCAAGAAAGTGTTTCAAAACAGCGGAACTACAAATTATATGAGCTTTTAATGAATACCTGAAGCTTCCATGTCTCTACTGCCCGGAAGCTGCATTTACTCATTTTCATAAATGACATTTTAGGCTGAACGGAGTTGAAAACTACATTTTCTTAAACAATTCTTTTTTTAAAAAAAAACAATTCCATAAATAAAGGTTCTCAGCACATCAGAACTTCAAATTGTATGATTCTTTCATAAATACTTAAGCTTTCATACTGCCCGTAAGCAGCGGTGTCAAAAGTATTCACATTAAAATTACTTAACCCTCGTGTTGTCCTCACTCCTTCCTGTCTCATTCGTGTCCTGCGGAGTCAATCTGACTTTGCTAAAGAGCCTTCGATCAGCGCGAGCACACCAACGAGGCCGACCGCGTGATTACGCAGATGTGAATAAATTGTGTATAAATATAGCGTATAAGTACACCCCTTTCATAGTGTCCTTATTCGCACATAACAACTTGTGACACCTCATTTCAATTTGAATCAATTCAGTTTATTTTGAATAGCTCAGAATTATTATTATTATTTTCTTTTTTTTGGTAAACGCCTCAGAGGGCTTTACAATCTGGACACGTACGAAATGACGTCTCGCGTCTTGGCTAAAGAGCCTTCGATCAGAGCGAGCGCACCAACGAAGCCGACCGCGGGATTACGCAGATGTGAATAAATTGTGTATAAATACAGCGTATAAGTACACCCCTTTCATAGAACGAGAAGCAAGGGGCGGGTCGAACGGCTGGAAAGCGATCCCGTCCAGGCCGATCGAATGGGCTCTGGCCGCCACCGTGCCGGTCTGGGACGATTCCGTCCCGCTCGAGAAGCCAGGCGACGGGTGATGTTTCCGCAGTGGGCGGACCAAGCGACGCCGCCGCTGCTGAGAGCGTGGAGAGTTGCGTCAGACAGCGTCGATCGAGAGAGGGACCGCGACCGGGACAGGGACCGGCACCGGGCCTTTGACGATTCCGCGATTGCCCGAGGGGCGGGCCGCCGCCGCCGCCGCGACCGAATCCGAACGTCGGTTCGCCCGTTTGGCGGGCGAGCCGGGCTCCTTGGAGTGTGTGTGTGTGTGTGTGTGTGTGTGTGTGTGTGTGTGTGTGTGTGTGTGTGTGTGTGTGTGTGTGTGTGTGTGTGTGCGTGCGTGTGTGTGTGCGTGCGTGCGTGTGTGTGTGTGTGTGTGTGTGTGTGTGTGTGTGTTTGTGTGTGTGTGTGTGTGTGTGTGTGTGTGTGTGTGTGTGTGTGTGTGTGTGTGTTTGTGTGTGTGTGTTCTTTGTCGTTGCTTGTAACACTGGTGATGACTAAATAAATGTAAGAAAAAAAAATACAATGCAACTGTCTTGTCATGTCTTTATTTGTACCATTTATTTATTTATTTATTACATTTAGCATACGGGATGACTTGTAATACAACGTAAAACTCGGGTCGTTTCGACCCGAGGACGAGGCCGATGGCTCACGGGTCATTCTGACCCCGGGGACGACGGCGAGGGCGGGAGCTCGGCTATAAACGAGGGTCATTCAGACCCCGGGGACTGGGGCCGGGAACTCGACGATAAACGCGGGTCATTCTGACCCCGGGGACGTGGGCCGAGAGCTCGACGATATACGCGGGTCATTCTGACCCCTGGGACGAGGCCGGGAGCTCAGCGATATACGCGGGTCAGTCTGACCCCGGGGGACGAGGCCGGGAGCTCGGCGATAAACACGGGTCAGTATGACCCGGGGGACAGGCCGAGGGCTCGCTCAAACTCGAGGGTCGAACAGACCGCAGGGCGACGGCGAGGGCTCGGTGGAAAGACGCGGGTGGTTTTGACCCGAGGACGACGGGCTTTAGGGATTCATACGTACATGCATGCATTCATACGTATACACTGGTAGTGGATCATTTTGTGACCCTGAGACCGCTATACACACATATACATAAACACTCGAACGTGGGTCTTTTCGACCCAGAAGGCAACAGTAGGGTTAAGTAGAAGTATAGATACTAGGATATAGAAATACTTTTGTAAAAGTAGAAGTATCAACTCAAGCTTTTTACTTAAGTAAAAGTATAAAAGTACTGGGTTTCAAAACTACTTGAAAGTAAAACAGTAAAAGTAATGTAAGGGGAATTTCTTTTTCCCATTCAGTACGATTTCTTAAGCCGCGTCTCAGGGGCCTATAGTGCACTTCCCCACCTCCCCTCAAAACAATCATTTTTCTAAAGGCCATAATGTTGTATTAAAATGGTATATATTGAAAAATGTGGGATGCACTAGGCTGCCTGTTTCAGCTGCATATATATATATATATATATATATATATATATATATATATATATATATATATATATATATATATATGCCCATTGAAAATGATCACATTTTATTACAATGAAAGTACCATATGTGTACTACTGAGCATTAACATGCATTTCATGGAGCGGAAGACATGATAATAACTAGTTGCCTATAAGTATTGTAATATGTATGTTGAAAAAAGTCCATACCAGCCATATCTCATGGCAAAAAAAAGGCATAGGCGCGTTGGTTCCTTTTTAAACTCCCCGCTATGGAGCGCATCTGTAAACCTATCAACTGTATAGACATCCTATTTACCTCAAACAGACAGTCGCTGGAGAAACTCGCGCAACTGGGGAACCGCCGGCAGAGAGGAGCAGAGAGACGGAAGTATCGGGGCTCTCAAGTCTCACGCATTTTACGTGACTGTCCCTCCCGGCACAACAGCTATTCGGCGGCGCGTATTTCTCGTCGCGCGTTCTCCGAGACGGACATATTTGCAATCGGCTTCTCTGCTGTTCTTGCTTGAGAGTGACGTGATTGTAACGGTTGATTCGTGTCATGTTCAGGTGCATCGCGTAAAAAACCAATAGGGTGTCGGAATGGTATATACTTCTCATCCAACCACAATCAAATTCACTCTATCCGGATGGCGCGATTTATCTGGCTAACCGGAATGAAAAACAAACCAAAATGAAATAGTAACGAGGCTATTTTTTAAAAAGTAGGGAGTAGAAAGTACAGATATTTGCGTGAAAACGTAAGGAGTAGAAGTAAAAAGTAGTCTGAAAAATAAATACTCCAGTAAAGTATAGATACTCAAAATTCCTACTTAAGTAAAGGAACGAAGTATTTGTACTTCGTTACTTGACACCTCTGCCCGTAATCTGCATTTTCTCATTTGTATGCTCTTAATCGACGTTTCACACTGAACAGTGTTGAAAACTAGATTTTCTTAAAGGATTCATTTTTTTAATATTTTCCATCAAGAAAGCGTCTCAGAACATCAGAAATTCAAATTGTATGATATGTTCATGAATACCTGAAGCTTTCATCACTATACTGCCCGGAAGAAGGAGTTACCCATTTTTATGCTCTTAAACGACGTTTCAGACTGAACAGAGTTGAAAACTTGATTTTCTTAAAGAATTCTTTTTAAAAAAATATATATTTCCAATAAAGAATGTGTCTCAGAACATAGGAACTTCAAATCGTATGATATGTTCATGAATACCTGAAGCTTTCATCACTGTGCTGCCTGTAAGATGGAGTTATCCATTTTTATGCTCTTAAACGACGTTTCAGACTGAACAGAGTTGAAAACTTGATTTTCTTAAAGAAGTCTTTTTTTTAAATATTTTCCATCATGAAAGCGTCTCAGAACATTGGAACATCAAATTGTGTAATATGTTCATGAAACCTGAAGCTTTCATCACTATGCTCGTAAGCTGCATTTACTCGTTTTTATGCTCTTAAACGACGTTTCAGACTGAACAGAGTTGAAAACTAGATTTTCTTAAAGAATTCATTTTTTAATATTTTCCATCAAGAAAGTATCTCAGAACATCGGAACATCAAATTGTATGATATGTTCATGAATACCTGAAGCTTTCATCACCATACTGCCCGTAAGATGGAGTTACCCATTTTTATGCTCTTAAACGACGTTTCAGACTGAACAGAGTTGAAAACTTGATTTTCTTAAAGAATTCTTTTTTTAAATATTTCCAATAAAGAATGTGTCTCAGAACATAGGAACTTCAAATTGTATGATACTTTCTTAAATACTTGAAGCGTTCATCACTATACTGCTCGTAAGCTGCATTTACTCGTTTTTATGCTCTTAAACGACGTTTCAGACTGAACAGAGTTGAAAACTAGATTTTCTTAAAGAATTCATTTTTTTATATTTTCCATCAAGAAAGCGTCTCAGAACATCAGAAATTCAAATTGTATGATATGTTCATGAATACCTGAAGCTTTCAACACTATACAGCCCGTAAGATGGAGTAACCCATTTTTATGCTCTTAAACGACGTTTCAGACTGAACAGAGTTGAAAACTAGATTTTCTTAAAGAATTCCTTTTTTTTATATTTTCCATCAAGAAAGAGTCTCAGAACATCAGAAATTCAAATTGTATGATATGTTCATGAATACCTGAAGCTTTCAACACTATACTGCCCGTAAGATGGAGTAACCCATTTTTATGCTCTTAAACGACGTTTCAGACTGAACAGAGTTGAAAACTTGATCTTCTTAAAGAATTCTTTTTTTTTAAATTTTCCATCAAGAAAGTGTTTCAAAACAGCGGAACTACAAATTATATGAGCTTTTAATGAATACCTGAAGCTTCCATGTCTCTACTGCCCGGAAGCTGCATTTACTCATTTTCATAAATGACATTTTAGGCTGAACGGAGTTGAAAACTACATTTTCTTAAACAATTCTTTTTTTTTTTAAAAAACAATTCCATAAATAAAGGTTCTCAGCACATCAGAACTTCAAATTGTATGATTCTTTCATAAATACTTAAGCTTTCATACTGCCCGTAAGCAGCGGTGTCAAAAGTATTCACATTAAAATTACTTAACCCTCGTGTTGTCCTCACTCCTTCCTGTCTCATTCGTGTCCTGCGGAGTCAATCTGACTTTGCTAAAGAGCCTTCGATCAGCGCGAGCACACCAACGAGGCCGACCGCGTGATTACGCAGATGTGAATAAATTGTGTATAAATATAGCGTATAAGTACACCCCTTTCATAGTGTCCTTATTCGCACATAACAACTTGTGACACCTCATTTCAATTTGAATCAATTCAGTTTATTTTGAATAGCTCAGAATTATTATTATTATTTTCTTTTTTTTGGTAAACGCCTCAGAGGGCTTTACAATCTGGACACGTACGAAATGACGTCTCGCGTCTTGGCTAAAGAGCCTTCGATCAGAGCGAGCGCACCAACGAAGCCGACCGCGGGATTACGCAGATGTGAATAAATTGTGTATAAATACAGCGTATAAGTACACCCCTTTCATAGAACGAGAAGCAAGGGGCGGGTCGAACGGCTGGAAAGCGATCCCGTCCAGGCCGATCGAATGGGCTCTGGCCGCCACCGTGCCGGCCTGGGACGATTCCGTCCCGCTCGAGAAGCCAGGCGACGGGTGATGTTTCCGCAGTGGGCGGACCAAGCGACGCCGCCGCTGCTGAGAGCGTGGAGAGTTGCGTCAGACAGCGTCGATCGAGAGAGGGACCGCGACCGCGACCGGGACCGGGACCGGGACCGGGACCGGGCCTTTGACGATTCCGCGATTGCCCGAGGGGCGGGCCGCCGCCGCGACCGAATCCGAACGTCGGTTCGCCCGTTTGGCGGGCGAGCCGGGCTCCGTGGAGTGTGTGTGTGTGTGTGTGTGTGTGTGTGTGTGTGTGTGTGTGTGTGTGTGTGTGTGTGTGTGTGTGTGTGTGTGTGTGTGTGCGTGTGTGTGTGTGCGTGTGTGTGTGTGCGTGTGTGTGTGTGCGTGTGTGTGTGTGTGTGTGTGTGTGTGTGTGTGTGTGTGTGTGAGTGTGAGTGTGAGTGTGTGTGTGTGTGTGGGTGTTCTGTGTCGTTGCTTGTAACACTGGTGATGACTAAATAAATGTAAGGAAAAAAAATACAATGCAACTGTCTTGTCATGTCTTTATTTGTATCATTTATTTATTTATTTTTTACATTTAGCATACGGGATGACTTGTAATACAACGTAAAACTTGGGTCGTTTCGACCCGAGGACGAGGCCGAGGGCTCACGGGTCATTCTGACCCCGGGGACGACGGCGAGGCCGGGAGCTCGGCTATAAACGAGGGTCATTCAGACCCCGGGGACGGCGGCCGGGAACTCGGCGATAAACGCGGGTCATTCTAACTCTGGGGACAGGGGCCGGGAGCTCGACGATAAACGCGTGTCATTCTGACCCCGGGGACGTCGGCCGAGAGCTCGACGATAAACGCGGGTCATTCTGACCCCGGGGACGGGGGCCTGGAGCTCGGCGATAAATGCGGGTCATTTAGACCCCGGGGACTAGACCGGGAGCTCGGTGATATACGCGGGTCATTCTGACCCCGGGGACGAGGCCGGGAGCTCAGCGATATACGCGGGTCAGTCTGACCCCGGGGGACGAGGCCGGGAGCTCGGCGATAAACACGGGTCAGTCTGACCCGGGGGACACGCCGAGGGCTCGCTCAAACTCGAGGGTCGAACAGACCCCAGGGCGATGGCGAGGGCTCGGTGGAAAGACTCGGGTCGTTTTGACCCGAGGACGATGGGCTTTAGGGATTCATACGTACATGCATGCATTCATACGTATACACTGGTGGTGGATCATTTTGTGACCCTGAGACCGCGATACACACATATACATAAACACTCGAACGTGGGTCTTTTCGACCCAGAAGGCAACAGGAGGGTTAAGTAGAAGTATAGATACTAGGATATAGAAATACTTTTGTAAAAGTAGAAGTATCAACTCAAGCTTTTTACTTAAGTAAAAGTATAAAAGTATTGGGTTTCAAAACTACTTGAAAGTAAAACAGTAAAAGTAATGTAAGGGGAATTTCTTTTTCCCATTCAGTACGATTTCTTAAGCCGCGTCTCAGGGGCCTATAGTGCACTTCCCCACCTCCCCTCAAAACAATCATTTTTCTAAAGGCCATAATGTTGTATTAAAATGGTATATATTGAAAAATGTGGGATGCACTAGGCTGCCTGTTTCAGCTGCATAATATATATATATATGCAGCTGAAACAGGAAATATATATATATATATATATATATATATATGCCCATTGAAAATGATCACATTTTATTACAATGAAAGTACCATATGTGTACTACTGAGCATTAACATGCATTTCATGGAGCGGAAGACATGATAATAACTAGTTGCCTATAAGTATTGTAATATGTATGTTGAAAAAAGTCCATACCAGCCATATCTCATGGCAAAAAAAAGGCATAGGCGCGTTGGTTCCTTTTTAAACTCCCCGCTATGGAGCGCATCTGTAAACCTATCAACTGTATAGACATCCTATTTACCTCAAACAGACAGTCGCTGGAGAAACTCGCGCAACTGGGGAACCGCCGGCAGAGAGGAGCAGAGAGACGGAAGTATCGGGGCTCTCAAGTCTCACGCATTTTACGTGACTGTCCCTCCCGGCACAACAGCTATTCGGCGGCGCGTATTTCTCGTCGCGCGTTCTCCGAGACGGACATATTTGCAATCGGCTTCTCTGCTGTTCTTGCTTGAGAGTGACGTGATTGTAACGGTTGATTCGTGTCATGTTCAGGTGCATCGCGTAAAAAACCAATAGGGTGTCGGAATGGTATATACTTCTCATCCAACCACAATCAAATTCACTCTATCCGGATGGCGCGATTTATCTGGCTAACCGGAATGAAAAACAAACCAAAATGAAATAGTAACGAGGCTATTTTTTAAAAAGTAGGGAGTAGAAAGTACAGATATTTGCGTGAAAACGTAAGGAGTAGAAGTAAAAAGTAGTCTGAAAAATAAATACTCCAGTAAAGTATAGATACTCAAAATTCCTACTTAAGTAAAGGAACGAAGTATTTGTACTTCGTTACTTGACACCTCTGCCCGTACTCTGCATTTTCTCATTTGTATGCTCTTAATCGACGTTTCACACTGAACAGTGTTGAAAACTAGATTTTCTTAAAGGATTCATTTTTTTAATATTTTCCATCAAGAAAGCGTCTCAGAACATCAGAAATTCAAATTGTATGATATGTTCATGAATACCTGAAGCTTTCATCACTATACTGCCCGGAAGAAGGAGTTACCCATTTTTATGCTCTTAAACGACGTTTCAGACTGAACAGAGTTGAAAACTTGATTTTCTTAAAGAATTCTTTTAAAAAAAAATATATTTCCAATAAAGAATGTGTCTCAGAACATAGGAACTTCAAATCGTATGATATGTTCATGAATACCTGAAGCTTTCATCACTGTGCTGCCTGTAAGATGGAGTTATCCATTTTTATGCTCTTAAACGACGTTTCAGACTGAACAGAGTTGAAAACTTGATTTTCTTAAAGAAGTCTTTTTTTAAAATATTTTCCATCATGAAAGCAACTCAGAACATTGGAACATCAAATTGTGTAATATGTTCATGAAACCTGAAGCTTTCATCACTATGCTCGTAAGTTGCATTTACTCGTTTTTATGCTCTTAAACGACGTTTCAGGCTGAACAGAGTTGAAAACTAGATTTTCTTAAAGAATTCATTTTTTAATATTTTCCATCAAGAAAGTATCTCAGAACATCGGAACATCAAATTGTATGATATGTTCATGAATACCTGAAGCTTTCATCACCATACTGCCCGTAAGATGGAGTTACCCATTTTTATGCTCTTAAACGACGTTTCAGACTGAACAGAGTTGAACACTTGATTTTCTTAAAGAATTCTTTTTTTTAAATATTTCCAATAAAGAATGTGTCTCAGAACATAGGAACTTCAAATTGTATGATACTTTCTTAAATACTTGAAGCGTTCATCACTATACTGCTCGTAAGCTGCATTTACTCGTTTTAATGCTCTTAAACGACGTTTCAGACTGAACAGAGTTGAAAACTAGATTTTCTTAAAGAATTCTTTTTTTTATATTTTCCATCAAGAAAGCGTCTCAGAACATCAGAAATTCAAATTGTATGATATGTTCATGAATACCTGAAGCTTTCAACACTATACAGCCCGTAAGATGGAGTAACCCATTTTTATGCTCTTAAACGACGTTTCAGACTGAACAGAGTTGAAAACTAGATTTTCTTAAAGAATTCTTTTTTTATATATTTTCCATCAAGAAAGTATCTCAGAACATCGAAACATCAAATTGTATGATATGTTCATGAATACCTGAAGCTTTCATCACACTACTGCCCGTAAGATGGAGTTACCCATTTTTATGCTCTTAAACGAAGTTTCAGACTGAACAGAGTTGAAAACTTGATTTTCTTAAATAATTCTTTTTTTTAAATATTTTCCATCATGAAAGCGTCTCAGAACATTGGAACATCAAATTGTGTAATATGTTCATGAAACCTGAAGCTTTCATCACTATACTGCTCGTAAGCTGCTTTTACTCGTTTTTATGCTCTTAAACGACGTTTCAGACTGAACAGAGTTGAAAACTAGATTTTCTTAAAGAATTCCTTTTTTTTATATTTTCCATCAAGAAAGCGTCTCAGAACATCAGAAATTCAAATTGTATGATATGTTCATGAATACCTGAAGCTTTCAACACTATACTGCCCGTAAGATGGAGTAACCCATTTTTATGCTCTTAAACGACGTTTCAGACTGAACAGAGTTGAAAACTTGATCTTCTTAAAGAATTCTTTTTTTTAAAATTTTCCATCAAGAAAGTGTTTCAAAACAGCGGAACTACAAATTATATGAGCTTTTAATGAATACCTGAAGCTTCCATGTCTCTACTGCCCGGAAGCTGCATTTACTCATTTTCATAAATGACATTTTAGGCTGAACGGAGTTGAAAACTACATTTTCTTAAACAATTCTTTTTTTAAAAAAAAAACAATTCCATAAATAAAGGTTCTCAGCACATCAGAACTTCAAATTGTATGATTCTTTCATAAATACTTAAGCTTTCATACTGCCCGTAAGCAGCGGTGTCAAAAGTATTCACATTAAAATTACTTAACCCTCGTGTTGTCCTCACTCCTTCCTGTCTCATTCGTGTCCTGCGGAGTCAATCTGACTTTGCTAAAGAGCCTTCGATCAGCGCGAGCACACCAACGAGGCCGACCGCGTGATTACGCAGATGTGAATAAATTGTGTATAAATATAGCGTATAAGTACACCCCTTTCATAGTGTCCTTATTCGCACATAACAACTTGTGACACCTCATTTCAATTTGAATCAATTCAGTTTATTTTGAATAGCTCAGAATTATTATTATTATTTTCTTTTTTTTGGTAAACGCCTCAGAGGGCTTTACAATCTGGACACGTACGAAATGACGTCTCGCGTCTTGGCTAAAGAGCCTTCGATCAGAGCGAGCGCACCAACGAAGCCGACCGCGGGATTACGCAGATGTGAATAAATTGTGTATAAATACAGCGTATAAGTACACCCCTTTCATAGAACGAGAAGCAAGGGGCGGGTCGAACGGCTGGAAAGCGATCCCGTCCAGGCCGATCGAATGGGCTCTGGCCGCCACCGTGCCGGCCTGGGACGATTCCGTCCCGCTCGAGAAGCCAGGCGACGGGTGATGTTTCCGCAGTGGGCGGACCAAGCGACGCCGCCGCTGCTGAGAGCGTGGAGAGTTGCGTCAGACAGCGTCGATCGAGAGAGGGACCGCGACCGCGACCGGGACCGGGACCGGGACCGGGACCGGGCCTTTGACGATTCCGCGATTGCCCGAGGGGCGGGCCGCCGCCGCGACCGAATCCGAACGTCGGTTCGCCCGTTTGGCGGGCGAGCCGGGCTCCGTGGAGTGTGTGTGTGTGTGTGTGTGTGTGTGTGTGTGTGTGTGTGTGTGTGTGTGTGTGCGTGTGTGTGTGTGCGTGTGTGTGTGTGCGTGTGTGTGTGTGCGTGTGTGTGTGTGCGTGTGTGTGTGTGTGTGTGTGTGTGTGTGTGTGTGTGTGTGTGTGTGAGTGTGAGTGTGAGTGTGTGTGTGTGTGTGGGTGTTCTGTGTCGTTGCTTGTAACACTGGTGATGACTAAATAAATGTAAGGAAAAAAAATACAATGCAACTGTCTTGTCATGTCTTTATTTGTATCATTTATTTATTTATTTTTTACATTTAGCATACGGGATGACTTGTAATACAACGTAAAACTTGGGTCGTTTCGACCCGAGGACGAGGCCGAGGGCTCACGGGTCATTCTGACCCCGGGGACGACGGCGAGGCCGGGAGCTCGGCTATAAACGAGGGTCATTCAGACCCCGGGGACGGCGGCCGGGAACTCGGCGATAAACGCGGGTCATTCTAACTCTGGGGACAGGGGCCGGGAGCTCGACGATAAACGCGTGTCATTCTGACCCCGGGGACGTCGGCCGAGAGCTCGACGATAAACGCGGGTCATTCTGACCCCGGGGACGGGGGCCTGGAGCTCGGCGATAAATGCGGGTCATTTAGACCCCGGGGACTAGACCGGGAGCTCGGTGATATACGCGGGTCATTCTGACCCCGGGGACGAGGCCGGGAGCTCAGCGATATACGCGGGTCAGTCTGACCCCGGGGGACGAGGCCGGGAGCTCGGCGATAAACACGGGTCAGTCTGACCCGGGGGACACGCCGAGGGCTCGCTCAAACTCGAGGGTCGAACAGACCCCAGGGCGATGGCGAGGGCTCGGTGGAAAGACTCGGGTCGTTTTGACCCGAGGACGATGGGCTTTAGGGATTCATACGTACATGCATGCATTCATACGTATACACTGGTGGTGGATCATTTTGTGACCCTGAGACCGCGATACACACATATACATAAACACTCGAACGTGGGTCTTTTCGACCCAGAAGGCAACAGGAGGGTTAAGTAGAAGTATAGATACTAGGATATAGAAATACTTTTGTAAAAGTAGAAGTATCAACTCAAGCTTTTTACTTAAGTAAAAGTATAAAAGTATTGGGTTTCAAAACTACTTGAAAGTAAAACAGTAAAAGTAATGTAAGGGGAATTTCTTTTTCCCATTCAGTACGATTTCTTAAGCCGCGTCTCAGGGGCCTATAGTGCACTTCCCCACCTTCCCTCAAAACAATCATTTTTCTAAAGGCCATAATGTTGTATTAAAATGGTATATATTGAAAAATGTGGGATGCACTAGGCTGCCTGTTTCAGCTGCATAATATATATATATATGCAGCTGAAACAGGAAATATATATATATATATATATATATGCCCATTGAAAATGATCACATTTTATTACAATGAAAGTACCATATGTGTACTACTGAGCATTAACATGCATTTCATGGAGCGGAAGACATGATAATAACTAGTTGCCTATAAGTATTGTAATATGTATGTTGAAAAAAGTCCATACCAGCCATATCTCATGGCAAAAAAAGGCATAGGCGCGTTGGTTCCTTTTTAAACTCCCCGCTATGGAGCGCATCTGTAAACCTATCAACTGTATAGACATCCTATTTACCTCAAACAGACAGTCGCTGGAGAAACTCGCGCAACTGGGGAACCGCCGGCAGAGAGGAGCAGAGAGACGGAAGTATCGGGGCTCTCAAGTCTCACGCATTTTACGTGACTGTCCCTCCCGGCACAACAGCTATTCGGCGGCGCGTATTTCTCGTCGCGCGTTCTCCGAGACGGACATATTTGCAATCGGCTTCTCTGCTGTTCTTGCTTGAGAGTGACGTGATTGTAACGGTTGATTCGTGTCATGTTCAGGTGCATCGCGTAAAAAACCAATAGGGTGTCGGAATGGTATATACTTCTCGTCCAACCACAATCAAATTCACTCTATCCGGATGGCGCGATTTATCTGGCTAACCGGAATGAAAAACAAACCAAAATGAAATAGTAACGAGGCTATTTTTTAAAAAGTAGGGAGTAGAAAGTACAGATATTTGCGTGAAAACGTAAGGAGTAGAAGTAAAAAGTAGTCTGAAAAATAAATACTCCAGTAAAGTATAGATACTCAAAATTCCTACTTAAGTAAAGGAACGAAGTATTTGTACTTCGTTACTTGACACCTCTGCCCGTAATCTGCATTTTCTCATTTGTATGCTCTTAATCGACGTTTCACACTGAACAGTGTTGAAAACTAGATTTTCTTAAAGGATTCATTTTTTTAATATTTTCCATCAAGAAAGCGTCTCAGAACATCAGAAATTCAAATTGTATGATATGTTCATGAATACCTGAAGCTTTCATCACTATACTGCCCGGAAGAAGGAGTTACCCATTTTTATGCTCTTAAACGACGTTTCAGACTGAACAGAGTTGAAAACTTGATTTTCTTAAAGAATTCTTTTTAAAAAAAATATATTTCCAATAAAGAATGTGTCTCAGAACATAGGAACTTCAAATCGTATGATATGTTCATGAATACCTGAAGCTTTCATCACTGTGCTGCCTGTAAGATGGAGTTATCCATTTTTATGCTCTTAAACGACGTTTCAGACTGAACAGAGTTGAAAACTTGATTTTCTTAAAGAAGTCTTTTTTTTAAATATTTTCCATCATGAAAGCGTCTCAGAACATTGGAACATCAAATTGTGTAATATGTTCATGAAACCTGAAGCTTTCATCACTATGCTCGTAAGCTGCATTTACTCGTTTTTATGCTCTTAAACGACGTTTCAGACTGAACAGAGTTGAAAACTAGATTTTCTTAAAGAATTCATTTTTTAATATTTTCCATCAAGAAAGTATCTCAGAACATCGGAACATCAAATTGTATGATATGTTCATGAATACCTGAAGCTTTCATCACCATACTGCCCGTAAGATGGAGTTACCCATTTTTATGCTCTTAAACGACGTTTCAGACTGAACAGAGTTGAAAACTTGATTTTCTTAAAGAATTCTTTTTTTAAATATTTCCAATAAAGAATGTGTCTCAGAACATAGGAACTTCAAATTGTATGATACTTTCTTAAATACTTGAAGCGTTCATCACTATACTGCTCGTAAGCTGCATTTACTCGTTTTTATGCTCTTAAACGACGTTTCAGACTGAACAGAGTTGAAAACTAGATTTTCTTAAAGAATTCATTTTTTTATATTTTCCATCAAGAAAGCGTCTCAGAACATCAGAAATTCAAATTGTATGATATGTTCATGAATACCTGAAGCTTTCAACACTATACAGCCCGTAAGATGGAGTAACCCATTTTTATGCTCTTAAACGACGTTTCAGACTGAACAGAGTTGAAAACTAGATTTTCTTAAAGAATTCCTTTTTTTTATATTTTCCATCAAGAAAGCGTCTCAGAACATCAGAAATTCAAATTGTATGATATGTTCATGAATACCTGAAGCTTTCAACACTATACTGCCCGTAAGATGGAGTAACCCATTTTTATGCTCTTAAACGACGTTTCAGACTGAACAGAGTTGAAAACTTGATCTTCTTAAAGAATTCTTTTTTTTAAAATTTTCCATCAAGAAAGTGTTTCAAAACAGCGGAACTACAAATTATATGAGCTTTTAATGAATACCTGAAGCTTCCATGTCTCTACTGCCCGGAAGCTGCATTTACTCATTTTCATAAATGACATTTTAGGCTGAACGGAGTTGAAAACTACATTTTCTTAAACAATTCTTTTTTTTTTAAAAAAACAATTCCATAAATAAAGGTTCTCAGCACATCAGAACTTCAAATTGTATGATTCTTTCATAAATACTTAAGCTTTCATACTGCCCGTAAGCAGCGGTGTCAAAAGTATTCACATTAAAATTACTTAACCCTCGTGTTGTCCTCACTCCTTCCTGTCTCATTCGTGTCCTGCGGAGTCAATCTGACTTTGCTAAAGAGCCTTCGATCAGCGCGAGCACACCAACGAGGCCGACCGCGTGATTACGCAGATGTGAATAAATTGTGTATAAATATAGCGTATAAGTACACCCCTTTCATAGTGTCCTTATTCGCACATAACAACTTGTGACACCTCATTTCAATTTGAATCAATTCAGTTTATTTTGAATAGCTCAGAATTATTATTATTATTTTCTTTTTTTTGGTAAACGCCTCAGAGGGCTTTACAATCTGGACACGTACGAAATGACGTCTCGCGTCTTGGCTAAAGAGCCTTCGATCAGAGCGAGCGCACCAACGAAGCCGACCGCGGGATTACGCAGATGTGAATAAATTGTGTATAAATACAGCGTATAAGTACACCCCTTTCATAGAACGAGAAGCAAGGGGCGGGTCGAACGGCTGGAAAGCGATCCCGTCCAGGCCGATCGAATGGGCTCTGGCCGCCACCGTGCCGGCCTGGGACGATTCCGTCCCGCTCGAGAAGCCAGGCGACGGGTGATGTTTCCGCAGTGGGCGGACCAAGCGACGCCGCCGCTGCTGAGAGCGTGGAGAGTTGCGTCAGACAGCGTCGATCGAGAGAGGGACCGCGACCGCGACCGGGACCGGGACCGGGACCGGGACCGGGCCTTTGACGATTCCGCGATTGCCCGAGGGGCGGGCCGCCGCCGCGACCGAATCCGAACGTCGGTTCGCCCGTTTGGCGGGCGAGCCGGGCTCCGTGGAGTGTGTGTGTGTGTGTGTGTGTGTGTGTGTGTGTGTGTGTGTGTGTGTGTGTGTGTGTGCGTGTGTGTGTGTGCGTGTGTGTGTGTGCGTGTGTGTGTGTGCGTGTGTGTGTGTGCGTGTGTGTGTGTGTGTGTGTGTGTGTGTGTGTGTGTGTGTGTGTGAGTGTGAGTGTGAGTGTGTGTGTGTGTGTGGGTGTTCTGTGTCGTTGCTTGTAACACTGGTGATGACTAAATAAATGTAAGGAAAAAAAATACAATGCAACTGTCTTGTCATGTCTTTATTTGTATCATTTATTTATTTATTTTTTACATTTAGCATACGGGATGACTTGTAATACAACGTAAAACTTGGGTCGTTTCGACCCGAGGACGAGGCCGAGGGCTCACGGGTCATTCTGACCCCGGGGACGACGGCGAGGCCGGGAGCTCGGCTATAAACGAGGGTCATTCAGACCCCGGGGACGGCGGCCGGGAACTCGGCGATAAACGCGGGTCATTCTAACTCTGGGGACAGGGGCCGGGAGCTCGACGATAAACGCGTGTCATTCTGACCCCGGGGACGTCGGCCGAGAGCTCGACGATAAACGCGGGTCATTCTGACCCCGGGGACGGGGGCCTGGAGCTCGGCGATAAATGCGGGTCATTTAGACCCCGGGGACTAGACCGGGAGCTCGGTGATATACGCGGGTCATTCTGACCCCGGGGACGAGGCCGGGAGCTCAGCGATATACGCGGGTCAGTCTGACCCCGGGGGACGAGGCCGGGAGCTCGGCGATAAACACGGGTCAGTCTGACCCGGGGGACACGCCGAGGGCTCGCTCAAACTCGAGGGTCGAACAGACCCCAGGGCGATGGCGAGGGCTCGGTGGAAAGACTCGGGTCGTTTTGACCCGAGGACGATGGGCTTTAGGGATTCATACGTACATGCATGCATTCATACGTATACACTGGTGGTGGATCATTTTGTGACCCTGAGACCGCGATACACACATATACATAAACACTCGAACGTGGGTCTTTTCGACCCAGAAGGCAACAGGAGGGTTAAGTAGAAGTATAGATACTAGGATATAGAAATACTTTTGTAAAAGTAGAAGTATCAACTCAAGCTTTTTACTTAAGTAAAAGTATAAAAGTATTGGGTTTCAAAACTACTTGAAAGTAAAACAGTAAAAGTAATGTAAGGGGAATTTCTTTTTCCCATTCAGTACGATTTCTTAAGCCGCGTCTCAGGGGCCTATAGTGCACTTCCCCACCTCCCCTCAAAACAATCATTTTTCTAAAGGCCATAATGTTGTATTAAAATGGTATATATTGAAAAATGTGGGATGCACTAGGCTGCCTGTTTCAGCTGCATAATATATATATATATGCAGCTGAAACAGGAAATATATATATATATATATATATATGCCCATTGAAAATGATCACATTTTATTACAATGAAAGTACCATATGTGTACTACTGAGCATTAACATGCATTTCATGGAGCGGAAGACATGATAATAACTAGTTGCCTATAAGTATTGTAATATGTATGTTGAAAAAAGTCCATACCAGCCATATCTCATGGCAAAAAAAAGGCATAGGCGCGTTGGTTCCTTTTTAAACTCCCCGCTATGGAGCGCATCTGTAAACCTATCAACTGTATAGACATCCTATTTACCTCAAACAGACAGTCGCTGGAGAAACTCGCGCAACTGGGGAACCGCCGGCAGAGAGGAGCAGAGAGACGGAAGTATCGGGGCTCTCAAGTCTCACGCATTTTACGTGACTGTCCCTCCCGGCACAACAGCTATTCGGCGGCGCGTATTTCTCGTCGCGCGTTCTCCGAGACGGACATATTTGCAATCGGCTTCTCTGCTGTTCTTGCTTGAGAGTGACGTGATTGTAACGGTTGATTCGTGTCATGTTCAGGTGCATCGCGTAAAAAACCAATAGGGTGTCGGAATGGTATATACTTCTCATCCAACCACAATCAAATTCACTCTATCCGGATGGCGCGATTTATCTGGCTAACCGGAATGAAAAACAAACCAAAATGAAATAGTAACGAGGCTATTTTTTAAAAAGTAGGGAGTAGAAAGTACAGATATTTGCGTGAAAACGTAAGGAGTAGAAGTAAAAAGTAGTCTGAAAAATAAATACTCCAGTAAAGTATAGATACTCAAAATTCCTACTTAAGTAAAGGAACGAAGTATTTGTACTTCGTTACTTGACACCTCTGCCCGTAATCTGCATTTTCTCATTTGTATGCTCTTAATCGACGTTTCACACTGAACAGTGTTGAAAACTAGATTTTCTTAAAGGATTCATTTTTTTAATATTTTCCATCAAGAAAGCGTCTCAGAACATCAGAAATTCAAATTGTATGATATGTTCATGAATACCTGAAGCTTTCATCACTATACTGCCCGGAAGAAGGAGTTACCCATTTTTATGCTCTTAAACGACGTTTCAGACTGAACAGAGTTGAAAACTTGATTTTCTTAAAGAATTCTTTTTAAAAAAAATATATTTCCAATAAAGAATGTGTCTCAGAACATAGGAACTTCAAATCGTATGATATGTTCATGAATACCTGAAGCTTTCATCACTGTGCTGCCTGTAAGATGGAGTTATCCATTTTTATGCTCTTAAACGACGTTTCAGACTGAACAGAGTTGAAAACTTGATTTTCTTAAAGAAGTCTTTTTTTTAAATATTTTCCATCATGAAAGCGTCTCAGAACATTGGAACATCAAATTGTGTAATATGTTCATGAAACCTGAAGCTTTCATCACTATGCTCGTAAGCTGCATTTACTCGTTTTTATGCTCTTAAACGACGTTTCAGACTGAACAGAGTTGAAAACTAGATTTTCTTAAAGAATTCATTTTTTAATATTTTCCATCAAGAAAGTATCTCAGAACATCGGAACATCAAATTGTATGATATGTTCATGAATACCTGAAGCTTTCATCACCATACTGCCCGTAAGATGGAGTTACCCATTTTTATGCTCTTAAACGACGTTTCAGACTGAACAGAGTTGAAAACTTGATTTTCTTAAAGAATTCTTTTTTTAAATATTTCCAATAAAGAATGTGTCTCAGAACATAGGAACTTCAAATTGTATGATACTTTCTTAAATACTTGAAGCGTTCATCACTATACTGCTCGTAAGCTGCATTTACTCGTTTTTATGCTCTTAAACGACGTTTCAGACTGAACAGAGTTGAAAACTAGATTTTCTTAAAGAATTCATTTTTTTATATTTTCCATCAAGAAAGCGTCTCAGAACATCAGAAATTCAAATTGTATGATATGTTCATGAATACCTGAAGCTTTCAACACTATACAGCCCGTAAGATGGAGTAACCCATTTTTATGCTCTTAAACGACGTTTCAGACTGAACAGAGTTGAAAACTAGATTTTCTTAAAGAATTCCTTTTTTTTATATTTTCCATCAAGAAAGCGTCTCAGAACATCAGAAATTCAAATTGTATGATATGTTCATGAATACCTGAAGCTTTCAACACTATACTGCCCGTAAGATGGAGTAACCCATTTTTATGCTCTTAAACGACGTTTCAGACTGAACAGAGTTGAAAACTTGATCTTCTTAAAGAATTCTTTTTTTTAAAATTTTCCATCAAGAAAGTGTTTCAAAACAGCGGAACTACAAATTATATGAGCTTTTAATGAATACCTGAAGCTTCCATGTCTCTACTGCCCGGAAGCTGCATTTACTCATTTTCATAAATGACATTTTAGGCTGAACGGAGTTGAAAACTACATTTTCTTAAACAATTCTTTTTTTTTTTAAAAAACAATTCCATAAATAAAGGTTCTCAGCACATCAGAACTTCAAATTGTATGATTCTTTCATAAATACTTAAGCTTTCATACTGCCCGTAAGCAGCGGTGTCAAAAGTATTCACATTAAAATTACTTAACCCTCGTGTTGTCCTCACTCCTTCCTGTCTCATTCGTGTCCTGCGGAGTCAATCTGACTTTGCTAAAGAGCCTTCGATCAGCGCGAGCACACCAACGAGGCCGACCGCGTGATTACGCAGATGTGAATAAATTGTGTATAAATATAGCGTATAAGTACACCCCTTTCATAGTGTCCTTATTCGCACATAACAACTTGTGACACCTCATTTCAATTTGAATCAATTCAGTTTATTTTGAATAGCTCAGAATTATTATTATTATTTTCTTTTTTTTGGTAAACGCCTCAGAGGGCTTTACAATCTGGACACGTACGAAATGACGTCTCGCGTCTTGGCTAAAGAGCCTTCGATCAGAGCGAGCGCACCAACGAAGCCGACCGCGGGATTACGCAGATGTGAATAAATTGTGTATAAATACAGCGTATAAGTACACCCCTTTCATAGAACGAGAAGCAAGGGGCGGGTCGAACGGCTGGAAAGCGATCCCGTCCAGGCCGATCGAATGGGCTCTGGCCGCCACCGTGCCGGCCTGGGACGATTCCGTCCCGCTCGAGAAGCCAGGCGACGGGTGATGTTTCCGCAGTGGGCGGACCAAGCGACGCCGCCGCTGCTGAGAGCGTGGAGAGTTGCGTCAGACAGCGTCGATCGAGAGAGGGACCGCGACCGCGACCGGGACCGGGACCGGGACCGGGACCGGGCCTTTGACGATTCCGCGATTGCCCGAGGGGCGGGCCGCCGCCGCGACCGAATCCGAACGTCGGTTCGCCCGTTTGGCGGGCGAGCCGGGCTCCGTGGAGTGTGTGTGTGTGTGTGTGTGTGTGTGTGTGTGTGTGTGTGTGTGTGTGTGTGTGTGTGTGTGTGTGCGTGTGTGTGTGTGCGTGTGTGTGTGTGCGTGTGTGTGTGTGCGTGTGTGTGTGTGCGTGTGTGTGTGTGTGTGTGTGTGTGTGTGTGTGTGTGTGTGTGTGTGTGTGTGAGTGTGAGTGTGAGTGTGTGTGTGTGTGTGGGTGTTCTGTGTCGTTGCTTGTAACACTGGTGATGACTAAATAAATGTAAGGAAAAAAAATACAATGCAACTGTCTTGTCATGTCTTTATTTGTATCATTTATTTATTTATTTTTTACATTTAGCATACGGGATGACTTGTAATACAACGTAAAACTTGGGTCGTTTCGACCCGAGGACGAGGCCGAGGGCTCACGGGTCATTCTGACCCCGGGGACGACGGCGAGGCCGGGAGCTCGGCTATAAACGAGGGTCATTCAGACCCCGGGGACGGCGGCCGGGAACTCGGCGATAAACGCGGGTCATTCTAACTCTGGGGACAGGGGCCGGGAGCTCGACGATAAACGCGTGTCATTCTGACCCCGGGGACGTCGGCCGAGAGCTCGACGATAAACGCGGGTCATTCTGACCCCGGGGACGGGGGCCTGGAGCTCGGCGATAAATGCGGGTCATTTAGACCCCGGGGACTAGACCGGGAGCTCGGTGATATACGCGGGTCATTCTGACCCCGGGGACGAGGCCGGGAGCTCAGCGATATACGCGGGTCAGTCTGACCCCGGGGGACGAGGCCGGGAGCTCGGCGATAAACACGGGTCAGTCTGACCCGGGGGACACGCCGAGGGCTCGCTCAAACTCGAGGGTCGAACAGACCCCAGGGCGATGGCGAGGGCTCGGTGGAAAGACTCGGGTCGTTTTGACCCGAGGACGATGGGCTTTAGGGATTCATACGTACATGCATGCATTCATACGTATACACTGGTGGTGGATCATTTTGTGACCCTGAGACCGCGATACACACATATACATAAACACTCGAACGTGGGTCTTTTCGACCCAGAAGGCAACAGGAGGGTTAAGTAGAAGTATAGATACTAGGATATAGAAATACTTTTGTAAAAGTAGAAGTATCAACTCAAGCTTTTTACTTAAGTAAAAGTATAAAAGTATTGGGTTTCAAAACTACTTGAAAGTAAAACAGTAAAAGTAATGTAAGGGGAATTTCTTTTTCCCATTCAGTACGATTTCTTAAGCCGCGTCTCAGGGGCCTATAGTGCACTTCCCCACCTCCCCTCAAAACAATCATTTTTCTAAAGGCCATAATGTTGTATTAAAATGGTATATATTGAAAAATGTGGGATGCACTAGGCTGCCTGTTTCAGCTGCATAATATATATATATATGCAGCTGAAACAGGAAATATATATATATATATATATATATGCCCATTGAAAATGATCACATTTTATTACAATGAAAGTACCATATGTGTACTACTGAGCATTAACATGCATTTCATGGAGCGGAAGACATGATAATAACTAGTTGCCTATAAGTATTGTAATATGTATGTTGAAAAAAGTCCATACCAGCCATATCTCATGGCAAAAAAAAGGCATAGGCGCGTTGGTTCCTTTTTAAACTCCCCGCTATGGAGCGCATCTGTAAACCTATCAACTGTATAGACATCCTATTTACCTCAAACAGACAGTCGCTGGAGAAACTCGCGCAACTGGGGAACCGCCGGCAGAGAGGAGCAGAGAGACGGAAGTATCGGGGCTCTCAAGTCTCACGCATTTTACGTGACTGTCCCTCCCGGCACAACAGCTATTCGGCGGCGCGTATTTCTCGTCGCGCGTTCTCCGAGACGGACATATTTGCAATCGGCTTCTCTGCTGTTCTTGCTTGAGAGTGACGTGATTGTAACGGTTGATTCGTGTCATGTTCAGGTGCATCGCGTAAAAAACCAATAGGGTGTCGGAATGGTATATACTTCTCATCCAACCACAATCAAATTCACTCTATCCGGATGGCGCGATTTATCTGGCTAACCGGAATGAAAAACAAACCAAAATGAAATAGTAACGAGGCTATTTTTTAAAAAGTAGGGAGTAGAAAGTACAGATATTTGCGTGAAAACGTAAGGAGTAGAAGTAAAAAGTAGTCTGAAAAATAAATACTCCAGTAAAGTATAGATACTCAAAATTCCTACTTAAGTAAAGGAACGAAGTATTTGTACTTCGTTACTTGACACCTCTGCCCGTAATCTGCATTTTCTCATTTGTATGCTCTTAATCGACGTTTCACACTGAACAGTGTTGAAAACTAGATTTTCTTAAAGGATTCATTTTTTTAATATTTTCCATCAAGAAAGCGTCTCAGAACATCAGAAATTCAAATTGTATGATATGTTCATGAATACCTGAAGCTTTCATCACTATACTGCCCGGAAGAAGGAGTTACCCATTTTTATGCTCTTAAACGACGTTTCAGACTGAACAGAGTTGAAAACTTGATTTTCTTAAAGAATTCTTTTTAAAAAAAATATATTTCCAATAAAGAATGTGTCTCAGAACATAGGAACTTCAAATCGTATGATATGTTCATGAATACCTGAAGCTTTCATCACTGTGCTGCCTGTAAGATGGAGTTATCCATTTTTATGCTCTTAAACGACGTTTCAGACTGAACAGAGTTGAAAACTTGATTTTCTTAAAGAAGTCTTTTTTTTAAATATTTTCCATCATGAAAGCGTCTCAGAACATTGGAACATCAAATTGTGTAATATGTTCATGAAACCTGAAGCTTTCATCACTATGCTCGTAAGCTGCATTTACTCGTTTTTATGCTCTTAAACGACGTTTCAGACTGAACAGAGTTGAAAACTAGATTTTCTTAAAGAATTCATTTTTTAATATTTTCCATCAAGAAAGTATCTCAGAACATCGGAACATCAAATTGTATGATATGTTCATGAATACCTGAAGCTTTCATCACCATACTGCCCGTAAGATGGAGTTACCCATTTTTATGCTCTTAAACGACGTTTCAGACTGAACAGAGTTGAAAACTTGATTTTCTTAAAGAATTCTTTTTTTAAATATTTCCAATAAAGAATGTGTCTCAGAACATAGGAACTTCAAATTGTATGATACTTTCTTAAATACTTGAAGCGTTCATCACTATACTGCTCGTAAGCTGCATTTACTCGTTTTTATGCTCTTAAACGACGTTTCAGACTGAACAGAGTTGAAAACTAGATTTTCTTAAAGAATTCATTTTTTTATATTTTCCATCAAGAAAGCGTCTCAGAACATCAGAAATTCAAATTGTATGATATGTTCATGAATACCTGAAGCTTTCAACACTATACAGCCCGTAAGATGGAGTAACCCATTTTTATGCTCTTAAACGACGTTTCAGACTGAACAGAGTTGAAAACTAGATTTTCTTAAAGAATTCCTTTTTTTTATATTTTCCATCAAGAAAGCGTCTCAGAACATCAGAAATTCAAATTGTATGATATGTTCATGAATACCTGAAGCTTTCAACACTATACTGCCCGTAAGATGGAGTAACCCATTTTTATGCTCTTAAACGACGTTTCAGACTGAACAGAGTTGAAAACTTGATCTTCTTAAAGAATTCTTTTTTTTAAAATTTTCCATCAAGAAAGTGTTTCAAAACAGCGGAACTACAAATTATATGAGCTTTTAATGAATACCTGAAGCTTCCATGTCTCTACTGCCCGGAAGCTGCATTTACTCATTTTCATAAATGACATTTTAGGCTGAACGGAGTTGAAAACTACATTTTCTTAAACAATTCTTTTTTTAAAAAAAAAACAATTCCATAAATAAAGGTTCTCAGCACATCAGAACTTCAAATTGTATGATTCTTTCATAAATACTTAAGCTTTCATACTGCCCGTAAGCAGCGGTGTCAAAAGTATTCACATTAAAATTACTTAACCCTCGTGTTGTCCTCACTCCTTCCTGTCTCATTCGTGTCCTGCGGAGTCAATCTGACTTTGCTAAAGAGCCTTCGATCAGCGCGAGCACACCAACGAGGCCGACCGCGTGATTACGCAGATGTGAATAAATTGTGTATAAATATAGCGTATAAGTACACCCCTTTCATAGTGTCCTTATTCGCACATAACAACTTGTGACACCTCATTTCAATTTGAATCAATTCAGTTTATTTTGAATAGCTCAGAATTATTATTATTATTTTCTTTTTTTTGGTAAACGCCTCAGAGGGCTTTACAATCTGGACACGTACGAAATGACGTCTCGCGTCTTGGCTAAAGAGCCTTCGATCAGAGCGAGCGCACCAACGAAGCCGACCGCGGGATTACGCAGATGTGAATAAATTGTGTATAAATACAGCGTATAAGTACACCCCTTTCATAGAACGAGAAGCAAGGGGCGGGTCGAACGGCTGGAAAGCGATCCCGTCCAGGCCGATCGAATGGGCTCTGGCCGCCACCGTGCCGGCCTGGGACGATTCCGTCCCGCTCGAGAAGCCAGGCGACGGGTGATGTTTCCGCAGTGGGCGGACCAAGCGACGCCGCCGCTGCTGAGAGCGTGGAGAGTTGCGTCAGACAGCGTCGATCGAGAGAGGGACCGCGACCGCGACCGGGACCGGGACCGGGACCGGGACCGGGCCTTTGACGATTCCGCGATTGCCCGAGGGGCGGGCCGCCGCCGCGACCGAATCCGAACGTCGGTTCGCCCGTTTGGCGGGCGAGCCGGGCTCCGTGGAGTGTGTGTGTGTGTGTGTGTGTGTGTGTGTGTGTGTGTGTGTGTGTGTGTGTGTGTGTGTGTGTGTGTGTGTGTGTGTGCGTGTGTGTGTGTGCGTGTGTGTGTGTGCGTGTGTGTGTGTGCGTGTGTGTGTGTGCGTGTGTGTGTGTGTGTGTGTGTGTGTGTGTGTGTGTGTGTGTGTGTGTGTGAGTGTGAGTGTGAGTGTGTGTGTGTGTGTGGGTGTTCTGTGTCGTTGCTTGTAACACTGGTGATGACTAAATAAATGTAAGGAAAAAAAATACAATGCAACTGTCTTGTCATGTCTTTATTTGTATCATTTATTTATTTATTTTTTACATTTAGCATACGGGATGACTTGTAATACAACGTAAAACTTGGGTCGTTTCGACCCGAGGACGAGGCCGAGGGCTCACGGGTCATTCTGACCCCGGGGACGACGGCGAGGCCGGGAGCTCGGCTATAAACGAGGGTCATTCAGACCCCGGGGACGGCGGCCGGGAACTCGGCGATAAACGCGGGTCATTCTAACTCTGGGGACAGGGGCCGGGAGCTCGACGATAAACGCGTGTCATTCTGACCCCGGGGACGTCGGCCGAGAGCTCGACGATAAACGCGGGTCATTCTGACCCCGGGGACGGGGGCCTGGAGCTCGGCGATAAATGCGGGTCATTTAGACCCCGGGGACTAGACCGGGAGCTCGGTGATATACGCGGGTCATTCTGACCCCGGGGACGAGGCCGGGAGCTCAGCGATATACGCGGGTCAGTCTGACCCCGGGGGACGAGGCCGGGAGCTCGGCGATAAACACGGGTCAGTCTGACCCGGGGGACACGCCGAGGGCTCGCTCAAACTCGAGGGTCGAACAGACCCCAGGGCGATGGCGAGGGCTCGGTGGAAAGACTCGGGTCGTTTTGACCCGAGGACGATGGGCTTTAGGGATTCATACGTACATGCATGCATTCATACGTATACACTGGTGGTGGATCATTTTGTGACCCTGAGACCGCGATACACACATATACATAAACACTCGAACGTGGGTCTTTTCGACCCAGAAGGCAACAGGAGGGTTAAGTAGAAGTATAGATACTAGGATATAGAAATACTTTTGTAAAAGTAGAAGTATCAACTCAAGCTTTTTACTTAAGTAAAAGTATAAAAGTATTGGGTTTCAAAACTACTTGAAAGTAAAACAGTAAAAGTAATGTAAGGGGAATTTCTTTTTCCCATTCAGTACGATTTCTTAAGCCGCGTCTCAGGGGCCTATAGTGCACTTCCCCACCTTCCCTCAAAACAATCATTTTTCTAAAGGCCATAATGTTGTATTAAAATGGTATATATTGAAAAATGTGGGATGCACTAGGCTGCCTGTTTCAGCTGCATAATATATATATATATGCAGCTGAAACAGGAAATATATATATATATATATATATATGCCCATTGAAAATGATCACATTTTATTACAATGAAAGTACCATATGTGTACTACTGAGCATTAACATGCATTTCATGGAGCGGAAGACATGATAATAACTAGTTGCCTATAAGTATTGTAATATGTATGTTGAAAAAAGTCCATACCAGCCATATCTCATGGCAAAAAAAAGGCATAGGCGCGTTGGTTCCTTTTTAAACTCCCCGCTATGGAGCGCATCTGTAAACCTATCAACTGTATAGACATCCTATTTACCTCAAACAGACAGTCGCTGGAGAAACTCGCGCAACTGGGGAACCGCCGGCAGAGAGGAGCAGAGAGACGGAAGTATCGGGGCTCTCAAGTCTCACGCATTTTACGTGACTGTCCCTCCCGGCACAACAGCTATTCGGCGGCGCGTATTTCTCGTCGCGCGTTCTCCGAGACGGACATATTTGCAATCGGCTTCTCTGCTGTTCTTGCTTGAGAGTGACGTGATTGTAACGGTTGATTCGTGTCATGTTCAGGTGCATCGCGTAAAAAACCAATAGGGTGTCGGAATGGTATATACTTCTCATCCAACCACAATCAAATTCACTCTATCCGGATGGCGCGATTTATCTGGCTAACCGGAATGAAAAACAAACCAAAATGAAATAGTAACGAGGCTATTTTTTAAAAAGTAGGGAGTAGAAAGTACAGATATTTGCGTGAAAACGTAAGGAGTAGAAGTAAAAAGTAGTCTGAAAAATAAATACTCCAGTAAAGTATAGATACTCAAAATTCCTACTTAAGTAAAGGAACGAAGTATTTGTACTTCGTTACTTGACACCTCTGCCCGTAATCTGCATTTTCTCATTTGTATGCTCTTAATCGACGTTTCACACTGAACAGTGTTGAAAACTAGATTTTCTTAAAGGATTCATTTTTTTAATATTTTCCATCAAGAAAGCGTCTCAGAACATCAGAAATTCAAATTGTATGATATGTTCATGAATACCTGAAGCTTTCATCACTATACTGCCCGGAAGAAGGAGTTACCCATTTTTATGCTCTTAAACGACGTTTCAGACTGAACAGAGTTGAAAACTTGATTTTCTTAAAGAATTCTTTTTAAAAAAAATATATTTCCAATAAAGAATGTGTCTCAGAACATAGGAACTTCAAATCGTATGATATGTTCATGAATACCTGAAGCTTTCATCACTGTGCTGCCTGTAAGATGGAGTTATCCATTTTTATGCTCTTAAACGACGTTTCAGACTGAACAGAGTTGAAAACTTGATTTTCTTAAAGAAGTCTTTTTTTTAAATATTTTCCATCATGAAAGCGTCTCAGAACATTGGAACATCAAATTGTGTAATATGTTCATGAAACCTGAAGCTTTCATCACTATGCTCGTAAGCTGCATTTACTCGTTTTTATGCTCTTAAACGACGTTTCAGACTGAACAGAGTTGAAAACTAGATTTTCTTAAAGAATTCATTTTTTAATATTTTCCATCAAGAAAGTATCTCAGAACATCGGAACATCAAATTGTATGATATGTTCATGAATACCTGAAGCTTTCATCACCATACTGCCCGTAAGATGGAGTTACCCATTTTTATGCTCTTAAACGACGTTTCAGACTGAACAGAGTTGAAAACTTGATTTTCTTAAAGAATTCTTTTTTTAAATATTTCCAATAAAGAATGTGTCTCAGAACATAGGAACTTCAAATTGTATGATACTTTCTTAAATACTTGAAGCGTTCATCACTATACTGCTCGTAAGCTGCATTTACTCGTTTTTATGCTCTTAAACGACGTTTCAGACTGAACAGAGTTGAAAACTAGATTTTCTTAAAGAATTCATTTTTTTATATTTTCCATCAAGAAAGCGTCTCAGAACATCAGAAATTCAAATTGTATGATATGTTCATGAATACCTGAAGCTTTCAACACTATACAGCCCGTAAGATGGAGTAACCCATTTTTATGCTCTTAAACGACGTTTCAGACTGAACAGAGTTGAAAACTAGATTTTCTTAAAGAATTCTTTTTTTTATATTTTCCATCAAGAAAGTATCTCAGAACATCGAAACATCAAATTGTATGATATGTTCATGAATACCTGAAGCTTTCAACACTATACTGCCCGTAAGATGGAGTTACCCATTTTTATGCTCTTAAACGAAGTTTCAGACTGAACAGAGTTGAAAACTTGATCTTCTTAAAGAATTCTTTTTTTTTTTAAATTTTCCATCAAGAAAGTGTTTCAAAACAGCGGAACTACAAATTATATGAGCTTTTAATGAATACCTGAAGCTTCCATGTCTCTACTGCCCGGAAGCTGCATTTACTCATTTTCATAAATGACATTTTAGGCTGAACGGAGTTGAAAACTACATTTTCTTAAACAATTCTTTTAAAAAAAAAAAAAATTCCATAAATAAAGGTTCTCAGCACATCAGAACTTCAAATTGTATGATTCTTTCATAAATACTTAAGCTTTCATACTGCCCGTAAGCAGCGGTGTCAAAAGTATTCACATTAAAATTACTTAACCCTCGTGTTGTCCTCACTCCTTCCTGTCTCATTCGTGTCCTGCGGAGTCAATCTGACTTTGCTAAAGAGCCTTCGATCAGCGCGAGCACACCAACGAGGCCGACCGCGTGATTACGCAGATGTGAATAAATTGTGTATAAATATAGCGTATAAGTACACCCCTTTCATAGTGTCCTTATTCGCACATAACAACTTGTGACACCTCATTTCAATTTGAATCAATTCAGTTTATTTTGAATAGCTCAGAATTATTATTATTATTTTCTTTTTTTTGGTAAACGCCTCAGAGGGCTTTACAATCTGGACACGTACGAAATGACGTCTCGCGTCTTGGCTAAAGAGCCTTCGATCAGAGCGAGCGCACCAACGAAGCCGACCGCGGGATTACGCAGATGTGAATAAATTGTGTATAAATACAGCGTATAAGTACACCCCTTTCATAGAACGAGAAGCAAGGGGCGGGTCGAACGGCTGGAAAGCGATCCCGTCCAGGCCGATCGAATGGGCTCTGGCCGCCACCGTGCCGGCCTGGGACGATTCCGTCCCGCTCGAGAAGCCAGGCGACGGGTGATGTTTCCGCAGTGGGCGGACCAAGCGACGCCGCCGCTGCTGAGAGCGTGGAGAGTTGCGTCAGACAGCGTCGATCGAGAGAGGGACCGCGACCGCGACCGGGACCGGGACCGGGACCGGGACCGGGCCTTTGACGATTCCGCGATTGCCCGAGGGGCGGGCCGCCGCCGCGACCGAATCCGAACGTCGGTTCGCCCGTTTGGCGGGCGAGCCGGGCTCCGTGGAGTGTGTGTGTGTGTGTGTGTGTGTGTGTGTGTGTGTGTGTGTGTGTGTGTGTGTGTGTGTGTGTGTGTGTGTGTGCGTGTGTGTGTGTGCGTGTGTGTGTGTGCGTGTGTGTGTGTGCGTGTGTGTGTGTGCGTGTGTGTGTGTGTGTGTGTGTGTGTGTGTGTGTGTGTGTGTGTGTGTGTGTGAGTGTGAGTGTGAGTGTGTGTGTGTGTGTGGGTGTTCTGTGTCGTTGCTTGTAACACTGGTGATGACTAAATAAATGTAAGGAAAAAAAATACAATGCAACTGTCTTGTCATGTCTTTATTTGTATCATTTATTTATTTATTTTTTACATTTAGCATACGGGATGACTTGTAATACAACGTAAAACTTGGGTCGTTTCGACCCGAGGACGAGGCCGAGGGCTCACGGGTCATTCTGACCCCGGGGACGACGGCGAGGCCGGGAGCTCGGCTATAAACGAGGGTCATTCAGACCCCGGGGACGGCGGCCGGGAACTCGGCGATAAACGCGGGTCATTCTAACTCTGGGGACAGGGGCCGGGAGCTCGACGATAAACGCGTGTCATTCTGACCCCGGGGACGTCGGCCGAGAGCTCGACGATAAACGCGGGTCATTCTGACCCCGGGGACGGGGGCCTGGAGCTCGGCGATAAATGCGGGTCATTTAGACCCCGGGGACTAGACCGGGAGCTCGGTGATATACGCGGGTCATTCTGACCCCGGGGACGAGGCCGGGAGCTCAGCGATATACGCGGGTCAGTCTGACCCCGGGGGACGAGGCCGGGAGCTCGGCGATAAACACGGGTCAGTCTGACCCGGGGGACACGCCGAGGGCTCGCTCAAACTCGAGGGTCGAACAGACCCCAGGGCGATGGCGAGGGCTCGGTGGAAAGACTCGGGTCGTTTTGACCCGAGGACGATGGGCTTTAGGGATTCATACGTACATGCATGCATTCATACGTATACACTGGTGGTGGATCATTTTGTGACCCTGAGACCGCGATACACACATATACATAAACACTCGAACGTGGGTCTTTTCGACCCAGAAGGCAACAGGAGGGTTAAGTAGAAGTATAGATACTAGGATATAGAAATACTTTTGTAAAAGTAGAAGTATCAACTCAAGCTTTTTACTTAAGTAAAAGTATAAAAGTATTGGGTTTCAAAACTACTTGAAAGTAAAACAGTAAAAGTAATGTAAGGGGAATTTCTTTTTCCCATTCAGTACGATTTCTTAAGCCGCGTCTCAGGGGCCTATAGTGCACTTCCCCACCTCCCCTCAAAACAATCATTTTTCTAAAGGCCATAATGTTGTATTAAAATGGTATATATTGAAAAATGTGGGATGCACTAGGCTGCCTGTTTCAGCTGCATATATATATATATATATATATATATATATATATATATATATATATATATATATATATATATATATATATATATATATATATATATATATATATATATATATATATATGCCCATTGAAAATGATCACATTTTATTACAATGAAAGTACCATATGTGTACTACTGAGCATTAACATGCATTTCATGGAGCGGAAGACATGATAATAACTAGTTGCCTATAAGTATTGTAATATGTATGTTGAAAAAAGTCCATACCAGCCATATCTCATGGCAAAAAAAAGGCATAGGCGCGTTGGTTCCTTTTTAAACTCCCCGCTATGGAGCGCATCTGTAAACCTATCAACTGTATAGACATCCTATTTACCTCAAACAGACAGTCGCTGGAGAAACTCGCGCAACTGGGGAACCGCCGGCAGAGAGGAGCAGAGAGACGGAAGTATCGGGGCTCTCAAGTCTCACGCATTTTACGTGACTGTCCCTCCCGGCACAACAGCTATTCGGCGGCGCGTATTTCTCGTCGCGCGTTCTCCGAGACGGACATATTTGCAATCGGCTTCTCTGCTGTTCTTGCTTGAGAGTGACGTGATTGTAACGGTTGATTCGTGTCATGTTCAGGTGCATCGCGTAAAAAACCAATAGGGTGTCGGAATGGTATATACTTCTCATCCAACCACAATCAAATTCACTCTATCCGGATGGCGCGATTTATCTGGCTAACCGGAATGAAAAACAAACCAAAATGAAATAGTAACGAGGCTATTTTTTAAAAAGTAGGGAGTAGAAAGTACAGATATTTGCGTGAAAACGTAAGGAGTAGAAGTAAAAAGTAGTCTGAAAAATAAATACTCCAGTAAAGTATAGATACTCAAAATTCCTACTTAAGTAAAGGAACGAAGTATTTGTACTTCGTTACTTGACACCTCTGCCCGTAATCTGCATTTTCTCATTTGTATGCTCTTAATCGACGTTTCACACTGAACAGTGTTGAAAACTAGATTTTCTTAAAGGATTCATTTTTTTAATATTTTCCATCAAGAAAGCGTCTCAGAACATCAGAAATTCAAATTGTATGATATGTTCATGAATACCTGAAGCTTTCATCACTATACTGCCCGGAAGAAGGAGTTACCCATTTTTATGCTCTTAAACGACGTTTCAGACTGAACAGAGTTGAAAACTTGATTTTCTTAAAGAATTCTTTTTAAAAAAAATATATTTCCAATAAAGAATGTGTCTCAGAACATAGGAACTTCAAATCGTATGATATGTTCATGAATACCTGAAGCTTTCATCACTGTGCTGCCTGTAAGATGGAGTTATCCATTTTTATGCTCTTAAACGACGTTTCAGACTGAACAGAGTTGAAAACTTGATTTTCTTAAAGAAGTCTTTTTTTTAAATATTTTCCATCATGAAAGCGTCTCAGAACATTGGAACATCAAATTGTGTAATATGTTCATGAAACCTGAAGCTTTCATCACTATGCTCGTAAGCTGCATTTACTCGTTTTTATGCTCTTAAACGACGTTTCAGACTGAACAGAGTTGAAAACTAGATTTTCTTAAAGAATTCATTTTTTAATATTTTCCATCAAGAAAGTATCTCAGAACATCGGAACATCAAATTGTATGATATGTTCATGAATACCTGAAGCTTTCATCACCATACTGCCCGTAAGATGGAGTTACCCATTTTTATGCTCTTAAACGACGTTTCAGACTGAACAGAGTTGAAAACTTGATTTTCTTAAAGAATTCTTTTTTTAAATATTTCCAATAAAGAATGTGTCTCAGAACATAGGAACTTCAAATTGTATGATACTTTCTTAAATACTTGAAGCGTTCATCACTATACTGCTCGTAAGCTGCATTTACTCGTTTTTATGCTCTTAAACGACGTTTCAGACTGAACAGAGTTGAAAACTAGATTTTCTTAAAGAATTCATTTTTTTATATTTTCCATCAAGAAAGCGTCTCAGAACATCAGAAATTCAAATTGTATGATATGTTCATGAATACCTGAAGCTTTCAACACTATACAGCCCGTAAGATGGAGTAACCCATTTTTATGCTCTTAAACGACGTTTCAGACTGAACAGAGTTGAAAACTAGATTTTCTTAAAGAATTCCTTTTTTTTATATTTTCCATCAAGAAAGCGTCTCAGAACATCAGAAATTCAAATTGTATGATATGTTCATGAATACCTGAAGCTTTCAACACTATACTGCCCGTAAGATGGAGTAACCCATTTTTATGCTCTTAAACGACGTTTCAGACTGAACAGAGTTGAAAACTTGATCTTCTTAAAGAATTCTTTTTTTTTAAATTTTCCATCAAGAAAGTGTTTCAAAACAGCGGAACTACAAATTATATGAGCTTTTAATGAATACCTGAAGCTTCCATGTCTCTACTGCCCGGAAGCTGCATTTACTCATTTTCATAAATGACATTTTAGGCTGAACGGAGTTGAAAACTACATTTTCTTAAACAATTCTTTTTTTTAAAAAAAAACAATTCCATAAATAAAGGTTCTCAGCACATCAGAACTTCAAATTGTATGATTCTTTCATAAATACTTAAGCTTTCATACTGCCCGTAAGCAGCGGTGTCAAAAGTATTCACATTAAAATTACTTAACCCTCGTGTTGTCCTCACTCCTTCCTGTCTCATTCGTGTCCTGCGGAGTCAATCTGACTTTGCTAAAGAGCCTTCGATCAGCGCGAGCACACCAACGAGGCCGACCGCGTGATTACGCAGATGTGAATAAATTGTGTATAAATATAGCGTATAAGTACACCCCTTTCATAGTGTCCTTATTCGCACATAACAACTTGTGACACCTCATTTCAATTTGAATCAATTCAGTTTATTTTGAATAGCTCAGAATTATTATTATTATTTTCTTTTTTTTGGTAAACGCCTCAGAGGGCTTTACAATCTGGACACGTACGAAATGACGTCTCGCGTCTTGGCTAAAGAGCCTTCGATCAGAGCGAGCGCACCAACGAAGCCGACCGCGGGATTACGCAGATGTGAATAAATTGTGTATAAATACAGCGTATAAGTACACCCCTTTCATAGAACGAGAAGCAAGGGGCGGGTCGAACGGCTGGAAAGCGATCCCGTCCAGGCCGATCGAATGGGCTCTGGCCGCCACCGTGCCGGCCTGGGACGATTCCGTCCCGCTCGAGAAGCCAGGCGACGGGTGATGTTTCCGCAGTGGGCGGACCAAGCGACGCCGCCGCTGCTGAGAGCGTGGAGAGTTGCGTCAGACAGCGTCGATCGAGAGAGGGACCGCGACCGCGACCGGGACCGGGACCGGGACCGGGACCGGGCCTTTGACGATTCCGCGATTGCCCGAGGGGCGGGCCGCCGCCGCGACCGAATCCGAACGTCGGTTCGCCCGTTTGGCGGGCGAGCCGGGCTCCGTGGAGTGTGTGTGTGTGTGTGTGTGTGTGTGTGTGTGTGTGTGTGTGTGTGTGTGTGTGTGTGTGTGTGTGCGTGTGTGTGTGTGCGTGTGTGTGTGTGCGTGTGTGTGTGTGCGTGTGTGTGTGTGTGCGTGTGTGTGTGTGTGTGTGTGTGTGTGTGTGTGTGTGTGTGTGTGTGTGTGAGTGTGAGTGTGAGTGTGTGTGTGGGTGTTCTGTGTCGTTGCTTGTAACACTGGTGATGACTAAATAAATGTAAGGAAAAAAAATACAATGCAACTGTCTTGTCATGTCTTTATTTGTATCATTTATTTATTTATTTTTTACATTTAGCATACGGGATGACTTGTAATACAACGTAAAACTTGGGTCGTTTCGACCCGAGGACGAGGCCGAGGGCTCACGGGTCATTCTGACCCCGGGGACGACGGCGAGGCCGGGAGCTCGGCTATAAACGAGGGTCATTCAGACCCCGGGGACGGCGGCCGGGAACTCGGCGATAAACGCGGGTCATTCTAACTCTGGGGACAGGGGCCGGGAGCTCGACGATAAACGCGTGTCATTCTGACCCCGGGGACGTCGGCCGAGAGCTCGACGATAAACGCGGGTCATTCTGACCCCGGGGACGGGGGCCTGGAGCTCGGCGATAAATGCGGGTCATTTAGACCCCGGGGACTAGACCGGGAGCTCGGTGATATACGCGGGTCATTCTGACCCCGGGGACGAGGCCGGGAGCTCAGCGATATACGCGGGTCAGTCTGACCCCGGGGGACGAGGCCGGGAGCTCGGCGATAAACACGGGTCAGTCTGACCCGGGGGACACGCCGAGGGCTCGCTCAAACTCGAGGGTCGAACAGACCCCAGGGCGATGGCGAGGGCTCGGTGGAAAGACTCGGGTCGTTTTGACCCGAGGACGATGGGCTTTAGGGATTCATACGTACATGCATGCATTCATACGTATACACTGGTGGTGGATCATTTTGTGACCCTGAGACCGCGATACACACATATACATAAACACTCGAACGTGGGTCTTTTCGACCCAGAAGGCAACAGGAGGGTTAAGTAGAAGTATAGATACTAGGATATAGAAATACTTTTGTAAAAGTAGAAGTATCAACTCAAGCTTTTTACTTAAGTAAAAGTATAAAAGTATTGGGTTTCAAAACTACTTGAAAGTAAAACAGTAAAAGTAATGTAAGGGGAATTTCTTTTTCCCATTCAGTACGATTTCTTAAGCCGCGTCTCAGGGGCCTATAGTGCACTTCCCCACCTCCCCTCAAAACAATCATTTTTCTAAAGGCCATAATGTTGTATTAAAATGGTATATATTGAAAAATGTGGGATGCACTAGGCTGCCTGTTTCAGCTGCATATATATATATATATATATATATATATATATATATATATATATATATATATATATATATATATATATATATATATATATATATGCCCATTGAAAATGATCACATTTTATTACAATGAAAGTACCATATGTGTACTACTGAGCATTAACATGCATTTCATGGAGCGGAAGACATGATAATAACTAGTTGCCTATAAGTATTGTAATATGTATGTTGAAAAAAAGTCCATACCAGCCATATCTCATGGCAAAAAAAAGGCATAGGCGCGTTGGTTCCTTTTTAAACTCCCCGCTATGGAGCGCATCTGTAAACCTATCAACTGTATAGACATCCTATTTACCTCAAACAGACAGTCGCTGGAGAAACTCGCGCAACTGGGGAACCGCCGGCAGAGAGGAGCAGAGAGACGGAAGTATCGGGGCTCTCAAGTCTCACGCATTTTACGTGACTGTCCCTCCCGGCACAACAGCTATTCGGCGGCGCGTATTTCTCGTCGCGCGTTCTCCGAGACGGACATATTTGCAATCGGCTTCTCTGCTGTTCTTGCTTGAGAGTGACGTGATTGTAACGGTTGATTCGTGTCATGTTCAGGTGCATCGCGTAAAAAACCAATAGGGTGTCGGAATGGTATATACTTCTCATCCAACCACAATCAAATTCACTCTATCCGGATGGCGCGATTTATCTGGCTAACCGGAATGAAAAACAAACCAAAATGAAATAGTAACGAGGCTATTTTTTAAAAAGTAGGGAGTAGAAAGTACAGATATTTGCGTGAAAACGTAAGGAGTAGAAGTAAAAAGTAGTCTGAAAAATAAATACTCCAGTAAAGTATAGATACTCAAAATTCCTACTTAAGTAAAGGAACGAAGTATTTGTACTTCGTTACTTGACACCTCTGCCCGTAATCTGCATTTTCTCATTTGTATGCTCTTAATCGACGTTTCACACTGAACAGTGTTGAAAACTAGATTTTCTTAAAGGATTCATTTTTTTAATATTTTCCATCAAGAAAGCGTCTCAGAACATCAGAAATTCAAATTGTATGATATGTTCATGAATACCTGAAGCTTTCATCACTATACTGCCCGGAAGAAGGAGTTACCCATTTTTATGCTCTTAAACGACGTTTCAGACTGAACAGAGTTGAAAACTTGATTTTCTTAAAGAATTCTTTTTAAAAAAAATATATTTCCAATAAAGAATGTGTCTCAGAACATAGGAACTTCAAATCGTATGATATGTTCATGAATACCTGAAGCTTTCATCACTGTGCTGCCTGTAAGATGGAGTTATCCATTTTTATGCTCTTAAACGACGTTTCAGACTGAACAGAGTTGAAAACTTGATTTTCTTAAAGAAGTCTTTTTTTTAAATATTTTCCATCATGAAAGCGTCTCAGAACATTGGAACATCAAATTGTGTAATATGTTCATGAAACCTGAAGCTTTCATCACTATGCTCGTAAGCTGCATTTACTCGTTTTTATGCTCTTAAACGACGTTTCAGACTGAACAGAGTTGAAAACTAGATTTTCTTAAAGAATTCATTTTTTAATATTTTCCATCAAGAAAGTATCTCAGAACATCGGAACATCAAATTGTATGATATGTTCATGAATACCTGAAGCTTTCATCACCATACTGCCCGTAAGATGGAGTTACCCATTTTTATGCTCTTAAACGACGTTTCAGACTGAACAGAGTTGAAAACTTGATTTTCTTAAAGAATTCTTTTTTTAAATATTTCCAATAAAGAATGTGTCTCAGAACATAGGAACTTCAAATTGTATGATACTTTCTTAAATACTTGAAGCGTTCATCACTATACTGCTCGTAAGCTGCATTTACTCGTTTTTATGCTCTTAAACGACGTTTCAGACTGAACAGAGTTGAAAACTAGATTTTCTTAAAGAATTCTTTTTTTTATATTTTCCATCAAGAAAGCGTCTCAGAACATCAGAAATTCAAATTGTATGATATGTTCATGAATACCTGAAGCTTTCAACACTATACAGCCCGTAAGATGGAGTAACCCATTTTTATGCTCTTAAACGACGTTTCAGACTGAACAGAGTTGAAAACTAGATTTTCTTAAAGAATTCTTTTTTTTATATTTTCCATCAAGAAAGTATCTCAGAACATCGAAACATCAAATTGTATGATATGTTCATGAATACCTGAAGCTTTCAACACTATACTGCCCGTAAGATGGAGTTACCCATTTTTATGCTCTTAAACGAAGTTTCAGACTGAACAGAGTTGAAAACTTGATCTTCTTAAAGAATTCTTTTTTTTTTTAAATTTTCCATCAAGAAAGTGTTTCAAAACAGCGGAACTACAAATTATATGAGCTTTTAATGAATACCTGAAGCTTCCATGTCTCTACTGCCCGGAAGCTGCATTTACTCATTTTCATAAATGACATTTTAGGCTGAACGGAGTTGAAAACTACATTTTCTTAAACAATTCTTTAAAAAAAAAAAAAATTCCATAAATAAAGGTTCTCAGCACATCAGAACTTCAAATTGTATGATTCTTTCCTAAATACTTAAGCTTTCATACTGCCCGTAAGCAGCGGTGTCAAAAGTATTCACATTAAAATTACTTAACCCTCGTGTTGTCCTCACTCCTTCCTGTCTCATTCGTGTCCTGCGGAGTCAATCTGACTTTGCTAAAGAGCCTTCGATCAGCGCGAGCACACCAACGAGGCCGACCGCGTGATTACGCAGATGTGAATAAATTGTGTATAAATATAGCGTACAAGTACACCCCTTTCATAGTGTCCTTATTCGCACATAACAACTTGTGACACCTCATTTCAATTTGAATCAATTCAGTTTATTTTGAATAGCTCAGAATAACAAATACACATTATTATTATTATTTTCTTTTTTTTGGTAAACGCCTCAGAGGGCTTTACAATCTGGACACGTACGAAATGACGTCTCGCGTCTTGGCTAAAGAGCCTTCGATCAGAGCGAGCGCACCAACGAAGCCGACCGCGGGATTACGCAGATGTGAATAAATTGTGTATAAATACAGCGTATAAGTACACCCCTTTCATAGAACGAGAAGCAAGGGGCGGGTCGAACGGCTGGAAAGCGATCCCGTCCAGGCCGATCGAATGGGCTCTGGCCGCCACCGTGCCGGCCTGGGACGATTCCGTCCCGCTCGAGAAGCCAGGCGACGGGTGATGTTTCCGCAGTGGGCGGACCAAGCGACGCCGCCGCTGCTGAGAGCGTGGAGAGTTGCGTCAGACAGCGTCGATCGAGAGAGGGACCGCGACCGGGACAGGGACCGGCACCGGGCCTTTGACGATTCCGCGATTGCCCGAGGGGCGGGCCGCCGCCGCCGCCGCGACCGAATCCGAACGTCGGTTCGCCCGTTTGGCGGGCGAGCCGGGCTCCGTGGAGTGTGTGTGTGTGTGTGTGTGTGTGTGTGTGTGTGTGTGTGTGTGTGTGTGTGTGTGTGTGTGTGTGTGTGTGTGTGTGCGTGCGTGTGTGTGTGCGTGCGTGCGTGCGTGTGTGTGTGTGTGTGTGTGTGTGTGTTTGTGTGTGTGTGTGTGTGTGTGTGTGTGTGTGTGTGTGTGTGTGTGTGTGTTTGTGTGTGTGTGTTCTTTGTCGTTGCTTGTAACACTGGTGATGACTAAATAAATGTAAGAAAAAAAAATACAATGCAACTGTCTTGTCATGTCTTTATTTGTACCATTTATTTATTTATTTATTACATTTAGCATACGGGATGACTTGTAATACAACGTAAAACTCGGGTCGTTTCGACCCGAGGACGAGGCCGATGGCTCACGGGTCATTCTGACCCCGGGGACGACGGCGAGGGCGGGAGCTCGGCTATAAACGAGGGTCATTCAGACCCCGGGGACTGGGGCCGGGAACTCGACGATAAACGCGGGTCATTCTGACCCCGGGGACGTGGGCCGAGAGCTCGACGATATACGCGGGTCATTCTGACCCCTGGGACGAGGCCGGGAGCTCAGCGATATACGCGGGTCAGTCTGACCCCGGGGGACGAGGCCGGGAGCTCGGCGATAAACACGGGTCAGTATGACCCGGGGGACAGGCCGAGGGCTCGCTCAAACTCGAGGGTCGAACAGACCGCAGGGCGACGGCGAGGGCTCGGTGGAAAGACGCGGGTCGTTTTGACCCGAGGACGACGGGCTTTAGGGATTCATACGTACATGCATGCATTCATACGTATACACTGGTAGTGGATCATTTTGTGACCCTGAGACCGCGATACACACATATACATAAACACTCGAACGTGGGTCTTTTCGACCCAGAAGGCAACAGTAGGGTTAAGTAGAAGTATAGATACTAGGATATAGAAATACTTTTGTAAAAGTAGAAGTATCAACTCAAGCTTTTTACTTAAGTAAAAGTATAAAAGTACTGGGTTTCAAAACTACTTGAAAGTAAAACAGTAAAAGTAATGTAAGGGGAATTTCTTTTTCCCATTCAGTACGATTTCTTAAGCCGCGTCTCAGGGGCCTATAGTGCACTTCCCCACCTCCCCTCAAAACAATCATTTTTCTAAAGGCCATAATGTTGTATTAAAATGGTATATTGAAAAATGTGGGATGCACTAGGCTGCCTGTTTCAGCTGCATATATATATGCCCATTGAAAATGATCACATTTTATTACAATGAAAGTACCATATGTGTACTACTGAGCATTAACATGCATTTCATGGAGCGGAAGACATGATAATAACTAGTTGCCTATAAGTATTGTAATATGTATGTTGAAAAAAGTCCATACCAGCCATATCTCATGGCAAAAAAAAGGCATAGGCGCGTTGGTTCCTTTTTAAACTCCCCGCTATGGAGCGCATCTGTAAACCTATCAACTGTATAGACATCCTATTTACCTCAAACAGACAGTCGCTGGAGAAACTCGCGCAACTGGGGAACCGCCGGCAGAGAGGAGCAGAGAGACGGAAGTATCGGGGCTCTCAAGTCTCACGCATTTTACGTGACTGTCCCTCCCGGCACAACAGCTATTCGGCGGCGCGTATTTCTCGTCGCGCGTTCTCCGAGACGGACATATTTGCAATCGGCTTCTCTGCTGTTCTTGCTTGAGAGTGACGTGATTGTAACGGTTGATTCGTGTCATGTTCAGGTGCATCGCGTAAAAAACCAATAGGGTGTCGGAATGGTATATACTTCTCATCCAACCACAATCAAATTCACTCTATCCGGATGGCGCGATTTATCTGGCTAACCGGAATGAAAAACAAACCAAAATGAAATAGTAACGAGGCTATTTTTTAAAAAGTAGGGAGTAGAAAGTACAGATATTTGCGTGAAAACGTAAGGAGTAGAAGTAAAAAGTAGTCTGAAAAATAAATACTCCAGTAAAGTATAGATACTCAAAATTCCTACTTAAGTAAAGGAACGAAGTATTTGTACTTCGTTACTTGACACCTCTGCCCGTAATCTGCATTTTCTCATTTGTATGCTCTTAATCGACGTTTCACACTGAACAGTGTTGAAAACTAGATTTTCTTAAAGGATTCATTTTTTTAATATTTTCCATCAAGAAAGCGTCTCAGAACATCAGAAATTCAAATTGTATGATATGTTCATGAATACCTGAAGCTTTCATCACTATACTGCCCGGAAGAAGGAGTTACCCATTTTTATGCTCTTAAACGACGTTTCAGACTGAACAGAGTTGAAAACTTGATTTTCTTAAAGAATTCTTTTTAAAAAAAATATATTTCCAATAAAGAATGTGTCTCAGAACATAGGAACTTCAAATCGTATGATATGTTCATGAATACCTGAAGCTTTCATCACTGTGCTGCCTGTAAGATGGAGTTATCCATTTTTATGCTCTTAAACGACGTTTCAGACTGAACAGAGTTGAAAACTTGATTTTCTTAAAGAAGTCTTTTTTTTAAATATTTTCCATCATGAAAGCGTCTCAGAACATTGGAACATCAAATTGTGTAATATGTTCATGAAACCTGAAGCTTTCATCACTATGCTCGTAAGCTGCATTTACTCGTTTTTATGCTCTTAAACGACGTTTCAGACTGAACAGAGTTGAAAACTAGATTTTCTTAAAGAATTCATTTTTTAATATTTTCCATCAAGAAAGTATCTCAGAACATCGGAACATCAAATTGTATGATATGTTCATGAATACCTGAAGCTTTCATCACCATACTGCCCGTAAGATGGAGTTACCCATTTTTATGCTCTTAAACGACGTTTCAGACTGAACAGAGTTGAAAACTTGATTTTCTTAAAGAATTCTTTTTTTAAATATTTCCAATAAAGAATGTGTCTCAGAACATAGGAACTTCAAATTGTATGATACTTTCTTAAATACTTGAAGCGTTCATCACTATACTGCTCGTAAGCTGCATTTACTCGTTTTTATGCTCTTAAACGACGTTTCAGACTGAACAGAGTTGAAAACTAGATTTTCTTAAAGAATTCATTTTTTTATATTTTCCATCAAGAAAGCGTCTCAGAACATCAGAAATTCAAATTGTATGATATGTTCATGAATACCTGAAGCTTTCAACACTATACAGCCCGTAAGATGGAGTAACCCATTTTTATGCTCTTAAACGACGTTTCAGACTGAACAGAGTTGAAAACTAGATTTTCTTAAAGAATTCCTTTTTTTTATATTTTCCATCAAGAAAGCGTCTCAGAACATCAGAAATTCAAATTGTATGATATGTTCATGAATACCTGAAGCTTTCAACACTATACTGCCCGTAAGATGGAGTAACCCATTTTTATGCTCTTAAACGACGTTTCAGACTGAACAGAGTTGAAAACTTGATCTTCTTAAAGAATTCTTTTTTTTTAAATTTTCCATCAAGAAAGTGTTTCAAAACAGCGGAACTACAAATTATATGAGCTTTTAATGAATACCTGAAGCTTCCATGTCTCTACTGCCCGGAAGCTGCATTTACTCATTTTCATAAATGACATTTTAGGCTGAACGGAGTTGAAAACTACATTTTCTTAAACAATTCTTTTTTTTTTTAAAAAACAATTCCATAAATAAAGGTTCTCAGCACATCAGAACTTCAAATTGTATGATTCTTTCATAAATACTTAAGCTTTCATACTGCCCGTAAGCAGCGGTGTCAAAAGTATTCACATTAAAATTACTTAACCCTCGTGTTGTCCTCACTCCTTCCTGTCTCATTCGTGTCCTGCGGAGTCAATCTGACTTTGCTAAAGAGCCTTCGATCAGCGCGAGCACACCAACGAGGCCGACCGCGTGATTACGCAGATGTGAATAAATTGTGTATAAATATAGCGTATAAGTACACCCCTTTCATAGTGTCCTTATTCGCACATAACAACTTGTGACACCTCATTTCAATTTGAATCAATTCAGTTTATTTTGAATAGCTCAGAATTATTATTATTATTTTCTTTTTTTTGGTAAACGCCTCAGAGGGCTTTACAATCTGGACACGTACGAAATGACGTCTCGCGTCTTGGCTAAAGAGCCTTCGATCAGAGCGAGCGCACCAACGAAGCCGACCGCGGGATTACGCAGATGTGAATAAATTGTGTATAAATACAGCGTATAAGTACACCCCTTTCATAGAACGAGAAGCAAGGGGCGGGTCGAACGGCTGGAAAGCGATCCCGTCCAGGCCGATCGAATGGGCTCTGGCCGCCACCGTGCCGGCCTGGGACGATTCCGTCCCGCTCGAGAAGCCAGGCGACGGGTGATGTTTCCGCAGTGGGCGGACCAAGCGACGCCGCCGCTGCTGAGAGCGTGGAGAGTTGCGTCAGACAGCGTCGATCGAGAGAGGGACCGCGACCGCGACCGGGACAGGGACCGGGACCGGGACCGGGACCGGGCCTTTGACGATTCCGCGATTGCCCGAGGGGCGGGCCGCCGCCGCGACCGAATCCGAACGTCGGTTCGCCCGTTTGGCGGGCGAGCCGGGCTCCGTGGGGTGTGTGTGTGTGTGTGTGTGTGTGTGTGTGTGTGTGTGCGTGCGTGTGCGTGTGTGTGTGTGTGCGTGTGTGTGTGCGCGCGTGTGTGTGTGTGTGTGTGAGTGTGAGTGTGAGTGTGTGTGTGTGTGTGGGTGTTCTGTGTCGTTGCTTGTAACACTGGTGATGACTAAATAAATGTAAGGAAAAAAAATACAATGCAACTGTCTTGTCATGTCTTTATTTGTATCATTTATTTATTTATTTTTTACATTTAGCATACGGGATGACTTGTAATACAACGTAAAACTTGGGTCGTTTCGACCCGAGGACGAGGCCGAGGGCTCACGGGTCATTCTGACCCCGGGGACGACGGCGAGGCCGGGAGCTCGGCTATAAACGAGGGTCATTCAGACCCCGGGGACGGCGGCCGGGAACTCGGCGATAAACGCGGGTCATTCTAACTCTGGGGACAGGGGCCGGGAGCTCGACGATAAACGCGTGTCATTCTGACCCCGGGGACGTCGGCCGAGAGCTCGACGATAAACGCGGGTCATTCTGACCCCGGGGACGGGGGCCTGGAGCTCGGCGATAAATGCGGGTCATTTAGACCCCGGGGACTAGACCGGGAGCTCGGTGATATACGCGGGTCATTCTGACCCCGGGGACGAGGCCGGGAGCTCAGCGATATACGCGGGTCAGTCTGACCCCGGGGGACGAGGCCGGGAGCTCGGCGATAAACACGGGTCAGTCTGACCCGGGGGACACGCCGAGGGCTCGCTCAAACTCGAGGGTCGAACAGACCCCAGGGCGATGGCGAGGGCTCGGTGGAAAGACTCGGGTCGTTTTGACCCGAGGACGATGGGCTTTAGGGATTCATACGTACATGCATGCATTCATACGTATACACTGGTGGTGGATCATTTTGTGACCCTGAGACCGCGATACACACATATACATAAACACTCGAACGTGGGTCTTTTCGACCCAGAAGGCAACAGGAGGGTTAAGTAGAAGTATAGATACTAGGATATAGAAATACTTTTGTAAAAGTAGAAGTATCAACTCAAGCTTTTTACTTAAGTAAAAGTATAAAAGTATTGGGTTTCAAAACTACTTGAAAGTAAAACAGTAAAAGTAATGTAAGGGGAATTTCTTTTTCCCATTCAGTACGATTTCTTAAGCCGCGTCTCAGGGGCCTATAGTGCACTTCCCCACCTCCCCTCAAAACAATCATTTTTCTAAAGGCCATAATGTTGTATTAAAATGGTATATATTGAAAAATGTGGGATGCACTAGGCTGCCTGTTTCAGCTGCATATATATATATATATATATATATATATATATATATATATATATATATATATATATATATATATATATATATATATATATATATATATATATATATATGCCCATTGAAAATGATCACATTTTATTACAATGAAAGTACCATATGTGTACTACTGAGCATTAACATGCATTTCATGGAGCGGAAGACATGATAATAACTAGTTGCCTATAAGTATTGTAATATGTATGTTGAAAAAAGTCCATACCAGCCATATCTCATGGCAAAAAAAAGGCATAGGCGCGTTGGTTCCTTTTTAAACTCCCCGCTATGGAGCGCATCTGTAAACCTATCAACTGTATAGACATCCTATTTACCTCAAACAGACAGTCGCTGGAGAAACTCGCGCAACTGGGGAACCGCCGGCAGAGAGGAGCAGAGAGACGGAAGTATCGGGGCTCTCAAGTCTCACGCATTTTACGTGACTGTCCCTCCCGGCACAACAGCTATTCGGCGGCGCGTATTTCTCGTCGCGCGTTCTCCGAGACGGACATATTTGCAATCGGCTTCTCTGCTGTTCTTGCTTGAGAGTGACGTGATTGTAACGGTTGATTCGTGTCATGTTCAGGTGCATCGCGTAAAAAACCAATAGGGTGTCGGAATGGTATATACTTCTCATCCAACCACAATCAAATTCACTCTATCCGGATGGCGCGATTTATCTGGCTAACCGGAATGAAAAACAAACCAAAATGAAATAGTAACGAGGCTATTTTTTAAAAAGTAGGGAGTAGAAAGTACAGATATTTGCGTGAAAACGTAAGGAGTAGAAGTAAAAAGTAGTCTGAAAAATAAATACTCCAGTAAAGTATAGATACTCAAAATTCCTACTTAAGTAAAGGAACGAAGTATTTGTACTTCGTTACTTGACACCTCTGCCCGTAATCTGCATTTTCTCATTTGTATGCTCTTAATCGACGTTTCACACTGAACAGTGTTGAAAACTAGATTTTCTTAAAGGATTCATTTTTTTAATATTTTCCATCAAGAAAGCGTCTCAGAACATCAGAAATTCAAATTGTATGATATGTTCATGAATACCTGAAGCTTTCATCACTATACTGCCCGGAAGAAGGAGTTACCCATTTTTATGCTCTTAAACGACGTTTCAGACTGAACAGAGTTGAAAACTTGATTTTCTTAAAGAATTCTTTTTAAAAAAAATATATTTCCAATAAAGAATGTGTCTCAGAACATAGGAACTTCAAATCGTATGATATGTTCATGAATACCTGAAGCTTTCATCACTGTGCTGCCTGTAAGATGGAGTTATCCATTTTTATGCTCTTAAACGACGTTTCAGACTGAACAGAGTTGAAAACTTGATTTTCTTAAAGAAGTCTTTTTTTTAAATATTTTCCATCATGAAAGCGTCTCAGAACATTGGAACATCAAATTGTGTAATATGTTCATGAAACCTGAAGCTTTCATCACTATGCTCGTAAGCTGCATTTACTCGTTTTTATGCTCTTAAACGACGTTTCAGACTGAACAGAGTTGAAAACTAGATTTTCTTAAAGAATTCATTTTTTAATATTTTCCATCAAGAAAGTATCTCAGAACATCGGAACATCAAATTGTATGATATGTTCATGAATACCTGAAGCTTTCATCACCATACTGCCCGTAAGATGGAGTTACCCATTTTTATGCTCTTAAACGACGTTTCAGACTGAACAGAGTTGAAAACTTGATTTTCTTAAAGAATTCTTTTTTTAAATATTTCCAATAAAGAATGTGTCTCAGAACATAGGAACTTCAAATTGTATGATACTTTCTTAAATACTTGAAGCGTTCATCACTATACTGCTCGTAAGCTGCATTTACTCGTTTTTATGCTCTTAAACGACGTTTCAGACTGAACAGAGTTGAAAACTAGATTTTCTTAAAGAATTCATTTTTTTATATTTTCCATCAAGAAAGCGTCTCAGAACATCAGAAATTCAAATTGTATGATATGTTCATGAATACCTGAAGCTTTCAACACTATACAGCCCGTAAGATGGAGTAACCCATTTTTATGCTCTTAAACGACGTTTCAGACTGAACAGAGTTGAAAACTAGATTTTCTTAAAGAATTCTTTTTTTTATATTTTCCATCAAGAAAGTATCTCAGAACATCGAAACATCAAATTGTATGATATGTTCATGAATACCTGAAGCTTTCAACACTATACTGCCCGTAAGATGGAGTTACCCATTTTTATGCTCTTAAACGAAGTTTCAGACTGAACAGAGTTGAAAACTTGATCTTCTTAAAGAATTCTTTTTTTTTTTAAATTTTCCATCAAGAAAGTGTTTCAAAACAGCGGAACTACAAATTATATGAGCTTTTAATGAATACCTGAAGCTTCCATGTCTCTACTGCCCGGAAGCTGCATTTACTCATTTTCATAAATGACATTTTAGGCTGAACGGAGTTGAAAACTACATTTTCTTAAACAATTCTTTTAAAAAAAAAAAAAATTCCATAAATAAAGGTTCTCAGCACATCAGAACTTCAAATTGTATGATTCTTTCATAAATACTTAAGCTTTCATACTGCCCGTAAGCAGCGGTGTCAAAAGTATTCACATTAAAATTACTTAACCCTCGTGTTGTCCTCACTCCTTCCTGTCTCATTCGTGTCCTGCGGAGTCAATCTGACTTTGCTAAAGAGCCTTCGATCAGCGCGAGCACACCAACGAGGCCGACCGCGTGATTACGCAGATGTGAATAAATTGTGTATAAATATAGCGTATAAGTACACCCCTTTCATAGTGTCCTTATTCGCACATAACAACTTGTGACACCTCATTTCAATTTGAATCAATTCAGTTTATTTTGAATAGCTCAGAATTATTATTATTATTTTCTTTTTTTTGGTAAACGCCTCAGAGGGCTTTACAATCTGGACACGTACGAAATGACGTCTCGCGTCTTGGCTAAAGAGCCTTCGATCAGAGCGAGCGCACCAACGAAGCCGACCGCGGGATTACGCAGATGTGAATAAATTGTGTATAAATACAGCGTATAAGTACACCCCTTTCATAGAACGAGAAGCAAGGGGCGGGTCGAACGGCTGGAAAGCGATCCCGTCCAGGCCGATCGAATGGGCTCTGGCCGCCACCGTGCCGGCCTGGGACGATTCCGTCCCGCTCGAGAAGCCAGGCGACGGGTGATGTTTCCGCAGTGGGCGGACCAAGCGACGCCGCCGCTGCTGAGAGCGTGGAGAGTTGCGTCAGACAGCGTCGATCGAGAGAGGGACCGCGACCGCGACCGGGACCGGGACCGGGACCGGGACCGGGCCTTTGACGATTCCGCGATTGCCCGAGGGGCGGGCCGCCGCCGCGACCGAATCCGAACGTCGGTTCGCCCGTTTGGCGGGCGAGCCGGGCTCCGTGGAGTGTGTGTGTGTGTGTGTGTGTGTGTGTGTGTGTGTGTGTGTGTGTGTGTGTGTGTGTGTGTGTGTGTGTGCGTGTGTGTGTGTGCGTGTGTGTGTGTGCGTGTGTGTGTGTGCGTGTGTGTGTGTGCGTGTGTGTGTGTGTGTGTGTGTGTGTGTGTGTGTGTGTGTGTGTGTGTGTGTGTGAGTGTGAGTGTGAGTGTGGGTGTTCTGTGTCGTTGCTTGTAACACTGGTGATGACTAAATAAATGTAAGGAAAAAAAATACAATGCAACTGTCTTGTCATGTCTTTATTTGTATCATTTATTTATTTATTTTTTACATTTAGCATACGGGATGACTTGTAATACAACGTAAAACTTGGGTCGTTTCGACCCGAGGACGAGGCCGAGGGCTCACGGGTCATTCTGACCCCGGGGACGACGGCGAGGCCGGGAGCTCGGCTATAAACGAGGGTCATTCAGACCCCGGGGACGGCGGCCGGGAACTCGGCGATAAACGCGGGTCATTCTAACTCTGGGGACAGGGGCCGGGAGCTCGACGATAAACGCGTGTCATTCTGACCCCGGGGACGTCGGCCGAGAGCTCGACGATAAACGCGGGTCATTCTGACCCCGGGGACGGGGGCCTGGAGCTCGGCGATAAATGCGGGTCATTTAGACCCCGGGGACTAGACCGGGAGCTCGGTGATATACGCGGGTCATTCTGACCCCGGGGACGAGGCCGGGAGCTCAGCGATATACGCGGGTCAGTCTGACCCCGGGGGACGAGGCCGGGAGCTCGGCGATAAACACGGGTCAGTCTGACCCGGGGGACACGCCGAGGGCTCGCTCAAACTCGAGGGTCGAACAGACCCCAGGGCGATGGCGAGGGCTCGGTGGAAAGACTCGGGTCGTTTTGACCCGAGGACGATGGGCTTTAGGGATTCATACGTACATGCATGCATTCATACGTATACACTGGTGGTGGATCATTTTGTGACCCTGAGACCGCGATACACACATATACATAAACACTCGAACGTGGGTCTTTTCGACCCAGAAGGCAACAGGAGGGTTAAGTAGAAGTATAGATACTAGGATATAGAAATACTTTTGTAAAAGTAGAAGTATCAACTCAAGCTTTTTACTTAAGTAAAAGTATAAAAGTATTGGGTTTCAAAACTACTTGAAAGTAAAACAGTAAAAGTAATGTAAGGGGAATTTCTTTTTCCCATTCAGTACGATTTCTTAAGCCGCGTCTCAGGGGCCTATAGTGCACTTCCCCACCTCCCCTCAAAACAATCATTTTTCTAAAGGCCATAATGTTGTATTAAAATGGTATATATTGAAAAATGTGGGATGCACTAGGCTGCCTGTTTCAGCTGCATATATATATATATATATATATATATATATATATATATATATATATATATATATATATATATATATATATATATATATATATATATATATGCCCATTGAAAATGATCACATTTTATTACAATGAAAGTACCATATGTGTACTACTGAGCATTAACATGCATTTCATGGAGCGGAAGACATGATAATAACTAGTTGCCTATAAGTATTGTAATATGTATGTTGAAAAAAGTCCATACCAGCCATATCTCATGGCAAAAAAAAGGCATAGGCGCGTTGGTTCCTTTTTAAACTCCCCGCTATGGAGCGCATCTGTAAACCTATCAACTGTATAGACATCCTATTTACCTCAAACAGACAGTCGCTGGAGAAACTCGCGCAACTGGGGAACCGCCGGCAGAGAGGAGCAGAGAGACGGAAGTATCGGGGCTCTCAAGTCTCACGCATTTTACGTGACTGTCCCTCCCGGCACAACAGCTATTCGGCGGCGCGTATTTCTCGTCGCGCGTTCTCCGAGACGGACATATTTGCAATCGGCTTCTCTGCTGTTCTTGCTTGAGAGTGACGTGATTGTAACGGTTGATTCGTGTCATGTTCAGGTGCATCGCGTAAAAAACCAATAGGGTGTCGGAATGGTATATACTTCTCATCCAACCACAATCAAATTCACTCTATCCGGATGGCGCGATTTATCTGGCTAACCGGAATGAAAAACAAACCAAAATGAAATAGTAACGAGGCTATTTTTTAAAAAGTAGGGAGTAGAAAGTACAGATATTTGCGTGAAAACGTAAGGAGTAGAAGTAAAAAGTAGTCTGAAAAATAAATACTCCAGTAAAGTATAGATACTCAAAATTCCTACTTAAGTAAAGGAACGAAGTATTTGTACTTCGTTACTTGACACCTCTGCCCGTAATCTGCATTTTCTCATTTGTATGCTCTTAATCGACGTTTCACACTGAACAGTGTTGAAAACTAGATTTTCTTAAAGGATTCATTTTTTTAATATTTTCCATCAAGAAAGCGTCTCAGAACATCAGAAATTCAAATTGTATGATATGTTCATGAATACCTGAAGCTTTCATCACTATACTGCCCGGAAGAAGGAGTTACCCATTTTTATGCTCTTAAACGACGTTTCAGACTGAACAGAGTTGAAAACTTGATTTTCTTAAAGAATTCTTTTTAAAAAAAATATATTTCCAATAAAGAATGTGTCTCAGAACATAGGAACTTCAAATCGTATGATATGTTCATGAATACCTGAAGCTTTCATCACTGTGCTGCCTGTAAGATGGAGTTATCCATTTTTATGCTCTTAAACGACGTTTCAGACTGAACAGAGTTGAAAACTTGATTTTCTTAAAGAAGTCTTTTTTTTAAATATTTTCCATCATGAAAGCGTCTCAGAACATTGGAACATCAAATTGTGTAATATGTTCATGAAACCTGAAGCTTTCATCACTATGCTCGTAAGCTGCATTTACTCGTTTTTATGCTCTTAAACGACGTTTCAGACTGAACAGAGTTGAAAACTAGATTTTCTTAAAGAATTCATTTTTTAATATTTTCCATCAAGAAAGTATCTCAGAACATCGGAACATCAAATTGTATGATATGTTCATGAATACCTGAAGCTTTCATCACCATACTGCCCGTAAGATGGAGTTACCCATTTTTATGCTCTTAAACGACGTTTCAGACTGAACAGAGTTGAAAACTTGATTTTCTTAAAGAATTCTTTTTTTAAATATTTCCAATAAAGAATGTGTCTCAGAACATAGGAACTTCAAATTGTATGATACTTTCTTAAATACTTGAAGCGTTCATCACTATACTGCTCGTAAGCTGCATTTACTCGTTTTTATGCTCTTAAACGACGTTTCAGACTGAACAGAGTTGAAAACTAGATTTTCTTAAAGAATTCATTTTTTTATATTTTCCATCAAGAAAGCGTCTCAGAACATCAGAAATTCAAATTGTATGATATGTTCATGAATACCTGAAGCTTTCAACACTATACAGCCCGTAAGATGGAGTAACCCATTTTTATGCTCTTAAACGACGTTTCAGACTGAACAGAGTTGAAAACTAGATTTTCTTAAAGAATTCCTTTTTTTTATATTTTCCATCAAGAAAGCGTCTCAGAACATCAGAAATTCAAATTGTATGATATGTTCATGAATACCTGAAGCTTTCAACACTATACTGCCCGTAAGATGGAGTAACCCATTTTTATGCTCTTAAACGACGTTTCAGACTGAACAGAGTTGAAAACTTGATCTTCTTAAAGAATTCTTTTTTTTTAAATTTTCCATCAAGAAAGTGTTTCAAAACAGCGGAACTACAAATTATATGAGCTTTTAATGAATACCTGAAGCTTCCATGTCTCTACTGCCCGGAAGCTGCATTTACTCATTTTCATAAATGACATTTTAGGCTGAACGGAGTTGAAAACTACATTTTCTTAAACAATTCTTTTTTTTAAAAAAAAACAATTCCATAAATAAAGGTTCTCAGCACATCAGAACTTCAAATTGTATGATTCTTTCATAAATACTTAAGCTTTCATACTGCCCGTAAGCAGCGGTGTCAAAAGTATTCACATTAAAATTACTTAACCCTCGTGTTGTCCTCACTCCTTCCTGTCTCATTCGTGTCCTGCGGAGTCAATCTGACTTTGCTAAAGAGCCTTCGATCAGCGCGAGCACACCAACGAGGCCGACCGCGTGATTACGCAGATGTGAATAAATTGTGTATAAATATAGCGTATAAGTACACCCCTTTCATAGTGTCCTTATTCGCACATAACAACTTGTGACACCTCATTTCAATTTGAATCAATTCAGTTTATTTTGAATAGCTCAGAATTATTATTATTATTTTCTTTTTTTTGGTAAACGCCTCAGAGGGCTTTACAATCTGGACACGTACGAAATGACGTCTCGCGTCTTGGCTAAAGAGCCTTCGATCAGAGCGAGCGCACCAACGAAGCCGACCGCGGGATTACGCAGATGTGAATAAATTGTGTATAAATACAGCGTATAAGTACACCCCTTTCATAGAACGAGAAGCAAGGGGCGGGTCGAACGGCTGGAAAGCGATCCCGTCCAGGCCGATCGAATGGGCTCTGGCCGCCACCGTGCCGGCCTGGGACGATTCCGTCCCGCTCGAGAAGCCAGGCGACGGGTGATGTTTCCGCAGTGGGCGGACCAAGCGACGCCGCCGCTGCTGAGAGCGTGGAGAGTTGCGTCAGACAGCGTCGATCGAGAGAGGGACCGCGACCGCGACCGGGACCGGGACCGGGACCGGGACCGGGACCGGGCCTTTGACGATTCCGCGATTGCCCGAGGGGCGGGCCGCCGCCGCGACCGAATCCGAACGTCGGTTCGCCCGTTTGGCGGGCGAGCCGGGCTCCGTGGAGTGTGTGTGTGTGTGTGTGTGTGTGTGTGTGTGTGTGTGTGTGCGTGTGTGTGTGTGCGTGTGTGTGTGTGCGTGTGTGTGTGTGCGTGTGTGTGTGTGTGCGTGTGTGTGTGTGTGTGTGTGTGTGTGTGTGTGTGTGTGTGTGTGTGTGTGTGTGTGAGTGTGAGTGTGAGTGTGTGTGTGGGTGTTCTGTGTCGTTGCTTGTAACACTGGTGATGACTAAATAAATGTAAGGAAAAAAAATACAATGCAACTGTCTTGTCATGTCTTTATTTGTATCATTTATTTATTTATTTTTTACATTTAGCATACGGGATGACTTGTAATACAACGTAAAACTTGGGTCGTTTCGACCCGAGGACGAGGCCGAGGGCTCACGGGTCATTCTGACCCCGGGGACGACGGCGAGGCCGGGAGCTCGGCTATAAACGAGGGTCATTCAGACCCCGGGGACGGCGGCCGGGAACTCGGCGATAAACGCGGGTCATTCTAACTCTGGGGACAGGGGCCGGGAGCTCGACGATAAACGCGTGTCATTCTGACCCCGGGGACGTCGGCCGAGAGCTCGACGATAAACGCGGGTCATTCTGACCCCGGGGACGGGGGCCTGGAGCTCGGCGATAAATGCGGGTCATTTAGACCCCGGGGACTAGACCGGGAGCTCGGTGATATACGCGGGTCATTCTGACCCCGGGGACGAGGCCGGGAGCTCAGCGATATACGCGGGTCAGTCTGACCCCGGGGGACGAGGCCGGGAGCTCGGCGATAAACACGGGTCAGTCTGACCCGGGGGACACGCCGAGGGCTCGCTCAAACTCGAGGGTCGAACAGACCCCAGGGCGATGGCGAGGGCTCGGTGGAAAGACTCGGGTCGTTTTGACCCGAGGACGATGGGCTTTAGGGATTCATACGTACATGCATGCATTCATACGTATACACTGGTGGTGGATCATTTTGTGACCCTGAGACCGCGATACACACATATACATAAACACTCGAACGTGGGTCTTTTCGACCCAGAAGGCAACAGGAGGGTTAAGTAGAAGTATAGATACTAGGATATAGAAATACTTTTGTAAAAGTAGAAGTATCAACTCAAGCTTTTTACTTAAGTAAAAGTATAAAAGTATTGGGTTTCAAAACTACTTGAAAGTAAAACAGTAAAAGTAATGTAAGGGGAATTTCTTTTTCCCATTCAGTACGATTTCTTAAGCCGCGTCTCAGGGGCCTATAGTGCACTTCCCCACCTCCCCTCAAAACAATCATTTTTCTAAAGGCCATAATGTTGTATTAAAATGGTATATATTGAAAAATGTGGGATGCACTAGGCTGCCTGTTTCAGCTGCATATATATATATATATATATATATATATATATATATATATATATATATATATATATATATATATATATATATATATATATATATATGCCCATTGAAAATGATCACATTTTATTACAATGAAAGTACCATATGTGTACTACTGAGCATTAACATGCATTTCATGGAGCGGAAGACATGATAATAACTAGTTGCCTATAAGTATTGTAATATGTATGTTGAAAAAAAGTCCATACCAGCCATATCTCATGGCAAAAAAAAGGCATAGGCGCGTTGGTTCCTTTTTAAACTCCCCGCTATGGAGCGCATCTGTAAACCTATCAACTGTATAGACATCCTATTTACCTCAAACAGACAGTCGCTGGAGAAACTCGCGCAACTGGGGAACCGCCGGCAGAGAGGAGCAGAGAGACGGAAGTATCGGGGCTCTCAAGTCTCACGCATTTTACGTGACTGTCCCTCCCGGCACAACAGCTATTCGGCGGCGCGTATTTCTCGTCGCGCGTTCTCCGAGACGGACATATTTGCAATCGGCTTCTCTGCTGTTCTTGCTTGAGAGTGACGTGATTGTAACGGTTGATTCGTGTCATGTTCAGGTGCATCGCGTAAAAAACCAATAGGGTGTCGGAATGGTATATACTTCTCATCCAACCACAATCAAATTCACTCTATCCGGATGGCGCGATTTATCTGGCTAACCGGAATGAAAAACAAACCAAAATGAAATAGTAACGAGGCTATTTTTTAAAAAGTAGGGAGTAGAAAGTACAGATATTTGCGTGAAAACGTAAGGAGTAGAAGTAAAAAGTAGTCTGAAAAATAAATACTCCAGTAAAGTATAGATACTCAAAATTCCTACTTAAGTAAAGGAACGAAGTATTTGTACTTCGTTACTTGACACCTCTGCCCGTAATCTGCATTTTCTCATTTGTATGCTCTTAATCGACGTTTCACACTGAACAGTGTTGAAAACTAGATTTTCTTAAAGGATTCATTTTTTTAATATTTTCCATCAAGAAAGCGTCTCAGAACATCAGAAATTCAAATTGTATGATATGTTCATGAATACCTGAAGCTTTCATCACTATACTGCCCGGAAGAAGGAGTTACCCATTTTTATGCTCTTAAACGACGTTTCAGACTGAACAGAGTTGAAAACTTGATTTTCTTAAAGAATTCTTTTTAAAAAAAATATATTTCCAATAAAGAATGTGTCTCAGAACATAGGAACTTCAAATCGTATGATATGTTCATGAATACCTGAAGCTTTCATCACTGTGCTGCCTGTAAGATGGAGTTATCCATTTTTATGCTCTTAAACGACGTTTCAGACTGAACAGAGTTGAAAACTTGATTTTCTTAAAGAAGTCTTTTTTTTAAATATTTTCCATCATGAAAGCGTCTCAGAACATTGGAACATCAAATTGTGTAATATGTTCATGAAACCTGAAGCTTTCATCACTATGCTCGTAAGCTGCATTTACTCGTTTTTATGCTCTTAAACGACGTTTCAGACTGAACAGAGTTGAAAACTAGATTTTCTTAAAGAATTCATTTTTTAATATTTTCCATCAAGAAAGTATCTCAGAACATCGGAACATCAAATTGTATGATATGTTCATGAATACCTGAAGCTTTCATCACCATACTGCCCGTAAGATGGAGTTACCCATTTTTATGCTCTTAAACGACGTTTCAGACTGAACAGAGTTGAAAACTTGATTTTCTTAAAGAATTCTTTTTTTAAATATTTCCAATAAAGAATGTGTCTCAGAACATAGGAACTTCAAATTGTATGATACTTTCTTAAATACTTGAAGCGTTCATCACTATACTGCTCGTAAGCTGCATTTACTCGTTTTTATGCTCTTAAACGACGTTTCAGACTGAACAGAGTTGAAAACTAGATTTTCTTAAAGAATTCTTTTTTTTATATTTTCCATCAAGAAAGCGTCTCAGAACATCAGAAATTCAAATTGTATGATATGTTCATGAATACCTGAAGCTTTCAACACTATACAGCCCGTAAGATGGAGTAACCCATTTTTATGCTCTTAAACGACGTTTCAGACTGAACAGAGTTGAAAACTAGATTTTCTTAAAGAATTCTTTTTTTTATATTTTCCATCAAGAAAGTATCTCAGAACATCGAAACATCAAATTGTATGATATGTTCATGAATACCTGAAGCTTTCAACACTATACTGCCCGTAAGATGGAGTTACCCATTTTTATGCTCTTAAACGAAGTTTCAGACTGAACAGAGTTGAAAACTTGATCTTCTTAAAGAATTCTTTTTTTTTTTAAATTTTCCATCAAGAAAGTGTTTCAAAACAGCGGAACTACAAATTATATGAGCTTTTAATGAATACCTGAAGCTTCCATGTCTCTACTGCCCGGAAGCTGCATTTACTCATTTTCATAAATGACATTTTAGGCTGAACGGAGTTGAAAACTACATTTTCTTAAACAATTCTTTAAAAAAAAAAAAAATTCCATAAATAAAGGTTCTCAGCACATCAGAACTTCAAATTGTATGATTCTTTCCTAAATACTTAAGCTTTCATACTGCCCGTAAGCAGCGGTGTCAAAAGTATTCACATTAAAATTACTTAACCCTCGTGTTGTCCTCACTCCTTCCTGTCTCATTCGTGTCCTGCGGAGTCAATCTGACTTTGCTAAAGAGCCTTCGATCAGCGCGAGCACACCAACGAGGCCGACCGCGTGATTACGCAGATGTGAATAAATTGTGTATAAATATAGCGTACAAGTACACCCCTTTCATAGTGTCCTTATTCGCACATAACAACTTGTGACACCTCATTTCAATTTGAATCAATTCAGTTTATTTTGAATAGCTCAGAATAACAAATACACATTATTATTATTATTTTCTTTTTTTTGGTAAACGCCTCAGAGGGCTTTACAATCTGGACACGTACGAAATGACGTCTCGCGTCTTGGCTAAAGAGCCTTCGATCAGAGCGAGCGCACCAACGAAGCCGACCGCGGGATTACGCAGATGTGAATAAATTGTGTATAAATACAGCGTATAAGTACACCCCTTTCATAGAACGAGAAGCAAGGGGCGGGTCGAACGGCTGGAAAGCGATCCCGTCCAGGCCGATCGAATGGGCTCTGGCCGCCACCGTGCCGGCCTGGGACGATTCCGTCCCGCTCGAGAAGCCAGGCGACGGGTGATGTTTCCGCAGTGGGCGGACCAAGCGACGCCGCCGCTGCTGAGAGCGTGGAGAGTTGCGTCAGACAGCGTCGATCGAGAGAGGGACCGCGACCGGGACAGGGACCGGCACCGGGCCTTTGACGATTCCGCGATTGCCCGAGGGGCGGGCCGCCGCCGCCGCCGCGACCGAATCCGAACGTCGGTTCGCCCGTTTGGCGGGCGAGCCGGGCTCCGTGGAGTGTGTGTGTGTGTGTGTGTGTGTGTGTGTGTGTGTGTGTGTGTGTGTGTGTGTGTGTGTGTGTGCGTGCGTGTGTGTGTGCGTGCGTGCGTGCGTGTGTGTGTGTGTGTGTGTGTGTGTTTGTGTGTGTGTGTGTGTGTGTGTGTGTGTGTGTGTGTGTGTGTGTGTGTGTTTGTGTGTGTGTGTTCTTTGTCGTTGCTTGTAACACTGGTGATGACTAAATAAATGTAAGAAAAAAAAATACAATGCAACTGTCTTGTCATGTCTTTATTTGTACCATTTATTTATTTATTTATTACATTTAGCATACGGGATGACTTGTAATACAACGTAAAACTCGGGTCGTTTCGACCCGAGGACGAGGCCGATGGCTCACGGGTCATTCTGACCCCGGGGACGACGGCGAGGGCGGGAGCTCGGCTATAAACGAGGGTCATTCAGACCCCGGGGACTGGGGCCGGGAACTCGACGATAAACGCGGGTCATTCTGACCCCGGGGACGTGGGCCGAGAGCTCGACGATATACGCGGGTCATTCTGACCCCTGGGACGAGGCCGGGAGCTCAGCGATATACGCGGGTCAGTCTGACCCCGGGGGACGAGGCCGGGAGCTCGGCGATAAACACGGGTCAGTATGACCCGGGGGACAGGCCGAGGGCTCGCTCAAACTCGAGGGTCGAACAGACCGCAGGGCGACGGCGAGGGCTCGGTGGAAAGACGCGGGTCGTTTTGACCCGAGGACGACGGGCTTTAGGGATTCATACGTACATGCATGCATTCATACGTATACACTGGTAGTGGATCATTTTGTGACCCTGAGACCGCGATACACACATATACATAAACACTCGAACGTGGGTCTTTTCGACCCAGAAGGCAACAGTAGGGTTAAGTAGAAGTATAGATACTAGGATATAGAAATACTTTTGTAAAAGTAGAAGTATCAACTCAAGCTTTTTACTTAAGTAAAAGTATAAAAGTACTGGGTTTCAAAACTACTTGAAAGTAAAACAGTAAAAGTAATGTAAGGGGAATTTCTTTTTCCCATTCAGTACGATTTCTTAAGCCGCGTCTCAGGGGCCTATAGTGCACTTCCCCACCTCCCCTCAAAACAATCATTTTTCTAAAGGCCATAATGTTGTATTAAAATGGTATATTGAAAAATGTGGGATGCACTAGGCTGCCTGTTTCAGCTGCATATATATATGCCCATTGAAAATGATCACATTTTATTACAATGAAAGTACCATATGTGTACTACTGAGCATTAACATGCATTTCATGGAGCGGAAGACATGATAATAACTAGTTGCCTATAAGTATTGTAATATGTATGTTGAAAAAAGTCCATACCAGCCATATCTCATGGCAAAAAAAAGGCATAGGCGCGTTGGTTCCTTTTTAAACTCCCCGCTATGGAGCGCATCTGTAAACCTATCAACTGTATAGACATCCTATTTACCTCAAACAGACAGTCGCTGGAGAAACTCGCGCAACTGGGGAACCGCCGGCAGAGAGGAGCAGAGAGACGGAAGTATCGGGGCTCTCAAGTCTCACGCATTTTACGTGACTGTCCCTCCCGGCACAACAGCTATTCGGCGGCGCGTATTTCTCGTCGCGCGTTCTCCGAGACGGACATATTTGCAATCGGCTTCTCTGCTGTTCTTGCTTGAGAGTGACGTGATTGTAACGGTTGATTCGTGTCATGTTCAGGTGCATCGCGTAAAAAACCAATAGGGTGTCGGAATGGTATATACTTCTCATCCAACCACAATCAAATTCACTCTATCCGGATGGCGCGATTTATCTGGCTAACCGGAATGAAAAACAAACCAAAATGAAATAGTAACGAGGCTATTTTTTAAAAAGTAGGGAGTAGAAAGTACAGATATTTGCGTGAAAACGTAAGGAGTAGAAGTAAAAAGTAGTCTGAAAAATAAATACTCCAGTAAAGTATAGATACTCAAAATTCCTACTTAAGTAAAGGAACGAAGTATTTGTACTTCGTTACTTGACACCTCTGCCCGTAATCTGCATTTTCTCATTTGTATGCTCTTAATCGACGTTTCACACTGAACAGTGTTGAAAACTAGATTTTCTTAAAGGATTCATTTTTTTAATATTTTCCATCAAGAAAGCGTCTCAGAACATCAGAAATTCAAATTGTATGATATGTTCATGAATACCTGAAGCTTTCATCACTATACTGCCCGGAAGAAGGAGTTACCCATTTTTATGCTCTTAAACGACGTTTCAGACTGAACAGAGTTGAAAACTTGATTTTCTTAAAGAATTCTTTTTAAAAAAAATATATTTCCAATAAAGAATGTGTCTCAGAACATAGGAACTTCAAATCGTATGATATGTTCATGAATACCTGAAGCTTTCATCACTGTGCTGCCTGTAAGATGGAGTTATCCATTTTTATGCTCTTAAACGACGTTTCAGACTGAACAGAGTTGAAAACTTGATTTTCTTAAAGAAGTCTTTTTTTTAAATATTTTCCATCATGAAAGCGTCTCAGAACATTGGAACATCAAATTGTGTAATATGTTCATGAAACCTGAAGCTTTCATCACTATGCTCGTAAGCTGCATTTACTCGTTTTTATGCTCTTAAACGACGTTTCAGACTGAACAGAGTTGAAAACTAGATTTTCTTAAAGAATTCATTTTTTAATATTTTCCATCAAGAAAGTATCTCAGAACATCGGAACATCAAATTGTATGATATGTTCATGAATACCTGAAGCTTTCATCACCATACTGCCCGTAAGATGGAGTTACCCATTTTTATGCTCTTAAACGACGTTTCAGACTGAACAGAGTTGAAAACTTGATTTTCTTAAAGAATTCTTTTTTTAAATATTTCCAATAAAGAATGTGTCTCAGAACATAGGAACTTCAAATTGTATGATACTTTCTTAAATACTTGAAGCGTTCATCACTATACTGCTCGTAAGCTGCATTTACTCGTTTTTATGCTCTTAAACGACGTTTCAGACTGAACAGAGTTGAAAACTAGATTTTCTTAAAGAATTCATTTTTTTATATTTTCCATCAAGAAAGCGTCTCAGAACATCAGAAATTCAAATTGTATGATATGTTCATGAATACCTGAAGCTTTCAACACTATACAGCCCGTAAGATGGAGTAACCCATTTTTATGCTCTTAAACGACGTTTCAGACTGAACAGAGTTGAAAACTAGATTTTCTTAAAGAATTCCTTTTTTTTATATTTTCCATCAAGAAAGCGTCTCAGAACATCAGAAATTCAAATTGTATGATATGTTCATGAATACCTGAAGCTTTCAACACTATACTGCCCGTAAGATGGAGTAACCCATTTTTATGCTCTTAAACGACGTTTCAGACTGAACAGAGTTGAAAACTTGATCTTCTTAAAGAATTCTTTTTTTTTAAATTTTCCATCAAGAAAGTGTTTCAAAACAGCGGAACTACAAATTATATGAGCTTTTAATGAATACCTGAAGCTTCCATGTCTCTACTGCCCGGAAGCTGCATTTACTCATTTTCATAAATGACATTTTAGGCTGAACGGAGTTGAAAACTACATTTTCTTAAACAATTCTTTTTTTTTTTTAAAAACAATTCCATAAATAAAGGTTCTCAGCACATCAGAACTTCAAATTGTATGATTCTTTCATAAATACTTAAGCTTTCATACTGCCCGTAAGCAGCGGTGTCAAAAGTATTCACATTAAAATTACTTAACCCTCGTGTTGTCCTCACTCCTTCCTGTCTCATTCGTGTCCTGCGGAGTCAATCTGACTTTGCTAAAGAGCCTTCGATCAGCGCGAGCACACCAACGAGGCCGACCGCGTGATTACGCAGATGTGAATAAATTGTGTATAAATATAGCGTATAAGTACACCCCTTTCATAGTGTCCTTATTCGCACATAACAACTTGTGACACCTCATTTCAATTTGAATCAATTCAGTTTATTTTGAATAGCTCAGAATTATTATTATTATTTTCTTTTTTTTGGTAAACGCCTCAGAGGGCTTTACAATCTGGACACGTACGAAATGACGTCTCGCGTCTTGGCTAAAGAGCCTTCGATCAGAGCGAGCGCACCAACGAAGCCGACCGCGGGATTACGCAGATGTGAATAAATTGTGTATAAATACAGCGTATAAGTACACCCCTTTCATAGAACGAGAAGCAAGGGGCGGGTCGAACGGCTGGAAAGCGATCCCGTCCAGGCCGATCGAATGGGCTCTGGCCGCCACCGTGCCGGCCTGGGACGATTCCGTCCCGCTCGAGAAGCCAGGCGACGGGTGATGTTTCCGCAGTGGGCGGACCAAGCGACGCCGCCGCTGCTGAGAGCGTGGAGAGTTGCGTCAGACAGCGTCGATCGAGAGAGGGACCGCGACCGCGACCGGGACAGGGACCGGGACCGGGACCGGGACCGGGCCTTTGACGATTCCGCGATTGCCCGAGGGGCGGGCCGCCGCCGCGACCGAATCCGAACGTCGGTTCGCCCGTTTGGCGGGCGAGCCGGGCTCCGTGGGGTGTGTGTGTGTGTGTGTGTGTGTGTGTGTGTGTGTGTGTGTGTGCGTGCGTGTGCGTGTGTGTGTGTGTGCGTGTGTGTGTGCGCGCGTGTGTGTGTGTGTGTGTGAGTGTGAGTGTGAGTGTGTGTGTGTGTGTGGGTGTTCTGTGTCGTTGCTTGTAACACTGGTGATGACTAAATAAATGTAAGGAAAAAAAATACAATGCAACTGTCTTGTCATGTCTTTATTTGTATCATTTATTTATTTATTTTTTACATTTAGCATACGGGATGACTTGTAATACAACGTAAAACTTGGGTCGTTTCGACCCGAGGACGAGGCCGAGGGCTCACGGGTCATTCTGACCCCGGGGACGACGGCGAGGCCGGGAGCTCGGCTATAAACGAGGGTCATTCAGACCCCGGGGACGGCGGCCGGGAACTCGGCGATAAACGCGGGTCATTCTAACTCTGGGGACAGGGGCCGGGAGCTCGACGATAAACGCGTGTCATTCTGACCCCGGGGACGTCGGCCGAGAGCTCGACGATAAACGCGGGTCATTCTGACCCCGGGGACGGGGGCCTGGAGCTCGGCGATAAATGCGGGTCATTTAGACCCCGGGGACTAGACCGGGAGCTCGGTGATATACGCGGGTCATTCTGACCCCGGGGACGAGGCCGGGAGCTCAGCGATATACGCGGGTCAGTCTGACCCCGGGGGACGAGGCCGGGAGCTCGGCGATAAACACGGGTCAGTCTGACCCGGGGGACACGCCGAGGGCTCGCTCAAACTCGAGGGTCGAACAGACCCCAGGGCGATGGCGAGGGCTCGGTGGAAAGACTCGGGTCGTTTTGACCCGAGGACGATGGGCTTTAGGGATTCATACGTACATGCATGCATTCATACGTATACACTGGTGGTGGATCATTTTGTGACCCTGAGACCGCGATACACACATATACATAAACACTCGAACGTGGGTCTTTTCGACCCAGAAGGCAACAGGAGGGTTAAGTAGAAGTATAGATACTAGGATATAGAAATACTTTTGTAAAAGTAGAAGTATCAACTCAAGCTTTTTACTTAAGTAAAAGTATAAAAGTATTGGGTTTCAAAACTACTTGAAAGTAAAACAGTAAAAGTAATGTAAGGGGAATTTCTTTTTCCCATTCAGTACGATTTCTTAAGCCGCGTCTCAGGGGCCTATAGTGCACTTCCCCACCTCCCCTCAAAACAATCATTTTTCTAAAGGCCATAATGTTGTATTAAAATGGTATATATTGAAAAATGTGGGATGCACTAGGCTGCCTGTTTCAGCTGCATATATATATATATATATATATATATATATATATATATATATATATATATATATATATATATATATATATATATATATATATGCCCATTGAAAATGATCACATTTTATTACAATGAAAGTACCATATGTGTACTACTGAGCATTAACATGCATTTCATGGAGCGGAAGACATGATAATAACTAGTTGCCTATAAGTATTGTAATATGTATGTTGAAAAAAGTCCATACCAGCCATATCTCATGGCAAAAAAAAGGCATAGGCGCGTTGGTTCCTTTTTAAACTCCCCGCTATGGAGCGCATCTGTAAACCTATCAACTGTATAGACATCCTATTTACCTCAAACAGACAGTCGCTGGAGAAACTCGCGCAACTGGGGAACCGCCGGCAGAGAGGAGCAGAGAGACGGAAGTATCGGGGCTCTCAAGTCTCACGCATTTTACGTGACTGTCCCTCCCGGCACAACAGCTATTCGGCGGCGCGTATTTCTCGTCGCGCGTTCTCCGAGACGGACATATTTGCAATCGGCTTCTCTGCTGTTCTTGCTTGAGAGTGACGTGATTGTAACGGTTGATTCGTGTCATGTTCAGGTGCATCGCGTAAAAAACCAATAGGGTGTCGGAATGGTATATACTTCTCATCCAACCACAATCAAATTCACTCTATCCGGATGGCGCGATTTATCTGGCTAACCGGAATGAAAAACAAACCAAAATGAAATAGTAACGAGGCTATTTTTTAAAAAGTAGGGAGTAGAAAGTACAGATATTTGCGTGAAAACGTAAGGAGTAGAAGTAAAAAGTAGTCTGAAAAATAAATACTCCAGTAAAGTATAGATACTCAAAATTCCTACTTAAGTAAAGGAACGAAGTATTTGTACTTCGTTACTTGACACCTCTGCCCGTAATCTGCATTTTCTCATTTGTATGCTCTTAATCGACGTTTCACACTGAACAGTGTTGAAAACTAGATTTTCTTAAAGGATTCATTTTTTTAATATTTTCCATCAAGAAAGCGTCTCAGAACATCAGAAATTCAAATTGTATGATATGTTCATGAATACCTGAAGCTTTCATCACTATACTGCCCGGAAGAAGGAGTTACCCATTTTTATGCTCTTAAACGACGTTTCAGACTGAACAGAGTTGAAAACTTGATTTTCTTAAAGAATTCTTTTTAAAAAAAATATATTTCCAATAAAGAATGTGTCTCAGAACATAGGAACTTCAAATCGTATGATATGTTCATGAATACCTGAAGCTTTCATCACTGTGCTGCCTGTAAGATGGAGTTATCCATTTTTATGCTCTTAAACGACGTTTCAGACTGAACAGAGTTGAAAACTTGATTTTCTTAAAGAAGTCTTTTTTTTAAATATTTTCCATCATGAAAGCGTCTCAGAACATTGGAACATCAAATTGTGTAATATGTTCATGAAACCTGAAGCTTTCATCACTATGCTCGTAAGCTGCATTTACTCGTTTTTATGCTCTTAAACGACGTTTCAGACTGAACAGAGTTGAAAACTAGATTTTCTTAAAGAATTCATTTTTTAATATTTTCCATCAAGAAAGTATCTCAGAACATCGGAACATCAAATTGTATGATATGTTCATGAATACCTGAAGCTTTCATCACCATACTGCCCGTAAGATGGAGTTACCCATTTTTATGCTCTTAAACGACGTTTCAGACTGAACAGAGTTGAAAACTTGATTTTCTTAAAGAATTCTTTTTTTAAATATTTCCAATAAAGAATGTGTCTCAGAACATAGGAACTTCAAATTGTATGATACTTTCTTAAATACTTGAAGCGTTCATCACTATACTGCTCGTAAGCTGCATTTACTCGTTTTTATGCTCTTAAACGACGTTTCAGACTGAACAGAGTTGAAAACTAGATTTTCTTAAAGAATTCATTTTTTTATATTTTCCATCAAGAAAGCGTCTCAGAACATCAGAAATTCAAATTGTATGATATGTTCATGAATACCTGAAGCTTTCAACACTATACAGCCCGTAAGATGGAGTAACCCATTTTTATGCTCTTAAACGACGTTTCAGACTGAACAGAGTTGAAAACTAGATTTTCTTAAAGAATTCTTTTTTTTATATTTTCCATCAAGAAAGTATCTCAGAACATCGAAACATCAAATTGTATGATATGTTCATGAATACCTGAAGCTTTCAACACTATACTGCCCGTAAGATGGAGTTACCCATTTTTATGCTCTTAAACGAAGTTTCAGACTGAACAGAGTTGAAAACTTGATCTTCTTAAAGAATTCTTTTTTTTTTTAAATTTTCCATCAAGAAAGTGTTTCAAAACAGCGGAACTACAAATTATATGAGCTTTTAATGAATACCTGAAGCTTCCATGTCTCTACTGCCCGGAAGCTGCATTTACTCATTTTCATAAATGACATTTTAGGCTGAACGGAGTTGAAAACTACATTTTCTTAAACAATTCTTTTAAAAAAAAAAAAAATTCCATAAATAAAGGTTCTCAGCACATCAGAACTTCAAATTGTATGATTCTTTCATAAATACTTAAGCTTTCATACTGCCCGTAAGCAGCGGTGTCAAAAGTATTCACATTAAAATTACTTAACCCTCGTGTTGTCCTCACTCCTTCCTGTCTCATTCGTGTCCTGCGGAGTCAATCTGACTTTGCTAAAGAGCCTTCGATCAGCGCGAGCACACCAACGAGGCCGACCGCGTGATTACGCAGATGTGAATAAATTGTGTATAAATATAGCGTACAAGTACACCCCTTTCATAGTGTCCTTATTCGCACATAACTTGTGACACCTCATTTCAATTTGAATCAATTCAGTTTATTTTGAATAGCTCAGAATAACAAATACACATTATTATTATTATTTTCTTTTTTTTGGTAAACGCCTCAGAGGGCTTTACAATCTGGACACGTACGAAATGACGTCTCGCGTCTTGGCTAAAGAGCCTTCGATCAGAGCGAGCGCACCAACGAAGCCGACCGCGGGATTACGCAGATGTGAATAAATTGTGTATAAATACAGCGTATAAGTACACCCCTTTCATAGAACGAGAAGCAAGGGGCGGGTCGAACGGCTGGAAAGCGATCCCGTCCAGGCCGATCGAATGGGCTCTGGCCGCCACCGTGCCGGCCTGGGACGATTCCGTCCCGCTCGAGAAGCCAGGCGACGGGTGATGTTTCCGCAGTGGGCGGACCAAGCGACGCCGCCGCTGCTGAGAGCGTGGAGAGTTGCGTCAGACAGCGTCGATCGAGAGAGGGACCGCGACCGCGACCGGGACAGGGACCGGGACCGGGACCGGGACCGGGCCTTTGACGATTCCGCGATTGCCCGAGGGGCGGGCCGCCGCCGCGACCGAATCCGAACGTCGGTTCGCCCGTTTGGCGGGCGAGCCGGGCTCCGTGGGGTGTGTGTGTGTGTGTGTGTGTGTGTGTGTGTGTGTGTGTGTGTGCGTGCGTGTGCGTGTGTGTGTGTGTGCGTGTGTGTGTGCGCGCGTGTGTGTGTGCGTGTGTGTGTGTGTGTGTGTGTGAGTGTGAGTGTGTGTGTGGGTGTTCTGTGTCGTTGCTTGTAACACTGGTGATGACTAAATAAATGTAAGGAAAAAAAATACAATGCAACTGTCTTGTCATGTCTTTATTTGTATCATTTATTTATTTATTTTTTACATTTAGCATACGGGATGACTTGTAATACAACGTAAAACTTGGGTCGTTTCGACCCGAGGACGAGGCCGAGGGCTCACGGGTCATTCTGACCCCGGGGACGACGGCGAGGCCGGGAGCTCGGCTATAAACGAGGGTCATTCAGACCCCGGGGACGGCGGCCGGGAACTCGGCGATAAACGCGGGTCATTCTAACTCTGGGGACAGGGGCCGGGAGCTCGACGATAAACGCGTGTCATTCTGACCCCGGGGACGTCGGCCGAGAGCTCGACGATAAACGCGGGTCATTCTGACCCCAGGGACGGGGGCCTGGAGCTCGGCGATAAATGCGGGTCATTTAGACCCCGGGGACTAGACCGGGAGCTCGGTGATATACGCGGGTCATTCTGACCCCGGGGACGAGGCCGGGAGCTCAGCGATATACGCGGGTCAGTCTGACCCCGGGGGACGAGGCCGGGAGCTCGGCGATAAACACGGGTCAGTCTGACCCGGGGGACACGCCGAGGGCTCGCTCAAACTCGAGGGTCGAACAGACCCCAGGGCGATGGCGAGGGCTCGGTGGAAAGACTCGGGTCGTTTTGACCCGAGGACGATGGGCTTTAGGGATTCATACGTACATGCATGCATTCATACGTATACACTGGTGGTGGATCATTTTGTGACCCTGAGACCGCGATACACACATATACATAAACACTCGAACGTGGGTCTTTTCGACCCAGAAGGCAACAGGAGGGTTAAGTAGAAGTATAGATACTAGGATATAGAAATACTTTTGTAAAAGTAGAAGTATCAACTCAAGCTTTTTACTTAAGTAAAAGTATAAAAGTATTGGGTTTCAAAACTACTTGAAAGTAAAACAGTAAAAGTAATGTAAGGGGAATTTCTTTTTCCCATTCAGTACGATTTCTTAAGCCGCGTCTCAGGGGCCTATAGTGCACTTCCCCACCTTCCCTCAAAACAATCATTTTTCTAAAGGCCATAATGTTGTATTAAAATGGTATATATTGAAAAATGTGGGATGCACTAGGCTGCCTGTTTCAGCTGCATAATATATATATATATGCAGCTGAAACAGGAAATATATATATATATATATATATATATATATATATATGCCCATTGAAAATGATCACATTTTATTACAATGAAAGTACCATATGTGTACTACTGAGCATTAACATGCATTTCATGGAGCGGAAGACATGATAATAACTAGTTGCCTATAAGTATTGTAATATGTATGTTGAAAAAAGTCCATACCAGCCATATCTCATGGCAAAAAAAAGGCATAGGCGCGTTGGTTCCTTTTTAAACTCCCCGCTATGGAGCGCATCTGTAAACCTATCAACTGTATAGACATCCTATTTACCTCAAACAGACAGTCGCTGGAGAAACTCGCGCAACTGGGGAACCGCCGGCAGAGAGGAGCAGAGAGACGGAAGTATCGGGGCTCTCAAGTCTCACGCATTTTACGTGACTGTCCCTCCCGGCACAACAGCTATTCGGCGGCGCGTATTTCTCGTCGCGCGTTCTCCGAGACGGACATATTTGCAATCGGCTTCTCTGCTGTTCTTGCTTGAGAGTGACGTGATTGTAACGGTTGATTCGTGTCATGTTCAGGTGCATCGCGTAAAAAACCAATAGGGTGTCGGAATGGTATATACTTCTCATCCAACCACAATCAAATTCACTCTATCCGGATGGCGCGATTTATCTGGCTAACCGGAATGAAAAACAAACCAAAATGAAATAGTAACGAGGCTATTTTTTAAAAAGTAGGGAGTAGAAAGTACAGATATTTGCGTGAAAACGTAAGGAGTAGAAGTAAAAAGTAGTCTGAAAAATAAATACTCCAGTAAAGTATAGATACTCAAAATTCCTACTTAAGTAAAGGAACGAAGTATTTGTACTTCGTTACTTGACACCTCTGCCCGTAATCTGCATTTTCTCATTTGTATGCTCTTAATCGACGTTTCACACTGAACAGTGTTGAAAACTAGATTTTCTTAAAGGATTCATTTTTTTAATATTTTCCATCAAGAAAGCGTCTCAGAACATCAGAAATTCAAATTGTATGATATGTTCATGAATACCTGAAGCTTTCAACACTATACTGCCCGTAAGATGGAGTAACCCATTTTTATGCTCTTAAACGACGTTTCAGACTGAACAGAGTTGAAAACTTGATCTTCTTAAAGAATTCTTTTTTTTAAAATTTTCCATCAAGAAAGTGTTTCAAAACAGCGGAACTACAAATTATATGAGCTTTTAATGAATACCTGAAGCTTCCATGTCTCTACTGCCCGGAAGCTGCATTTACTCATTTTCATAAATGACATTTTAGGCTGAACGGAGTTGAAAACTACATTTTCTTAAACAATTCTTTTTTTAAAAAAAAAACAATTCCATAAATAAAGGTTCTCAGCACATCAGAACTTCAAATTGTATGATTCTTTCATAAATACTTAAGCTTTCATACTGCCCGTAAGCAGCGGTGTCAAAAGTATTCACATTAAAATTACTTAACCCTCGTGTTGTCCTCACTCCTTCCTGTCTCATTCGTGTCCTGCGGAGTCAATCTGACTTTGCTAAAGAGCCTTCGATCAGCGCGAGCACACCAACGAGGCCGACCGCGTGATTACGCAGATGTGAATAAATTGTGTATAAATATAGCGTATAAGTACACCCCTTTCATAGTGTCCTTATTCGCACATAACAACTTGTGACACCTCATTTCAATTTGAATCAATTCAGTTTATTTTGAATAGCTCAGAATTATTATTATTATTTTCTTTTTTTTGGTAAACGCCTCAGAGGGCTTTACAATCTGGACACGTACGAAATGACGTCTCGCGTCTTGGCTAAAGAGCCTTCGATCAGAGCGAGCGCACCAACGAAGCCGACCGCGGGATTACGCAGATGTGAATAAATTGTGTATAAATACAGCGTATAAGTACACCCCTTTCATTGAACGAGAAGCAAGGGGCGGGTCGAACGGCTGGAAAGCGATCCCGTCCAGGCCGATCGAATGGGCTCTGGCCGCCACCGTGCCGGCCTGGGACGATTCCGTCCCGCTCGAGAAGCCAGGCGACGGGTGATGTTTCCGCAGTGGGCGGACCAAGCGACGCCGCCGCTGCTGAGAGCGTGGAGAGTTGCGTCAGACAGCGTCGATCGAGAGAGGGACCGCGACCGGGACAGGGACCGGGACCGGGACCGGGACCGGGCCTTTGACGATTCCGCGATTGCCCGAGGGGCGGGCCGCCGCCGCGACCGAATCCGAACGTCGGTTCGCCCGTTTGGCGGGCGAGCCGGGCTCCGTGGAGTGTGTGTGTGTGTGTGTGTGTGTGTGTGTGTGTGTGTGTGTGTGTGTGTGTGTGTGTGTGTGTGTGTGTGTGTGTGTGTGTGTGTGCGTGTGTGTGTGTGTGTGTGCGTCTGCGTGTGTGTGTGTGTGTGCGTGTGTGTGTGTGTGTGTGTGTGTGTGTGTGTGTTTGTGTGTGTGTGTGTGTGTGAGTGTGAGTGTGTGTGTGGGTGTTCTGTGTCGTTGCTTGTAACACTGGTGATGACTAAATAAATGTAAGGAAAAAAAATACAATGCAACTGTCTTGTCATGTCTTTATTTGTATCATTTATTTATTTATTTTTTACATTTAGCATACGGGATGACTTGTAATACAACGTAAAACTTGGGTCGTTTCGACCCGAGGACGAGGCCGAGGGCTCACGGGTCATTCTGACCCCGGGGACGACGGCGAGGCCGGGAGCTCGGCTATAAACGAGGGTCATTCAGACCCCGGGGACGGCGGCCGGGAACTCGACGATAAACGCGGGTCATTCTAACTCTGGGGACAGGGGCCGGGAGCTCGACGATAAACGCGTGTCATTCTGACCCCGGGGACGTCGGCCGAGAGCTCGACGATAAACGCGGGTCATTCTGACCCCGGGGACGGGGGCCTGGAGCTCGGCGATAAATGCGGGTCATTTAGACCCCGGGGACTAGACCGGGAGCTCGGTGATATACGCGGGTCATTCTGACCCCGGGGACGAGGCCGGGAGCTCGGCGATAAACACGGGTCATTATGACCCGGGGGACAGGCCGAGGGCTCGCTCAAACTCGAGGGTCGAACAGACCGCAGGGCGACGGCGAGGGCTCGGTGGAAAGACGCGGGTCGTTTTGACCCGAGGACGACGGGCTTTAGGGATTCATACGTACATGCATGCATTCATACGTATACACTGGTAGTGGATCATTTTGTGACCCTGAGACCGCGATACACACATATACATAAACACTCGAACGTGTGTCTTTTCGACCCAGAAGGCAACAGGAGGGTTAAGTAGAAGTATAGATACTAGGATATAGAAATACTTTTGTAAAAGTAGAATTATCAACTCAAGCTTTTTACTTAAGTAAAGGTATAAAAGTACTGGGTTTCAAAACTACTTAAAAGTAAAACAGTAAAAGTAATGTAAGGGGAATTTCTTTTTCCCATTCAGTACGATTTCTTAAGCCGCGTCTGAGGGGCCTATAGTGCACTACGCCACGTCCCCCCCAAACAATCATTTTTCTAAAGGCCATAGTGTTGTATTGAAATGGTATATATTGAAAAATGTGGGATTCACTAGGCTACCTGTTTCAGCTGCATATATATGCCCATTGAAAATGATCACATTTTATTCCAATGCAATACATTAAAGTACCATATGTGTACTACTGAGCATTAACATGCATTTCATGGAGCGGAAGACATGATAATAACTAGTTGCCTATAAGTATTGCAATATGTATGTTGAAAAAAGTCCATAACAGCCATATCTCATGGCAAAAAAAAAGTCATAGGCGCGTTGGTTCCTTTTTAAACTCCCCGCTATGGAGCGCATCTGTAAACCTATCAACTGTATAGACATCCTATTTACCTCAAACAGACAGTCGCTGGAGAAACTCGCGCAACTGGGGAACCGCCGGCAGAGAGGAGCAGAGAGACGGAAGTATCGGGGCTCTCAAGTCTCACGCATTTTACGTGACTGTCCCTCCCGGCACAACAGCTATTCGGCGGCGCGTATTTCTCGTCGCGCGTTCTCCGAGACGGACATATTTGCAATCGGCTTCTCTGCTGTTCTTGCTTGAGAGTGACGTGATTGTAACGGTTGATTCGTGTCATGTTCAGGTGCATCGCGTAAAAAACCAATAGGGTGTCGGAATGGTATATACTTCTCATCCAACCACAATCAAATTCACTCTATCCGGATGGCGCGATTTATCTGGCTAACCGGAATGAAAAACAAACCAAAATGAAATAGTAACGAGGCTATTTTTTAAAAAGTAGGGAGTAGAAAGTACAGATATTTGCGTGAAAACGTAAGGAGTAGAAGTAAAAAGTAGTCTGAAAAATAAATACTCCAGTAAAGTATAGATACTCAAAATTCCTACTTAAGTTTACTTAAGTATTTGTACTTCGTTACTTGACACCTCTGCCCGTAATCTGCATTTTCTCATTTGTATGCTCTTAATCGACGTTTCACACTGAACAGTGTTGAAAACTAGATTTTCTTAAAGGATTCATTTTTTTATATTTTCCATCAAGAAAGCGTCTCAGAACATCAGAAATTCAAATTGTATGATATGTTCATGAATACCTGAAGCTTTCATCACTATACTGCCCGGAAGAAGGAGTTACCCATTTTTATGCTCTTAAACGACGTTTCAGACTGAACAGAGTTGAAAACTTGATTTTCTTAAAGAATTCTTTTTAAAAAAAATATATTTCCAATAAAGAATGTGTCTCAGAACATAGGAACTTCAAATCGTATGATATGTTCATGAATACCTGAAGCTTTCATCACTGTGCTGCCTGTAAGATGGAGTTATCCATTTTTATGCTCTTAAACGACGTTTCAGACTGAACAGAGTTGAAAACTTGATTTTCTTAAAGAAGTCTTTTTTTTAAATATTTTCCATCATGAAAGCGTCTCAGAACATTGGAACATCAAATTGTGTAATATGTTCATGAAACCTGAAGCTTTCATCACTATGCTCGTAAGCTGCATTTACTCGTTTTTATGCTCTTAAACGACGTTTCAGACTGAACAGAGTTGAAAACTTGAATTTCTTAAAGAATTCTTTTTTTAAATATATTTCCAATAAAGAATGTGTCTCAGAACATAGGAACTTCAAATTGTATGATACTTTCTTAAATACTTGAAGCGTTCATCACTATACTGCTCGTAAGCTGCATTTACTCGTTTTTATGCTCTTAAACGACGTTTCAGACTGAACAGAGTTGAAAACTAGATTTTCTTAAAGAATTCATTTTTTAATATTTTCCATCAAGAAAGTATCTCAGAACATCGGAACATCAAATTGTATGATATGTTCATGAATACCTGAAGCTTTCATCACCATACTGCCCGTAAGATGGAGTTACCCATTTTTATGCTCTTAAACGACGTTTCAGACTGAACAGAGTTGAAAACTAGATTTTCTTAAAGAATTCTTTTTTTTATATTTTCCATCAAGAAAGTATCTCAGAACATCGAAACATCAAATTGTATGATATGTTCATGAATACCTGAAGCTTTCATCACACTACTGCCCGTAAGATGGAGTTACCCATTTTTATGCTCTTAAACGACGTTTCAGACTGAACAGAGTTGAAAACTTGATTTTCTTAAAGAAGTCTTTTTTTTTTAAATATTTTCCATCATGAAAGCGTCTCAGAACATTGGAACATCAAATTGTGTAATATGTTCATGAAACCTGAAGCTTTCATCACTATACTGCTCGTAAGCTGCATTTACTCGTTTTTATGCTCTTAAACGACGTTTCAGACTGAACAGAGTTGAAAACTAGATTTTCTTAAAGAATTCATTTTTTTATATTTTCCATCAAGAAAGCGTCTCAGAACATCAGAAATTCAAATTGTATGATATGTTCATGAATACCTGAAGCTTTCAACACTATACTGCCCGTAAGATGGAGTAACCCATTTTTATGCTCTTAAACGAAGTTTCAGACTGAACAGAGTTGAAAACTTGATTTTCTTAAATAATTCTTTTTTTAAATATTTTCCATCATGAAAGCGTCTCAGAACATTGGAACATCAAATTGTGTAATATGTTCATGAAACCTGAAGCTTTCATCACTATACTGCTCGTAAGCTGCATTTACTCGTTTTTATGCTCTTAAACGACGTTTCAGACTGAACAGAGTTGAAAACTAGATTTTCTTAAAGAATTCATTTTTTTATATTTTCCATCAAGAAAGCGTCTCAGAACATCAGAAATTCAAATTGTATGATATGTTCATGAATACCTGAAGCTTTCAACACTATACTGCCCGTAAGATGGAGTAACCCATTTTTATGCTCTTAAACGACGTTTCAGACTGAACAGAGTTGAAAACTTGATCTTCTTAAAGAATTCTTTTTTTTTTAATTTTCCATCAAGAAAGTGTTTCAAAACAGCGGAACTACAAATTATATGAGCTTTTAATGAATACCTGAAGCTTCCATGTCTCTACTGCCCGGAAGCTGCATTTACTCTTTTTCATAAACGACATTTTAGGCTGAACGGAGTTGAAAACTACATTTTCTTAAACAATTCTTTTTAAAAAAAAAAAAATTCCATAAATAAAGGTTCTCAGCACATCAGAACTTCAAATTGTATGATTCTTTCATAAATACTTAAGCTTTCATACTGCCCGTAAGCAGCGGTGTCAAAAGTATTCACATTAAAATTACTTAACCCTCGTGTTGTCCTCACTCCTTCCTGTCTCATTCGTGTCCTGCGGAGTCAATCTGACTTTGCTAAAGAGCCTTCGATCAGCGCGAGCACACCAACGAGGCCGACCGCGTGATTACGCAGATGTGAATAAATTGTGTATAAATATAGCGTACAAGTACACCCCTTTCATAGTGTCCTTATTCGCACATAACAACTTGTGACACCACATTTCAATTTGAATCAATTCAGTTTATTTTGAATAGCTCAGAATAACAAATACACATTATTATTATTATTTTCTTTTTTTTGGTAAACGCCTCAGAGGGCTTTACAATCTGGACACGTACGAAATGACGTCTCGCGTCTTGGCTAAAGAGCCTTCGATCAGAGCGAGCGCACCAACGAAGCCGACCGCGGGATTACGCAGATGTGAATAAATTGTGTATAAATACAGCGTATAAGTACACCCCTTTCATAGAACGAGAAGCAAGGGGCGGGTCGAACGGCTGGAAAGCGATCCCGTCCAGGCCGATCGAATGGGCTCTGGCCGCCACCGTGCCGGCCTGGGACGATTCCGTCCCGCTCGAGAAGCCAGGCGACGGGTGATGTTTCCGCAGTGGGCGGACCAAGCGACGCCGCCGCTGCTGAGAGCGTGGAGAGTTGCGTCAGACAGCGTCGATCGAGAGAGGGACCGCGACCGGGACAGGGACCGGGACCGGGACCGGGACCGGGCCTTTGACGATTCCGCGATTGCCCGAGGGGCGGGCCGCCGCCGCGACCGAATCCGAACGTCGGTTCGCCCGTTTGGCGGGCGAGCCGGGCTCCGTGGAGTGTGTGTGTGTGTATGTGTGTGTGTGTGTGTGTGTGTGTGTGTGTGTGTGTGTGTGTGTGTGTGTGTGTGTGTGTGTGCGTGTGCGTGTGTGTGTGTGCGTGTGTGTGTGCGTGTGTGTGTGTGTGTGTGTGTGTGTGTGTGTGAGTGTGTGTGTGGGTGTTCTGTGTCGTTGCTTGTAACACTGGTGATGACTAAATAAATGTAAGGAAAAAAAATACAATGCAACTGTCTTGTCATGTCTTTATTTGTATCATTTATTTATTTATTTTTTACATTTAGCATACGGGATGACTTGTAATACAACGTAAAACTTGGGTCGTTTCGACCCGAGGACGAGGCCGAGGGCTCACGGGTCATTCTGACCCCGGGGACGACGGCGAGGCCGGGAGCTCGGCTATAAACGAGGGTCATTCAGACCCCGGGGACGGCGGCCGGGAACTCGACGATAAACGCGGGTCATTCTAACTCTGGGGACAGGGGCCGGGAGCTCGACGATAAACGCGTGTCATTCTGACCCCGGGGACGTCGGCCGAGAGCTCGACGATAAACGCGGGTCATTCTGACCCCGGGGACGGGGGCCTGGAGCTCGGCGATAAATGCGGGTCATTTAGACCCCGGGGACTAGACCGGGAGCTCGGTGATATACGCGGGTCATTCTGACCCCGGGGACGAGGCCGGGAGCTCGGCGATAAACACGGGTCATTATGACCCGGGGGACAGGCCGAGGGCTCGCTCAAACTCGAGGGTCGAACAGACCGCAGGGCGACGGCGAGGGCTCGGTGGAAAGACGCGGGTCGTTTTGACCCGAGGACGACGGGCTTTAGGGATTCATACGTACATGCATGCATTCATACGTATACACTGGTAGTGGATCATTTTGTGACCCTGAGACCGCGATACACACATATACATAAACACTCGAACGTGTGTCTTTTCGACCCAGAAGGCAACAGGAGGGTTAAGTAGAAGTATAGATACTAGGATATAGAAATACTTTTGTAAAAGTAGAAGTATCAACTCAAGCTTTTTACTTAAGTAAAGGTATAAAAGTACTGGGTTTCAAAACTACTTAAAAGTAAAACAGTAAAAGTAATGTAAGGGGAATTTCTTTTTCCCATTCAGTACGATTTCTTAAGCCGCGTCTGAGGGGCCTATAGTGCACTACGCCACGTTCCCCCCCAAACAATCATTTTTCTAAAGGCCATAGTGTTGTATTGAAATGGTATATATTGAAAAATGTGGGATGCACTAGGCTACCTGTTTCAGCTGCATATATATGCCCATTGAAAATGATCACATTTTATTCCAATGCAATACATTAAAGTACCATATGTGTACTACTGAGCATTAACATGCATTTCATGGAGCGGAAGACATGATAATAACTAGTTGCCTATAAGTATTGTAATATGTATGTTGAAAAAAGTCCATACCAGCCATATCTCATGGCAAAAAAAAGGCATAGGCGCGTTGATTCCTTTTTAAACTCCCCGCTATGGAGCGCATCTGTAAACCTATCAACTGTATAGACATCCTATTTACCTCAAACAGACAGTCGCTGGAGAAACTCGCGCAACTGGGGAACCGCCGGCAGAGAGGAGCAGAGAGACGGAAGTATCGGGGCTCTCAAGTCTCACGCATTTTACGTGACTGTCCCTCCCGGCACAACAGCTATTCGGCGGCGCGTATTTCTCGTCGCGCGTTCTCCGAGACGGACATATTTGCAATCGGCTTCTCTGCTGTTCTTGCTTGAGAGTGACGTGATTGTAACGGTTGATTCGTGTCATGTTCAGGTGCATCGCGTAAAAAACCAATAGGGTGTCGGAATGGTATATACTTCTCATCCAACCACAATCAAATTCACTCTATCCGGATGGCGCGATTTATCTGGCTAACCGGAATGAAAAACAAACCAAAATGAAATAGTAACGAGGCTATTTTTTAAAAAGTAGGGAGTAGAAAGTACAGATATTTGCGTGAAAACGTAAGGAGTAGAAGTAAAAAGTAGTCTGAAAAATAAATACTCCAGTAAAGTATAGATACTCAAAATTCCTACTTAAGTAAAGGAACGAAGTATTTGTACTTCGTTACTTGACACCTCTGCCCGTAATCTGCATTTTCTCATTTGTATGCTCTTAATCGACGTTTCACACTGAACAGTGTTGAAAACTTGATTTTCTTAAAGGATTCATTTTTTTATATTTTCCATCAAGAAAGCGTCTCAGAACATCAGAAATTCAAATTGTATGATATGTTCATGAATACCTGAAGCTTTCATCACTATACTGCCCGGAAGAAGGAGTTACCCATTTTTATGCTCTTAAACGACGTTTCAGACTGAACAGCGTTGAAAACTTGATTTTCTTAAAGAATTCTTTTAAAAAAAAATATATTTCCAATAAAGAATGTGTCTCAGAACATAGGAACTTCAAATCGTATGATATGTTCATGAATACCTGAAGCTTTCATCACTGTGCTGCCTGTAAGATGGAGTTATCCATTTTTATGCTCTTAAACGACGTTTCAGACTGAACAGAGTTGAAAACTTGATTTTCTTAAAGAAGTCTTTTTTTAAAATATTTTCCATCATGAAAGCGTCTCAGAACATTGGAACATCAAATTGTGTAATATGTTCATGAAACCTGAAGCTTTCATCACTATGCTCGTAAGCTGCATTTACTCGTTTTTATGCTCTTAAACGACGTTTCAGACTGAACAGAGTTGAAAACTTGAATTTCTTAAAGAATTCTTTTTTTAAATATATTTCCAATAAAGAATGTGTCTCAGAACATAGGAACTTCAAATTGTATGATACTTTCTTAAATACTTGAAGCGTTCATCACTATACTGCTCGTAAGCTGCATTTACTCGTTTTTATGCTCTTAAACGACGTTTCAGACTGAACAGAGTTGAAAACTAGATTTTCTTAAAGAATTCATTTTTTAATATTTTCCATCAAGAAAGTATCTCAGAACATCGGAACATCAAATTGTATGATATGTTCATGAATACCTGAAGCTTTCATCACCATACTGCCCGTAAGATGGAGTTACCCATTTTTATGCTCTTAAACGACGTTTCAGACTGAACAGAGTTGAAAACTTGATTTTCTTAAAGAAGTCTTTTTTTTAAATATTTTCCATCATGAAAGCGTCTCAGAACATTGGAACATCAAATTGTGTAATATGTTCATGAAACCTGAAGCTTTCATCACTATACTGCTCGTAAGCTGCATTTACTCGTTTTTATGCTCTTAAACGACGTTTCAGACTGAACAGAGTTGAAAACTTGATCTTCTTAAAGAATTCTTTTTTTTTTAAATTTTCCATCAAGAAAGTGTTTCAAAACAGCGGAACTACAAATTATATGAGCTTTTAATGAATACCTGAAGCTTCCATGTCTCTACTGCCCGGAAGCTGCATTTACTCATTTTCATAAATGACATTTTAGGCTGAACGGAGTTGAAAACTACATTTACTTAAACAATTCTTTTTAAAAAAAAAAAATTCCATAAATAAAGGTTCTCAGCACATCAGAACTTCAAATTGTATGATTCTTTCATAAATACTTAAGCTTTCATACTGCCCGTAAGCAGCGGTGTCAAAAGTATTCACATTAAAATTACTTAACCCTCGTGTTGTCCTCACTCCTTCCTGTCTCATTCGTGTCCTGCGGAGTCAATCTGACTTTGCTAAAGAGCCTTCGATCAGCGCGAGCACACCAACGAGGCCGACCGCGTGATTACGCAGATGTGAATAAATTGTGTATAAATATAGCGTATAAGTACACCCCTTTCATAGTGTCCTTATTCGCACATAACAACTTGTGACACCTCATTTCAATTTGAATCAATTCAGTTTATTTTGAATAGCTCAGAATAACAAATACACATTATTATTATTATTTTCTTTTTTTGGTAAACGCCTCAGAGGGCTTTACAATCTGGACACGTACGAAATGACGTCTCGCGTCTTGGCTAAAGAGCCTTCGATCAGAGCGAGCGCACCAACGAAGCCGACCGCGGGATTACGCAGATGTGAATAAATTGTGTATAAATACAGCGTATAAGTACACCCCTTTCATAGAACGAGAAGCAAGGGGCGGGTCGAACGGCTGGAAAGCGATCCCGTCCAGGCCGATCGAATGGGCTCTGGCCGCCACCGTGCCGGCCTGGGACGATTCCGTCCCGCTCGAGAAGCCAGGCGACGGGTGATGTTTCCGCAGTGGGCGGACCAAGCGACGCCGCCGCTGCTGAGAGCGTGGAGAGTTGCGTCAGACAGCGTCGATCGAGAGAGGGACCGCGACCGGGACAGGGACCGGGACCGGGACCGGGACCGGGACCGGGCCTTTGACGATTCCGCGATTGCCCGAGGGGCGGGCCGCCGCCGCGACCGAATCCGAACGTCGGTTCGCCCGTTTGGCGGGCGAGCCGGGCTCCGTGGAGTGTGTGTGTGTGTATGTGTGTGTGTGTGTGTGTGTGTGTGTGTGTGTGTGTGTGTGTGTGTGTGTGTGTGTGTGTGTGTGTGTGTGTGTGAGTGTGAGTGTGTGTGTGGGTGTTCTGTGTCGTTGCTTGTAACACTGGTGATGACTAAATAAATGTAAGGAAAAAAAATACAATGCAACTGTCTTGTCATGTCTTTATTTGTATCATTTATTTATTTATTTTTTACATTTAGCATACGGGATGACTTGTAATACAACGTAAAACTTGGGTCGTTTCGACCCGAGGACGAGGCCGAGGGCTCACGGGTCATTCTGACCCCGGGGACGACGGCGAGGCCGGGAGCTCGGCTATAAACGAGGGTCATTCAGACCCCGGGGACGGCGGCCGGGAACTCGACGATAAACGCGGGTCATTCTAACTCTGGGGACAGGGGCCGGGAGCTCGACGATAAACGCGTGTCATTCTGACCCCGGGGACGTCGGCCGAGAGCTCGACGATAAACGCGGGTCATTCTGACCCCGGGGACGGGGGCCTGGAGCTCGGCGATAAATGCGGGTCATTTAGACCCCGGGGACTAGACCGGGAGCTCGGTGATATACGCGGGTCATTCTGACCCCGGGGACGAGGCCGGGAGCTCAGCGATAAACACGGGTCAGTCTGACCCGGGGGACAGGCCGAGGGCTCGCTCAAACTCCAGGGTCGAACAGACCCCAGGGCGACGGCGAGGGCTCGGTCGAAAGACTCGGGTCGTTTTGACCCGAGGACGATGGGCTTTAGGGATTCATACGTACATGCATGCATTCATACGTATACACTGGTGGTGGATCATTTTGTGACCCTGAGACCGCGATACACACATATACATAAACACTCGAACGTGGGTCTTTTCGACCCAGAAGGCAACAGGAGGGTTAAGTAGAAGTATAGATACTAGGATATAGAAATACTTTTGTAAAAGTAGAAGTATCAACTCAAGCTTTTTACTTAAGTAAAAGTATAAAAGTATTGGGTTTCAAAACTACTTGAAAGTAAAACAGTAAAAGTAATGTAAGGGGAATTTCTTTTTCCCATTCAGTACGATTTCTTAAGCCGCGTCTCAGGGGCCTATAGTGCACTTCCCCACCTCCCCTCAAAACAATCATTTTTCTAAAGGCCATAATGTTGTATTAAAATGGTATATATTGAAAAATGTGGGATGCACTAGGCTGCCTGTTTCAGCTGCATATATATATATATATATATATATATATATATATATATATATATATATATATATGCCCATTGAAAATGATCACATTTTATTACAATGAAAGTACCATATGTGTACTACTGAGCATTAACATGCATTTCATGGAGCGGAAGACATGATAATAACTAGTTGCCTATAAGTATTGTAATATGTATGTTGAAAAAAGTCCATACCAGCCATATCTCACGGCAAAAAAAAGTCATAGGCGCTTTGGTTCCTTTTTAAACTCCCCGCTATGGAGCGCATCTGTAAACCTATCAACTGTATAGACATCCTATTTACCTCAAACAGACAGTCGCTGGAGAAACTCGCGCAACTGGGGAACCGCTGGCAGAGAGGAGCAGAGAGACGGAAGTATCGGGGCTCTCAAGTCTCACGCATTGAACGTGACTGTCCCTCCCGGCACAACATCTATTCGGCGGCGCGTATTTCTCGTCGCGCGTTCTCCGAGACTGACATATTTGCAATCGGCTTCTCTGCTGTTCTTGCTTGAGAGTGACGTGATTGTAACGGTTGATTTGTGTCATGTTCAGGTGCATCGCGTAAAAAACCAATAGGGTGTCGGAATGGTGTATACTTCTCATCCAACCACAATCAAATTCACTCTTTCCGGATGGCGCGATTTATCTGGCTAACCGGAATGAAAAACAAACCAAAATAAAATAGTAACGAGGCTATTTTTTAAAAAGTAGGGAGTAGAAAGTACAGATATTTGCGTGAAAACGTACGGAGTAGAAGTAAAAAGTAGTCTGAAAAATAAATACTCCAGTAAAGTATAGATACTCAAAATTCCTACTTAAGTAAAGGAACGAAGTATTTGTTTTTCGTTACTTGACACCTCTGCCAGTAATCTGCATTTTCTCATTTGTATGCTCTTAATCGACGATTCACACTGAACAGTGTTGAAAACTAGATTTTCTTAAAGAAATCATTTGTTTATATTTTCCATCAAGAAAGCGTCTTCAAACATCGGAATTTCAAATTGTATGAAACTTTCTTAAATACCTGAAGCTTTCATCACTATACTGCTCGTAAGCTGCATTTACTCATTTGTATGCTCTTAAACGACGTTTCAGACTGAACAGAGTTGAAAACTTGATTTTCTTAAAGAAGTCTTTTTTTTTTAAATATTTTCCATCATGAAAGCGTCTCAGAACATTGGAACATCAAATTGTGTAATATGTTCATGAAACCTGAAGCTTTCATCACTATACTGCCCGGAAGAAGGAGTTACCCATTTTTATGCTCTTAAACGACGTTTCAGACTGAACAGAGTTGAAAACTTGATTTTCTTAAAGAATTCTTTTTAAAAAAAATATATTTCCAATAAAGAATGTGTCTCAGAACATAGGAACTTCAAATCGTATGATATGTTCATGAATACCTGAAGCTTTCATCACTGTGCTGCCTGTAAGATGGAGGTATCCATTTTTATGCTCTTAAACGACGTTTCAGACTGAACAGAGTTGAAAACTTGAATTTCTTAAAGAATTCTTTTTTTTAATATATTTCCAATAAAGAATGTGTCTCAGAACATAGGAACTTCAAATTGTATGATACTTTCTTAAATACTTGAAGCGTTCATCACTATACTGCTCGTAAGCTGCATTTACTCGTTTTTATGCTCTTAAACGACGTTTCAGACTGAACAGAGTTGAAAACTAGATTTTCTTAAAGAATTCATTTTTTAATATTTTCCATCAAGAAAGTATCTCAGAACATCGGAACATCAAATTGTATGATATGTTCATGAATACCTGAAGCTTTCATTACCATACTGCCCGTAAGATGGAGTTACCCATTTTTATGCTCTTAAACGACGTTTCAGACTGAACAGAGTTGAAAACTTGATTTTCTTAAAGAATTCTTTTTTTTAAATATTTCCAATAAAGAATGTGTCTCAGAACATAGGAACTTCAAATTGTATGATACTTTCTTAAATACTTGAAGCGTTCATCACTATACTGCTCGTAAGCTGCATTTACTCGTTTTAATGCTCTTAAACGACGTTTCAGACTGAACAGAGTTGAAAACTTGATTTTCTCAAAGAATTCCTTTTTTTTTATTTTTTCCATCAAGAAAGCGTCTCAGAACATCGGAACATCAAATTGTGTAATATGTTCATGTAACCTGAAGATTTCATCACTATACTGCCCGTAACCTGCAGTTATCCATTTTTATACTCTTAAACGACGTTTCAGACTGAACAGAGTTGAAAACTAGATTTTATTAAAGATTTTTTTTTTCAATTTTCCATCAAGAAAGTGTTTCAAAACAGCGGAACTACAAATTATATGACCATTTAATGAATACCTGAAGCTTCCATGTCTCTACTGCCCAAAAGCTGCATTTACTCTTTTTCATAAACGACATTTTAGGCTGAACGGAGTTGAAAACTACATTTTCTTAAACAATTCTTTTTAAAAAAAAAAAAACAATTCCATAAATAAAGGTTCTCAGCACATCAGAACTTCAAATTGTATGATACTTTCATAAATACTTAAGCTTTCATACTGCCCGTAAGTAGCGGTGTCAAAAGTATTCACATTAATTACTTAACCCTCGTGTTGTCCTCACTCCTTCCTGTCTCATTCGTGTCCTGCGGAGTCAATTTGTCTTTGCTAAAGAGCCTTCGATCAGCGCGAGCACACCAACGAGGCCGACCGCGTGATTACGCAGATGTGAATAAATTGTGTATAAATACAGCGTATAAGTACATCCCTTTCATAGTGTCCTTATTCGCACATAACAACTTGTGACACCACATTTCAATTTGAATCAATTTAGTTTATTTTGAATAGCTTAGAATAACAAATACACATTATTATTATTATTTTCTTTTTTTTGGTAAACGCCTCAGAGGGCTTTACAATCTGGACAAGTACGAAATGACGTCTCGCGTCTTGGCTAAAGAGCCTTCGATCAGAGCGAGCGCACCAACGAAGCCGACCGCGGGATTACGCAGATGTGAATAAATTGTGTATAAATACAGCGTATAAGTACACCCCTTTCATAGAACGAGAAGCAATGGGCGGGTCGAACGGCTGGAAAGCGATCCCGTCCAGGCCGATCGAATGGGGTCTGGCCGCCACCGTGCCGGCCTGGGACGATTCCGCTCCCGCTCGAGAAGCCAGGCGACGGGTGATGTTTCCGCAGTGGGCGGACCAAGCGACGCCGCCGCTGCTGAGAGCGTGGAGAGTTGCGTCCGACAGCGTCGATCGAGAGAGGGACCGCGACCGGGACATGGACCGGCACCGGGCCTTTGACAATTCCGCGATTGCCCGAGGGGCGGGCCGCTGCGACCGAATCCGAACGTCGGTTCGCCCGTTTGGCGGGCGAGCCGGGCTCCGTGGAGTGTGTGTGTGTGTGTGTGTGTGTGTGTGTGTGTGTGTGTGTGTGTGTGTGTGTGTGTGTGTGTGTGTGTGTGCGCGTGTGCGCGTGTGTGTGTGTGTGTGTGTGCGCGTGTGCGCGTGTGCGTGTGTGTGTGTGTGTGCGTGTGTGTGTGTGTGTGTGTGTGTGTGTGTGTGTGTGTGTGTGTTCTTTGTCGTTGCTTGTAACACTGGTGATGACTAAATAAATGTAAGAAAAAAAAATACAATGCAACTGTCTTGTCATGTCTTTATTTGTACCATTTATTTATTTATTTATTACATTTAGCATACGGGATGACTTGTAATACAACGTAAAACTCGGGTCGTTTCGACCCGAGGACGAGGCCGAGGGCTCACGGGTCATTCTGACCCCGGGGACGACGGCGAGGGCGGGAGCTCGGTTATAAACGAGGGTCATTCAGACCCCGGGGACGTGGGCCGAGAGCTCGACGATATACGCGGGTCATTCTGACCCCGGGGACGAGGCCGGGAGCTCAACGATATACGCGGGTCAGTCTGACCCCGGGGGACGAGGCCGGGAGCTCGGCGATAAACACGGGTCATTATGACCCGGGGGACAGGCCGAGGGCTCGCTCAAACTCGAGGGTCGAACAGACCGCAGGGCGACGGCGAGGGCTCGGTGGAAAGACGCGGGTCGTTTTGACCCGAGGACGACGGGCTTTAGGGATTCATACGTACATGCATGCATTCATACGTATACACTGGTAGTGGATCATTTTGTGACCCTGAGACCGCGATACACACATATACATAAACACTCGAACGTGTGTCTTTTCGACCCAGAAGGCAACAGGAGGGTTAAGTAGAAGTATAGATACTAGGATATAGAAATACTTTTGTAAAAGTAGAAGTATCAACTCAAGCTTTTTACTTAAGTAAAGGTATAAAAGTACTGGGTTTCAAAACTACTTAAAAGTAAAACAGTAAAAGTAATGTAAGGGGAATTTCTTTTTCCCATTCAGTACGATTTCTTAAGCCGCGTCTGAGGGGCCTATAGTGCACTACGCCACGTTCCCCCCCAAACAATCATTTTTCTAAAGGCCATAGTGTTGTATTGAAATGGTATATATTGAAAAATGTGGGATGCACTAGGCTACCTGTTTCAGCTGCATATATATGCCCATTGAAAATGATCACATTTTATTCCAATGCAATACATTAAAGTACCATATGTGTACTACTGAGCATTAACATGCATTTCATGGAGCGGAAGACATGATAATAACTAGTTGCCTATAAGTATTGTAATATGTATGTTGAAAAAAGTCCATACCAGCCATATCTCATGGCAAAAAAAAGGCATAGGCGCGTTGATTCCTTTTTAAACTCCCCGCTATGGAGCGCATCTGTAAACCTATCAACTGTATAGACATCCTATTTACCTCAAACAGACAGTCGCTGGAGAAACTCGCGCAACTGGGGAACCGCCGGCAGAGAGGAGCAGAGAGACGGAAGTATCGGGGCTCTCAAGTCTCACGCATTTTACGTGACTGTCCCTCCCGGCACAACAGCTATTCGGCGGCGCGTATTTCTCGTCGCGCGTTCTCCGAGACGGACATATTTGCAATCGGCTTCTCTGCTGTTCTTGCTTGAGAGTGACGTGATTGTAACGGTTGATTCGTGTCATGTTCAGGTGCATCGCGTAAAAAACCAATAGGGTGTCGGAATGGTATATACTTCTCATCCAACCACAATCAAATTCACTCTATCCGGATGGCGCGATTTATCTGGCTAACCGGAATGAAAAACAAACCAAAATGAAATAGTAACGAGGCTATTTTTTAAAAAGTAGGGAGTAGAAAGTACAGATATTTGCGTGAAAACGTAAGGAGTAGAAGTAAAAAGTAGTCTGAAAAATAAATACTCCAGTAAAGTATAGATACTCAAAATTCCTACTTAAGTAAAGGAACGAAGTATTTGTACTTCGTTACTTGACACCTCTGCCCGTAATCTGCATTTTCTCATTTGTATGCTCTTAATCGACGTTTCACACTGAACAGTGTTGAAAACTTGATTTTCTTAAAGAATTCTTTTTAAAAAAAATATATTTCCAATAAAGAATGTGTCTCAGAACATAGGAACTTCAAATCGTATGATATGTTCATGAATACCTGAAGCTTTCATCACTGTGCTGCCTGTAAGATGGAGTTATCCATTTTTATGCTCTTAAACGACGTTTCAGACTGAACAGAGTTGAAAACTTGATTTTCTTAAAGAAGTCTTTTTTTTAAAATATTTTCCATCATGAAAGCGTCTCAGAACATTGGAACATCAAATTGTGTAATATGTTCATGAAACCTGAAGCTTTCATCACTATACTGCCCGGAAGAAGGAGTTACCCATTTTTATGCTCTTAAACGACGTTTCAGACTGAACAGAGTTGAAAACTTGATTTTCTTAAAGAATTCTTTTTAAAAAAAATATATTTCCAATAAAGAATGTGTCTCAGAACATAGGAACTTCAAATCGTATGATATGTTCATGAATACCTGAAGCTTTCATCACTGTGCTGCCTGTAAGATGGAGTTATCCATTTTTATGCTCTTAAACGACGTTTCAGACTGAACAGAGTTGAAAACTTGAATTTCTTAAAGAATTCTTTTTTTTAATATATTTCCAATAAAGAATGTGTCTCAGAACATAGGAACTTCAAATTGTATGATACTTTCTTAAATACTTGAAGCGTTCATCACTATACTGCTCGTAAGCTGCATTTACTCGTTTTTATGCTCTTAAACGACGTTTCAGACTGAACAGAGTTGAAAACTAGATTTTCTTAAAGAATTCATTTTTTAATATTTTCCATCAAGAAAGTATCTCAGAACATCGGAACATCAAATTGTATGATATGTTCATGAATACCTGAAGCTTTCATCACCATACTGCCCGTAAGACGGAGTTACCCATTTTTATGCTCTTAAACGACGTTTCAGACTGAACAGAGTTGAAAACTTGATTTTCTTAAAGAATTCTTTTTTTAAATATTTCCAATAAAGAATGTGTCTCAGAACATAGGAACTTCAAATTGTATGATACTTTCTTAAATACTTGAAGCGTTCATCACTATACTGCTCGTAAGCTGCATTTACTCGTTTTAATGCTCTTAAACGACGTTTCAGACTGAACAGAGTTGAAAACTAGATTTTCTTAAAGAATTCTTTTTTTTATATTTTCCATCAAGAAAGTATCTCAGAACATCGAAACATCAAATTGTATGATATGTTCATGAATACCTGAAGCTTTCATCACACTACTGCCCGTAAGATGGAGTTACCCATTTTTATGCTCTTAAACGAAGTTTCAGACTGAACAGAGTTGAAAACTTGATTTTCTTAAATAATTCTTTTTTTAAATATTTTCCATCATGAAAGCGTCTCAGAACATTGGAACATCAAATTGTGTAATATGTTCATGAAACCTGAAGCTTTCATCACTATACTGCTCGTAAGCTGCATTTACTCGTTTTTATGCTCTTAAACGACGTTTCAGACTGAACAGAGTTGAAAACTAGATTTTCTTAAAGAATTCATTTTTTTATATTTTCCATCAAGAAAGCGTCTCAGAACATCAGAAATTCAAATTGTATGATATGTTCATGAATACCTGAAGCTTTCAACACTATACTGCCCGTAAGATGGAGTAACCCATTTTTATGCTCTTAAACGAAGTTTCAGACTGAACAGAGTTGAAAACTTGATTTTCTTAAATAATTCTTTTTTTAAATATTTTCCATCATGAAAGCGTCTCAGAACATTGGAACATCAAATTGTGTAATATGTTCATGAAACCTGAAGCTTTCATCACTATACTGCTCGTAAGCTGCATTTACTCGTTTTTATGCTCTTAAACGACGTTTCAGACTGAACAGAGTTGAAAACTAGATTTTCTTAAAGAATTCATTTTTTTATATTTTCCATCAAGAAAGCGTCTCAGAACATCAGAAATTCAAATTGTATGATATGTTCATGAATACCTGAAGCTTTCAACACTATACTGCCCGTAAGATGGAGTAACCCATTTTTATGCTCTTAAACGACGTTTCAGACTGAACAGAGTTGAAAACTTGATCTTCTTAAAGAATTCTTTTTTTTTTAATTTTCCATCAAGAAAGTGTTTCAAAACAGCGGAACTACAAATTATATGAGCTTTTAATGAATACCTGAAGCTTCCATGTCTCTACTGCCCGGAAGCTGCATTTACTCTTTTTCATAAACGACATTTTAGGCTGAACGGAGTTGAAAACTACATTTTCTTAAACAATTCTTTTTAAAAAAAAAAAAATTCCATAAATAAAGGTTCTCAGCACATCAGAACTTCAAATTGTATGATTCTTTCATAAATACTTAAGCTTTCATACTGCCCGTAAGCAGCGGTGTCAAAAGTATTCACATTAAAATTACTTAACCCTCGTGTTGTCCTCACTCCTTCCTGTCTCATTCGTGTCCTGCGGAGTCAATCTGACTTTGCTAAAGAGCCTTCGATCAGCGCGAGCACACCAACGAGGCCGACCGCGTGATTACGCAGATGTGAATAAATTGTGTATAAATATAGCGTACAAGTACACCCCTTTCATAGTGTCCTTATTCGCACATAACAACTTGTGACACCTCATTTCAATTTGAATCAATTCAGTTTATTTTGAATAGCTCAGAATAACAAATACACATTATTATTATTATTTTCTTTTTTTTGGTAAACGCCTCAGAGGGCTTTACAATCTGGACACGTACGAAATGACGTCTCGCGTCTTGGCTAAAGAGCCTTCGATCAGAGCGAGCGCACCAACGAAGCCGACCGCGGGATTACGCAGATGTGAATAAATTGTGTATAAATACAGCGTATAAGTACACCCCTTTCATAGAACGAGAAGCAAGGGGCGGGTCGAACGGCTGGAAAGCGATCCCGTCCAGGCCGATCGAATGGGCTCTGGCCGCCACCGTGCCGGCCTGGGACGATTCCGTCCCGCTCGAGAAGCCAGGCGACGGGTGATGTTTCCGCAGTGGGCGGACCAAGCGACGCCGCCGCTGCTGAGAGCGTGGAGAGTTGCGTCAGACAGCGTCGATCGAGAGAGGGACCGCGACCGGGACAGGGACCGGGACCGGGACCGGGACCGGGCCTTTGACGATTCCGCGATTGCCCGAGGGGCGGGCCGCCGCCGCGACCGAATCCGAACGTCGGTTCGCCCGTTTGGCGGGCGAGCCGGGCTCCGTGGAGTGTGTGTGTGTGTGTGTGTGTGTGTGTGTGTGTGTGTGTGTGTGTGTGTGCGTGTGCGTGTGTGTGTGTGCGTGTGTGTGTGCGTGTGCGTGTGTGTGTGCGTGTGTGTGTGTGTGTGTGTGTGTGTGTGTGTGTGTGTGTGTGTGTGTGTGTGTGAGTGTGAGTGTGTGTGTGGGTGTTCTGTGTCGTTGCTTGTAACACTGGTGATGACTAAATAAATGTAAGGAAAAAAAATACAATGCAACTGTCTTGTCATGTCTTTATTTGTATCATTTATTTATTTATTTTTTACATTTAGCATACGGGATGACTTGTAATACAACGTAAAACTTGGGTCGTTTCGACCCGAGGACGAGGCCGAGGGCTCACGGGTCATTCTGACCCCGGGGACGACGGCGAGGCCGGGAGCTCGGCTATAAACGAGGGTCATTCAGACCCCGGGGACGGCGGCCGGGAACTCGACGATAAACGCGGGTCATTCTAACTCTGGGGACAGGGGCCGGGAGCTCGACGATAAACGCGTGTCATTCTGACCCCGGGGACGTCGGCCGAGAGCTCGACGATAAACGCGGGTCATTCTGACCCCGGGGACGGGGGCCTGGAGCTCGGCGATAAATGCGGGTCATTTAGACCCCGGGGACTAGACCGGGAGCTCGGTGATATACGCGGGTCATTCTGACCCCGGGGACGAGGCCGGGAGCTCGGCGATAAACACGGGTCATTATGACCCGGGGGACAGGCCGAGGGCTCGCTCAAACTCGAGGGTCGAACAGACCGCAGGGCGACGGCGAGGGCTCGGTGGAAAGACGCGGGTCGTTTTGACCCGAGGACGACGGGCTTTAGGGATTCATACGTACATGCATGCATTCATACGTATACACTGGTAGTGGATCATTTTGTGACCCTGAGACCGCGATACACACATATACATAAACACTCGAACGTGTGTCTTTTCGACCCAGAAGGCAACAGGAGGGTTAAGTAGAAGTATAGATACTAGGATATAGAAATACTTTTGTAAAAGTAGAATTATCAACTCAAGCTTTTTACTTAAGTAAAGGTATAAAAGTACTGGGTTTCAAAACTACTTAAAAGTAAAACAGTAAAAGTAATGTAAGGGGAATTTCTTTTTCCCATTCAGTACGATTTCTTAAGCCGCGTCTGAGGGGCCTATAGTGCACTACGCCACGTCCCCCCCAAACAATCATTTTTCTAAAGGCCATAGTGTTGTATTGAAATGGTATATATTGAAAAATGTGGGATTCACTAGGCTACCTGTTTCAGCTGCATATATATGCCCATTGAAAATGATCACATTTTATTCCAATGCAATACATTAAAGTACCATATGTGTACTACTGAGCATTAACATGCATTTCATGGAGCGGAAGACATGATAATAACTAGTTGCCTATAAGTATTGCAATATGTATGTTGAAAAAAGTCCATAACAGCCATATCTCATGGCAAAAAAAAAGTCATAGGCGCGTTGGTTCCTTTTTAAACTCCCCGCTATGGAGCGCATCTGTAAACCTATCAACTGTATAGACATCCTATTTACCTCAAACAGACAGTCGCTGGAGAAACTCGCGCAACTGGGGAACCGCCGGCAGAGAGGAGCAGAGAGACGGAAGTATCGGGGCTCTCAAGTCTCACGCATTTTACGTGACTGTCCCTCCCGGCACAACAGCTATTCGGCGGCGCGTATTTCTCGTCGCGCGTTCTCCGAGACGGACATATTTGCAATCGGCTTCTCTGCTGTTCTTGCTTGAGAGTGACGTGATTGTAACGGTTGATTCGTGTCATGTTCAGGTGCATCGCGTAAAAAACCAATAGGGTGTCGGAATGGTATATACTTCTCATCCAACCACAATCAAATTCACTCTATCCGGATGGCGCGATTTATCTGGCTAACCGGAATGAAAAACAAACCAAAATGAAATAGTAACGAGGCTATTTTTTAAAAAGTAGGGAGTAGAAAGTACAGATATTTGCGTGAAAACGTAAGGAGTAGAAGTAAAAAGTAGTCTGAAAAATAAATACTCCAGTAAAGTATAGATACTCAAAATTCCTACTTAAGTTTACTTAAGTATTTGTACTTCGTTACTTGACACCTCTGCCCGTAATCTGCATTTTCTCATTTGTATGCTCTTAATCGACGTTTCACACTGAACAGTGTTGAAAACTAGATTTTCTTAAAGGATTCATTTTTTTATATTTTCCATCAAGAAAGCGTCTCAGAACATCAGAAATTCAAATTGTATGATATGTTCATGAATACCTGAAGCTTTCATCACTATACTGCCCGGAAGAAGGAGTTACCCATTTTTATGCTCTTAAACGACGTTTCAGACTGAACAGAGTTGAAAACTTGATTTTCTTAAAGAATTCTTTTTAAAAAAAATATATTTCCAATAAAGAATGTGTCTCAGAACATAGGAACTTCAAATCGTATGATATGTTCATGAATACCTGAAGCTTTCATCACTGTGCTGCCTGTAAGATGGAGTTATCCATTTTTATGCTCTTAAACGACGTTTCAGACTGAACAGAGTTGAAAACTTGATTTTCTTAAAGAAGTCTTTTTTTTAAATATTTTCCATCATGAAAGCGTCTCAGAACATTGGAACATCAAATTGTGTAATATGTTCATGAAACCTGAAGCTTTCATCACTATGCTCGTAAGCTGCATTTACTCGTTTTTATGCTCTTAAACGACGTTTCAGACTGAACAGAGTTGAAAACTTGAATTTCTTAAAGAATTCTTTTTTTAAATATATTTCCAATAAAGAATGTGTCTCAGAACATAGGAACTTCAAATTGTATGATACTTTCTTAAATACTTGAAGCGTTCATCACTATACTGCTCGTAAGCTGCATTTACTCGTTTTTATGCTCTTAAACGACGTTTCAGACTGAACAGAGTTGAAAACTAGATTTTCTTAAAGAATTCATTTTTTAATATTTTCCATCAAGAAAGTATCTCAGAACATCGGAACATCAAATTGTATGATATGTTCATGAATACCTGAAGCTTTCATCACCATACTGCCCGTAAGATGGAGTTACCCATTTTTATGCTCTTAAACGACGTTTCAGACTGAACAGAGTTGAAAACTTGATTTTCTTAAAGAAGTCTTTTTTTTAAATATTTTCCATCATGAAAGCGTCTCAGAACATTGGAACATCAAATTGTGTAATATGTTCATGAAACCTGAAGCTTTCATCACTATACTGCTCGTAAGCTGCATTTACTCGTTTTTATGCTCTTAAACGACGTTTCAGACTGAACAGAGTTGAAAACTAGATTTTCTTAAAGAATTCATTTTTTAATATTTTCCATCAAGAAAGTATCTCAGAACATCGGAACATCAAATTGTATGATATGTTCATGAATACCTGAAGCTTTCATCACCATACTGCCCGTAAGATGGAGTTACCCATTTTTATGCTCTTAAACGACGTTTCAGACTGAACAGAGTTGAAAACTTGATTTTCTTAAAGAATTCTTTTTTTAAATATTTCCAATAAAGAATGTGTCTCAGAACATAGGAACTTCAAATTGTATGATACTTTCTTAAATACTTGAAGCGTTCATCACTATACTGCTCGTAAGCTGCATTTACTCGTTTTAATGCTCTTAAACGACGTTTCAGACTGAACAGAGTTGAAAACTAGATTTTCTTAAAGAATTCTTTTTTTTATATTTTCCATCAAGAAAGTATCTCAGAACATCGAAACATCAAATTGTATGATATGTTCATGAATACCTGAAGCTTTCATCACACTACTGCCCGTAAGATGGAGTTACCCATTTTTATGCTCTTAAACGAAGTTTCAGACTGAACAGAGTTGAAAACTTGATTTTCTTAAATAATTCTTTTTTTAAATATTTTCCATCATGAAAGCGTCTCAGAACATTGGAACATCAAATTGTGTAATATGTTCATGAAACCTGAAGCTTTCATCACTATACTGCTCGTAAGCTGCATTTACTCGTTTTTATGCTCTTAAACGACGTTTCAGACTGAACAGAGTTGAAAACTAGATTTTCTTAAAGAATTCATTTTTTTATATTTTCCATCAAGAAAGCGTCTCAGAACATCAGAAATTCAAATTGTATGATATGTTCATGAATACCTGAAGCTTTCAACACTATACTGCCCGTAAGATGGAGTAACCCATTTTTATGCTCTTAAACGACGTTTCAGACTGAACAGAGTTGAAAACTTGATCTTCTTAAAGAATTCTTTTTTTTTAAATTTTCCATCAAGAAAGTGTTTCAAAACAGCGGAACTACAAATTATATGAGCTTTTAATGAATACCTGAAGCTTCCATGTCTCTACTGCCCGGAAGCTGCATTTACTCTTTTTCATAAACGACATTTTAGGCTGAACGGAGTTGAAAACTACATTTTCTTAAACAATTCTTTTTAAAAAAAAAAAAATTCCATAAATAAAGGTTCTCAGCACATCAGAACTTCAAATTGTATGATTCTTTCATAAATACTTAAGCTTTCATACTGCCCGTAAGCAGCGGTGTCAAAAGTATTCACATTAAAATTACTTAACCCTCGTGTTGTCCTCACTCCTTCCTGTCTCATTCGTGTCCTGCGGAGTCAATCTGACTTTGCTAAAGAGCCTTCGATCAGCGCGAGCACACCAACGAGGCCGACCGCGTGATTACGCAGATGTGAATAAATTGTGTATAAATATAGCGTACAAGTACACCCCTTTCATAGTGTCCTTATTCGCACATAACAACTTGTGACACCTCATTTCAATTTGAATCAATTCAGTTTATTTTGAATAGCTCAGAATAACAAATACACATTATTATTATTATTTTCTTTTTTTTGGTAAACGCCTCAGAGGGCTTTACAATCTGGACACGTACGAAATGACGTCTCGCGTCTTGGCTAAAGAGCCTTCGATCAGAGCGAGCGCACCAACGAAGCCGACCGCGGGATTACGCAGATGTGAATAAATTGTGTATAAATACAGCGTATAAGTACACCCCTTTCATAGAACGAGAAGCAAGGGGCGGGTCGAACGGCTGGAAAGCGATCCCGTCCAGGCCGATCGAATGGGCTCTGGCCGCCACCGTGCCGGCCTGGGACGATTCCGTCCCGCTCGAGAAGCCAGGCGACGGGTGATGTTTCCGCAGTGGGCGGACCAAGCGACGCCGCCGCTGCTGAGAGCGTGGAGAGTTGCGTCAGACAGCGTCGATCGAGAGAGGGACCGCGACCGGGACAGGGACCGGGACCGGGACCGGGACCGGGCCTTTGACGATTCCGCGATTGCCCGAGGGGCGGGCCGCCGCCGCGACCGAATCCGAACGTCGGTTCGCCCGTTTGGCGGGCGAGCCGGGCTCCGTGGAGTGTGTGTGTGTGTGTGTGTGTGTGTGTGTGTGTGTGTGTGTGTGTGTGTGTGTGTGTGTGTGTGTGTGTGTGTGCGTGTGTGTGTGTGCGTGTGTGTGTGCGTGTGCGTGTGTGTGTGCGTGTGTGTGTGTGTGTGTGTGTGTGTGTGTGTGTGTGTGTGTGTGTGTGTGTGTGTGTGTGTGTGTGTGAGTGTGAGTGTGTGTGTGGGTGTTCTGTGTCGTTGCTTGTAACACTGGTGATGACTAAATAAATGTAAGGAAAAAAAATACAATGCAACTGTCTTGTCATGTCTTTATTTGTACCATTTATTTATTTATTTATTACATTTAGCATACGGGATGACTTGTAATACAACGTAAAACTCGGGTCGTTTCGACCCGAGGACGAGGCCGATGGCTCACGGGTCATTCTGACCCCGGGGACGACGGCGAGGGCGGGAGCTCGGCTATAAACAAGGGTCATTCAGACCCCGGGGACTGGGGCCGGGAACTCGACGATAAACGCGGGTCATTCTGACCCCGGGGACGTGGGCCGAGAGCTCGACGATATACGCGGGTCATTCTGACCCCTGGGACGAGGCCGGGAGCTCAGCGATATACGCGGGTCAGTCTGACCCCGGGGGACGAGGCCGGGAGCTCGGCGATAAACACGGGTCAGTATGACCCGGGGGACAGGCCGAGGGCTCGCTCAAACTCGAGGGTCGAACAGACCGCAGGGCGACGGCGAGGGCTCGGTGGAAAGACGCGGGTGGTTTTGACCCGAGGACGACGGGCTTTAGGGATTCATACGTACATGCATGCATTCATACGTATACACTGGTAGTGGATCATTTTGTGACCCTGAGACCGCTATACACACATATACATAAACACTCGAACGTGGGTCTTTTCGACCCAGAAGGCAACAGTAGGGTTAAGTAGAAGTATAGATACTAGGATATAGAAATACTTTTGTAAAAGTAGAAGTATCAACTCAAGCTTTTTACTTAAGTAAAAGTATAAAAGTACTGGGTTTCAAAACTACTTGAAAGTAAAACAGTAAAAGTAATGTAAGGGGAATTTCTTTTTCCCATTCAGTACGATTTCTTAAGCCGCGTCTCAGGGGCCTATAGTGCACTTCCCCACCTCCCCTCAAAACAATCATTTTTCTAAAGGCCATAATGTTGTATTAAAATGGTATATTGAAAAATGTGGGATGCACTAGGCTGCCTGTTTCAGCTGCATATATATATGCCCATTGAAAATGATCACATTTTATTACAATGAAAGTACCATATGTGTACTACTGAGCATTAACATGCATTTCATGGAGCGGAAGACATGATAATAACTAGTTGCCTATAAGTATTGTAATATGTATGTTGAAAAAAGTCCATACCAGCCATATCTCATGGCAAAAAAAAAGGCATAGGCGCGTTGGTTCCTTTTCAAACTCCCCGCTATGGAGCGCATCTGTAAACCTATCAACTGTATAGACATCCTATTTACCTCAAACAGACAGTCGCTGGAGAAACTCGCGCAACTGGGGAACCGCCGGCAGAGAGGAGCAGAGAGACGGAAGTATCGGGGCTCTCAAGTCTCACGCATTTTACGTGACTGTCCCTCCCGGCACAACAGCTATTCGGCGGCGCGTATTTCTCGTCGCGCGTTCTCCGAGACGGACATATTTGCAATCGGCTTCTCTGCTGTTCTTGCTTGAGAGTGACGTGATTGTAACGGTTGATTCGTGTCATGTTCAGGTGCATCGCGTAAAAAACCAATAGGGTGTCGGAATGGTATATACTTCTCATCCAACCACAATCAAATTCACTCTATCCGGATGGCGCGATTTATCTGGCTAAGCGGAATGAAAAACAAACCAAAATGAAATAGTAACGAGGCTATTTTTTAAAAAGTAGGGAGTAGAAAGTACAGATATTTGCGTGAAAACGTAAGGAGTAGAAGTAAAAAGTAGTCTGAAAAATAAATACTCCAGTAAAGTATAGATACTCAAAATTCCTACTTAAGTAAAGGAACGAAGTATTTGTACTTCGTTACTTGACACCTCTGCCCGTAATCTGCATTTTCTCATTTGTATGCTCTTAATCGACGTTTCACACTGAAAAGTGTTGAAAACTAGATTTTCTTAAAGGATTCATTTTTTTAATATTTTCCATCAAGAAAGCGTCTCAGAACATCAGAAATTCAAATTGTATGATATGTTCATGAATACCTGAAGCTTTCATCACTATACTGCCCGGAAGAAGGAGTTACCCATTTTTATGCTCTTAAACGACGTTTCAGACTGAACAGAGTTGAAAACTAGATTTTCTTAAAGAATTCTTTTTTTTATATTTTCCATCAAGAAAGTATCTCAGAACATCGAAACATCAAATTGTATGATATGTTCATGAATACCTGAAGCTTTCATCACACTACTGCCCGTAAGATGGAGTTACCCATTTTTATGCTCTTAAACGAAGTTTCAGACTGAACAGAGTTGAAAACTTGATTTTCTTAAATAATTCTTTTTTTAAATATTTTCCATCATGAAAGCGTCTCAGAACATTGGAACATCAAATTGTGTAATATGTTCATGAAACCTGAAGCTTTCATCACTATACTGCTCGTAAGCTGCATTTACTCGTTTTTATGCTCTTAAACGACGTTTCAGACTGAACAGAGTTGAAAACTAGATTTTCTTAAAGAATTCATTTTTTTATATTTTCCATCAAGAAAGCGTCTCAGAACATCAGAAATTCAAATTGTATGATATGTTCATGAATACCTGAAGCTTTCAACACTATACTGCCCGTAAGATGGAGTAACCCATTTTTATGCTCTTAAACGAAGTTTCAGACTGAACAGAGTTGAAAACTTGATTTTCTTAAATAATTCTTTTTTTAAATATTTTCCATCATGAAAGCGTCTCAGAACATTGGAACATCAAATTGTGTAATATGTTCATGAAACCTGAAGCTTTCATCACTATACTGCTCGTAAGCTGCATTTACTCGTTTTTATGCTCTTAAACGACGTTTCAGACTGAACAGAGTTGAAAACTAGATTTTCTTAAAGAATTCATTTTTTTATATTTTCCATCAAGAAAGCGTCTCAGAACATCAGAAATTCAAATTGTATGATATGTTCATGAATACCTGAAGCTTTCAACACTATACTGCCCGTAAGATGGAGTAACCCATTTTTATGCTCTTAAACGACGTTTCAGACTGAACAGAGTTGAAAACTTGATCTTCTTAAAGAATTCTTTTTTTTTTAATTTTCCATCAAGAAAGTGTTTCAAAACAGCGGAACTACAAATTATATGAGCTTTTAATGAATACCTGAAGCTTCCATGTCTCTACTGCCCGGAAGCTGCATTTACTCTTTTTCATAAACGACATTTTAGGCTGAACGGAGTTGAAAACTACATTTTCTTAAACAATTCTTTTTAAAAAAAAAAAAATTCCATAAATAAAGGTTCTCAGCACATCAGAACTTCAAATTGTATGATTCTTTCATAAATACTTAAGCTTTCATACTGCCCGTAAGCAGCGGTGTCAAAAGTATTCACATTAAAATTACTTAACCCTCGTGTTGTCCTCACTCCTTCCTGTCTCATTCGTGTCCTGCGGAGTCAATCTGACTTTGCTAAAGAGCCTTCGATCAGCGCGAGCACACCAACGAGGCCGACCGCGTGATTACGCAGATGTGAATAAATTGTGTATAAATATAGCGTACAAGTACACCCCTTTCATAGTGTCCTTATTCGCACATAACAACTTGTGACACCACATTTCAATTTGAATCAATTCAGTTTATTTTGAATAGCTCAGAATAACAAATACACATTATTATTATTATTTTCTTTTTTTTGGTAAACGCCTCAGAGGGCTTTACAATCTGGACACGTACGAAATGACGTCTCGCGTCTTGGCTAAAGAGCCTTCGATCAGAGCGAGCGCACCAACGAAGCCGACCGCGGGATTACGCAGATGTGAATAAATTGTGTATAAATACAGCGTATAAGTACACCCCTTTCATAGAACGAGAAGCAAGGGGCGGGTCGAACGGCTGGAAAGCGATCCCGTCCAGGCCGATCGAATGGGCTCTGGCCGCCACCGTGCCGGCCTGGGACGATTCCGTCCCGCTCGAGAAGCCAGGCGACGGGTGATGTTTCCGCAGTGGGCGGACCAAGCGACGCCGCCGCTGCTGAGAGCGTGGAGAGTTGCGTCAGACAGCGTCGATCGAGAGAGGGACCGCGACCGGGACAGGGACCGGGACCGGGACCGGGACCGGGCCTTTGACGATTCCGCGATTGCCCGAGGGGCGGGCCGCCGCCGCGACCGAATCCGAACGTCGGTTCGCCCGTTTGGCGGGCGAGCCGGGCTCCGTGGAGTGTGTGTGTGTGTATGTGTGTGTGTGTGTGTGTGTGTGTGTGTGTGTGTGTGTGTGTGTGTGTGTGTGTGTGTGTGTGTGTGTGTGAGTGTGAGTGTGTGTGTGGGTGTTCTGTGTCGTTGCTTGTAACACTGGTGATGACTAAATAAATGTAAGGAAAAAAAATACAATGCAACTGTCTTGTCATGTCTTTATTTGTATCATTTATTTATTTATTTTTTACATTTAGCATACGGGATGACTTGTAATACAACGTAAAACTTGGGTCGTTTCGACCCGAGGACGAGGCCGAGGGCTCACGGGTCATTCTGACCCCGGGGACGACGGCGAGGCCGGGAGCTCGGCTATAAACGAGGGTCATTCAGACCCCGGGGACGGCGGCCGGGAACTCGACGATAAACGCGGGTCATTCTAACTCTGGGGACAGGGGCCGGGAGCTCGACGATAAACGCGTGTCATTCTGACCCCGGGGACGTCGGCCGAGAGCTCGACGATAAACGCGGGTCATTCTGACCCCGGGGACGGGGGCCTGGAGCTCGGCGATAAATGCGGGTCATTTAGACCCCGGGGACTAGACCGGGAGCTCGGTGATATACGCGGGTCATTCTGACCCCGGGGACGAGGCCGGGAGCTCGGCGATAAACACGGGTCATTATGACCCGGGGGACAGGCCGAGGGCTCGCTCAAACTCGAGGGTCGAACAGACCGCAGGGCGACGGCGAGGGCTCGGTGGAAAGACGCGGGTCGTTTTGACCCGAGGACGACGGGCTTTAGGGATTCATACGTACATGCATGCATTCATACGTATACACTGGTAGTGGATCATTTTGTGACCCTGAGACCGCGATACACACATATACATAAACACTCGAACGTGTGTCTTTTCGACCCAGAAGGCAACAGGAGGGTTAAGTAGAAGTATAGATACTAGGATATAGAAATACTTTTGTAAAAGTAGAAGTATCAACTCAAGCTTTTTACTTAAGTAAAGGTATAAAAGTACTGGGTTTCAAAACTACTTAAAAGTAAAACAGTAAAAGTAATGTAAGGGGAATTTCTTTTTCCCATTCAGTACGATTTCTTAAGCCGCGTCTGAGGGGCCTATAGTGCACTACGCCACGTTCCCCCCCAAACAATCATTTTTCTAAAGGCCATAGTGTTGTATTGAAATGGTATATATTGAAAAATGTGGGATGCACTAGGCTACCTGTTTCAGCTGCATATATATGCCCATTGAAAATGATCACATTTTATTCCAATGCAATACATTAAAGTACCATATGTGTACTACTGAGCATTAACATGCATTTCATGGAGCGGAAGACATGATAATAACTAGTTGCCTATAAGTATTGTAATATGTATGTTGAAAAAAGTCCATACCAGCCATATCTCATGGCAAAAAAAAGGCATAGGCGCGTTGATTCCTTTTTAAACTCCCCGCTATGGAGCGCATCTGTAAACCTATCAACTGTATAGACATCCTATTTACCTCAAACAGACAGTCGCTGGAGAAACTCGCGCAACTGGGGAACCGCCGGCAGAGAGGAGCAGAGAGACGGAAGTATCGGGGCTCTCAAGTCTCACGCATTTTACGTGACTGTCCCTCCCGGCACAACAGCTATTCGGCGGCGCGTATTTCTCGTCGCGCGTTCTCCGAGACGGACATATTTGCAATCGGCTTCTCTGCTGTTCTTGCTTGAGAGTGACGTGATTGTAACGGTTGATTCGTGTCATGTTCAGGTGCATCGCGTAAAAAACCAATAGGGTGTCGGAATGGTATATACTTCTCATCCAACCACAATCAAATTCACTCTATCCGGATGGCGCGATTTATCTGGCTAACCGGAATGAAAAACAAACCAAAATGAAATAGTAACGAGGCTATTTTTTAAAAAGTAGGGAGTAGAAAGTACAGATATTTGCGTGAAAACGTAAGGAGTAGAAGTAAAAAGTAGTCTGAAAAATAAATACTCCAGTAAAGTATAGATACTCAAAATTCCTACTTAAGTAAAGGAACGAAGTATTTGTACTTCGTTACTTGACACCTCTGCCCGTAATCTGCATTTTCTCATTTGTATGCTCTTAATCGACGTTTCACACTGAACAGTGTTGAAAACTAGATTTTCTTAAAGGATTCATTTTTTTATATTTTCCATCAAGAAAGCGTCTCAGAACATCAGAAATTCAAATTGTATGATATGTTCATGAATACCTGAAGCTTTCATCACTATACTGCCCGGAAGAAGGAGTTACCCATTTTTATGCTCTTAAACGACGTTTCAGACTGAACAGCGTTGAAAACTTGATTTTCTTAAAGAATTCTTTTAAAAAAAAATATATTTCCAATAAAGAATGTGTCTCAGAACATAGGAACTTCAAATCGTATGATATGTTCATGAATACCTGAAGCTTTCATCACTGTGCTGCCTGTAAGATGGAGTTATCCATTTTTATGCTCTTAAACGACGTTTCAGACTGAACAGAGTTGAAAACTTGATTTTCTTAAAGAAGTCTTTTTTTAAAATATTTTCCATCATGAAAGCGTCTCAGAACATTGGAACATCAAATTGTGTAATATGTTCATGAAACCTGAAGCTTTCATCACTATGCTCGTAAGCTGCATTTACTCGTTTTTATGCTCTTAAACGACGTTTCAGACTGAACAGAGTTGAAAACTTGAATTTCTTAAAGAATTCTTTTTTTAAATATATTTCCAATAAAGAATGTGTCTCAGAACATAGGAACTTCAAATTGTATGATACTTTCTTAAATACTTGAAGCGTTCATCACTATACTGCTCGTAAGCTGCATTTACTCGTTTTTATGCTCTTAAACGACGTTTCAGACTGAACAGAGTTGAAAACTAGATTTTCTTAAAGAATTCATTTTTTAATATTTTCCATCAAGAAAGTATCTCAGAACATCGGAACATCAAATTGTATGATATGTTCATGAATACCTGAAGCTTTCATCACCATACTGCCCGTAAGATGGAGTTACCCATTTTTATGCTCTTAAACGACGTTTCAGACTGAACAGAGTTGAAAACTTGATTTTCTTAAAGAAGTCTTTTTTTTAAATATTTTCCATCATGAAAGCGTCTCAGAACATTGGAACATCAAATTGTGTAATATGTTCATGAAACCTGAAGCTTTCATCACTATACTGCTCGTAAGCTGCATTTACTCGTTTTTATGCTCTTAAACGACGTTTCAGACTGAACAGAGTTGAAAACTTGATCTTCTTAAAGAATTCTTTTTTTTTTAAATTTTCCATCAAGAAAGTGTTTCAAAACAGCGGAACTACAAATTATATGAGCTTTTAATGAATACCTGAAGCTTCCATGTCTCTACTGCCCGGAAGCTGCATTTACTCATTTTCATAAATGACATTTTAGGCTGAACGGAGTTGAAAACTACATTTACTTAAACAATTCTTTTTAAAAAAAAAAAATTCCATAAATAAAGGTTCTCAGCACATCAGAACTTCAAATTGTATGATTCTTTCATAAATACTTAAGCTTTCATACTGCCCGTAAGCAGCGGTGTCAAAAGTATTCACATTAAAATTACTTAACCCTCGTGTTGTCCTCACTCCTTCCTGTCTCATTCGTGTCCTGCGGAGTCAATCTGACTTTGCTAAAGAGCCTTCGATCAGCGCGAGCACACCAACGAGGCCGACCGCGTGATTACGCAGATGTGAATAAATTGTGTATAAATATAGCGTATAAGTACACCCCTTTCATAGTGTCCTTATTCGCACATAACAACTTGTGACACCTCATTTCAATTTGAATCAATTCAGTTTATTTTGAATAGCTCAGAATAACAAATACACATTATTATTATTATTTTCTTTTTTTGGTAAACGCCTCAGAGGGCTTTACAATCTGGACACGTACGAAATGACGTCTCGCGTCTTGGCTAAAGAGCCTTCGATCAGAGCGAGCGCACCAACGAAGCCGACCGCGGGATTACGCAGATGTGAATAAATTGTGTATAAATACAGCGTATAAGTACACCCCTTTCATAGAACGAGAAGCAAGGGGCGGGTCGAACGGCTGGAAAGCGATCCCGTCCAGGCCGATCGAATGGGCTCTGGCCGCCACCGTGCCGGCCTGGGACGATTCCGTCCCGCTCGAGAAGCCAGGCGACGGGTGATGTTTCCGCAGTGGGCGGACCAAGCGACGCCGCCGCTGCTGAGAGCGTGGAGAGTTGCGTCAGACAGCGTCGATCGAGAGAGGGACCGCGACCGGGACAGGGACCGGGACCGGGACCGGGACCGGGACCGGGCCTTTGACGATTCCGCGATTGCCCGAGGGGCGGGCCGCCGCCGCGACCGAATCCGAACGTCGGTTCGCCCGTTTGGCGGGCGAGCCGGGCTCCGTGGAGTGTGTGTGTGTGTGTGTGTGTGTGTGTGTGTGTGTGTGTGTGTGTGTGTGTGTGTGTGTGTGTGTGTGTGTGTGTGTGTGTGTGTGAGTGTGAGTGTGTGTGTGGGTGTTCTGTGTCGTTGCTTGTAACACTGGTGATGACTAAATAAATGTAAGGAAAAAAAATACAATGCAACTGTCTTGTCATGTCTTTATTTGTATCATTTATTTATTTATTTTTTACATTTAGCATACGGGATGACTTGTAATACAACGTAAAACTTGGGTCGTTTCGACCCGAGGACGAGGCCGAGGGCTCACGGGTCATTCTGACCCCGGGGACGACGGCGAGGCCGGGAGCTCGGCTATAAACGAGGGTCATTCAGACCCCGGGGACGGCGGCCGGGAACTCGACGATAAACGCGGGTCATTCTAACTCTGGGGACAGGGGCCGGGAGCTCGACGATAAACGCGTGTCATTCTGACCCCGGGGACGTCGGCCGAGAGCTCGACGATAAACGCGGGTCATTCTGACCCCGGGGACGGGGGCCTGGAGCTCGGCGATAAATGCGGGTCATTTAGACCCCGGGGACTAGACCGGGAGCTCGGTGATATACGCGGGTCATTCTGACCCCGGGGACGAGGCCGGGAGCTCAGCGATAAACACGGGTCAGTCTGACCCGGGGGACAGGCCGAGGGCTCGCTCAAACTCCAGGGTCGAACAGACCCCAGGGCGACGGCGAGGGCTCGGTCGAAAGACTCGGGTCGTTTTGACCCGAGGACGATGGGCTTTAGGGATTCATACGTACATGCATGCATTCATACGTATACACTGGTGGTGGATCATTTTGTGACCCTGAGACCGCGATACACACATATACATAAACACTCGAACGTGGGTCTTTTCGACCCAGAAGGCAACAGGAGGGTTAAGTAGAAGTATAGATACTAGGATATAGAAATACTTTTGTAAAAGTAGAAGTATCAACTCAAGCTTTTTACTTAAGTAAAAGTATAAAAGTATTGGGTTTCAAAACTACTTGAAAGTAAAACAGTAAAAGTAATGTAAGGGGAATTTCTTTTTCCCATTCAGTACGATTTCTTAAGCCGCGTCTCAGGGGCCTATAGTGCACTTCCCCACCTCCCCTCAAAACAATCATTTTTCTAAAGGCCATAATGTTGTATTAAAATGGTATATATTGAAAAATGTGGGATGCACTAGGCTGCCTGTTTCAGCTGCATATATATATATATATATATATATATATATATATATATATATGCCCATTGAAAATGATCACATTTTATTACAATGAAAGTACCATATGTGTACTACTGAGCATTAACATGCATTTCATGGAGCGGAAGACATGATAATAACTAGTTGCCTATAAGTATTGTAATATGTATGTTGAAAAAAGTCCATACCAGCCATATCTCACGGCAAAAAAAAGTCATAGGCGCTTTGGTTCCTTTTTAAACTCCCCGCTATGGAGCGCATCTGTAAACCTATCAACTGTATAGACATCCTATTTACCTCAAACAGACAGTCGCTGGAGAAACTCGCGCAACTGGGGAACCGCTGGCAGAGAGGAGCAGAGAGACGGAAGTATCGGGGCTCTCAAGTCTCACGCATTGAACGTGACTGTCCCTCCCGGCACAACATCTATTCGGCGGCGCGTATTTCTCGTCGCGCGTTCTCCGAGACTGACATATTTGCAATCGGCTTCTCTGCTGTTCTTGCTTGAGAGTGACGTGATTGTAACGGTTGATTTGTGTCATGTTCAGGTGCATCGCGTAAAAAACCAATAGGGTGTCGGAATGGTGTATACTTCTCATCCAACCACAATCAAATTCACTCTTTCCGGATGGCGCGATTTATCTGGCTAACCGGAATGAAAAACAAACCAAAATAAAATAGTAACGAGGCTATTTTTTAAAAAGTAGGGAGTAGAAAGTACAGATATTTGCGTGAAAACGTACGGAGTAGAAGTAAAAAGTAGTCTGAAAAATAAATACTCCAGTAAAGTATAGATACTCAAAATTCCTACTTAAGTAAAGGAACGAAGTATTTGTTTTTCGTTACTTGACACCTCTGCCAGTAATCTGCATTTTCTCATTTGTATGCTCTTAATCGACGATTCACACTGAACAGTGTTGAAAACTAGATTTTCTTAAAGAATTCATTTGTTTATATTTTCCATCAAGAAAGCGTCTTCAAACATCGGAATTTCAAATTGTATGAAACTTTCTTAAATACCTGAAGCTTTCATCACTATACTGCTCGTAAGCTGCATTTACTCATTTGTATGCTCTTAAACGACGTTTCAGACTGAACAGAGTTGAAAACTTGATTTTCTTAAAGAAGTCTTTTTTTTTTTAAATATTTTCCATCATGAAAGCGTCTCAGAACATTGGA